>NC_134874.1:2193750-2540000 GCF_049852395.1 Peromyscus maniculatus bairdii | reverse complement strand
AGAAAGGAGCTAGGACAAAAGGTGTCTTGTAATTTTTAAATGCTGACATGTTTGAAAACCTCTCTGAAGACTGCATCACAAGCCCCATGGCGCCGAGTTCCCACAGTGCTTGCCCATATCCCATGGACGTTGTATATCCGGCTGTGTGCTGAGTGAGTCACGGAACTCCGGAGGCCTCCCCAAAGGAAGCTTTTCAGAGTTTAGAAGTAGCTGAGAGGTAGAGGCCTCTTCTGCTGGGGTATGGATAGGTGGGCTGAGGATGGGAGAGAATCATCTCCACTGGGAAGCCTGTGGAACTAGGCCTGGCTGATCTGCTCCTGGGCTCTGACTGTTCATAAAGACAAGATTCCTAAGCTAGGTGTGGTGGTACTCACACTTCATCTCAGGCCTCAGGTCTCAGGCTGTGCAGGGAGATCTCCATGAGTTCAAGGCCATCCTGGTCTCTACACAGAACTCAGGGCCAGCCAAGGTTATGTAGAAAGACCCTGTCTCAAAAAAAAAAAAAAAAGAATAAGTAAAAAGACTAAATGCCTGTATTCCTTCTTATTGCTCCTTCTGGGTACATAATCCGGGCACTGACTGTTCAATAATTTGCATAAGTGTGGTGCATGTTGGGGAGAGGTGTACATGGAAACCAGGAATCAACCTCGGCTGTCTTTCTTCTGGGGCTGTCTGTTTTGATTTTTTTGAGACAGTGTCTCTCATTGGCCTGGAGCTGGCTGATTAGGTTAGACTGGCTGTCCAGGGAATCCCCAAGGTGTCCGTCTCCTCTTCCCCATGGCTGGGATTGCAGCCATGTGCCACTACCCTTGGAAGGTGGGTCCTAAGCTCCAAATCAGTTCCTCACACCAGCACAGCCAGAACTTGGCCAACTGAGTGCACTCCCCAGTACAAGTTCAACAGTGTTCAGTACCACCCCAGCTGGATTCAGAAATGGGAGCCTGTGTACTTGGTCCAGCCTGTTCCCATAAGAAGGTCTCCTGGGGAAAAAGTGCAGCATCAAGACAAGATCCATTGCATATAAGAGCTGAATCTGATTTCAGGTTTGGCCCTGGGCTGGCTCTTTCGATAGCGGAACCTAACCCTACTCATTTGTTGTCTCCTAGGGGAGACATTGGGGGTGCTCGCCTTTGTGCCCAACAAGCCAGCCAGCCAGCCGCGATAGCAAAATGCCCAAACTTGAATAACTGTGTAAAGAATCGAGGGCATTTGGTTCTGTTCTGGAGGCTGACAGTCCGTGATGGGGCAGCCTTTTGTATCTGACTTCCGCTGAGGGATCCTGGACTTCATCAAAGTCTGCATCGTTGCAGAAATGTGAACAAGAGGTCAGTACGATATTACAGGACAACAGAGAAAGCCAGAAAGATTTGGGGGCCAGGAATGTCCTTTGTATAACACTCAGCTCTCACGGGAACTAATACAAGTGGCTGAAGGCCTACATTAATCCTTCTTGAGACCGTCAACCGCAGTGACCTTCTACTTCATCCATCCAACTTCCCATCCTCTCTTAACACCATCATCTCGAGAACCCATCTGTCAGCGTGTGCCACTTGCCCAAAGCTCGTCCAATGTATCCAAGGGACACAGAGTCACCCAGATCATGTCAGTTAATTTTGTCGTCACCATGGCAGAATACCAGCATGGCACATGCCCTGTCAGGAAACATGTGGTGGCAAGTGGCTCAC
The DNA here is from genome assembly GCF_049852395.1 of Peromyscus maniculatus bairdii. Classification (NCBI taxonomy): domain Eukaryota; kingdom Metazoa; phylum Chordata; class Mammalia; order Rodentia; family Cricetidae; genus Peromyscus; species Peromyscus maniculatus. The sequence goes on along the minus strand of NC_134874.1, from coordinate 2,538,315 downwards.
AGTGCTGGGAGCATGTTGGCTGGACTCCTTTCCTCCTTCCATCTCAGTGAAGCAGAAAACAGCAGACAGAAAGACAGTCTGGGCTGCAAACCTCAAGGCCGGCTCCCATGAAGCCATCCTCTTAAAGATTCCAGGATGTTCCGGGACAGCTCCATCTGCTTGGGACCAAGCCTGGGCTTCCCACAATCAGACTGTAACACAGTGACCCAGTGAGAGTAACGAGGAGATGAAGCAGGCTGACCCAGTGACGGGCAGGCTGTGCAGAGAGGTTCTGAGTAATTCACTTACGCCAGCATCTGGAAGCAGGGCCTCACCGCCCACGTGTCTGGCCCCACAATTTACGCCATAAGCAGGAAGTTCAAATGCTAAATGGATGTCAGCAGTGCGTTATTGGATTAGCGCGGGTGATTTTTGTCCATGCTTGGAACGTGTTCGTTTTGGAACACCTGCTGGTGGCTCTGTTTTCTGGACAGAATGCCTGGCGTCCATCCCAACCAGACAAACGCTACCATCCGGTGCGAGACCCATTTGGAGAGTGGCAATCTCATCTGGGTTCTGACTGCTCTCGGTGATTCCCGGAATGGAGGTTCCTGTTTTTCTGGGGCTCTTGAGGGAAGCAGTCTGAACGTATTTTTATCTCCTGTAATAGTTGATTCCTCATGCTTACGACCAAACACCTAGTTCAGGGACCACGGTCCGCCAGGAGTCCAGGACAGCTGGTCCCATGCCACCTGAGGTCAGGAACGCCCGAGTTCCACTCTGCTTGCCCTGTCTTCCCTTTTTCCTCAGCCGGGATCTGCAATCCACGGGATGGTGCTTCCCACACTCAAGGTGGTCCTTCCTACCTCGGTTAAATATATCCAAACACCCTCACAGACTCGCCCAGAGGTGTCTCCCAGGAGACTACAAGTCCTCTCAACTCGATGGTAACACTGCCCACCACACACACAGACACAGACAGGCAGATATACAGACATAGACAGACAGACAGACAGACACACATACACACACACACACAGAGACAGACAGGCAGATATACAGACATAGACACAGACACACAGACATACAGACACACACACACACACACACACACACACACACACACACACACACACGATGGTGAGTACAACTGACAGACAGATAGCTGCTCAGAGGGAATCATCAGCAACCCCAAAGGCGGCACCAGCGACCCCAAGCTGAACTACACTCATGACATTTGAAACCCACAATCCAAACTTTCAAAAACTGACTTCGCCTAGTCACGTTGACCCTTTATCATTTGGGACATTTCCCCCATGCAGGGAGACAAATCAAACAAGCCCCATGTCATGCTCAACTCTATCAAATCCTAACGTTTGGCTTCGTGGCTTTGGTGCTTTTTTTTTTTAAATTTTTTAAATTTGATTTTATTCATGTATGTGTATGAATGTTTGCTTGCATATACGTATGTGCCCCACATGCATGCCTGGTACCTGCTGAGGCCAAAAGAGGGCATCACATCCTCTGGAACTGAAGTTACATGCAGTTGTGAGTGGTCATGTGGGTGCTGGGAATCGAACCCAGGTCCTCTGCCAGAGCAGCCAGTGCTTTTAACCAGTGAGCCATCTCTCTAGCCTTGGCTTTGGTAATTTTTAACAGTGAGTGTGCATGTGTGTGTGTTATGCACACAGATATGTGTGTGTGTGCAATCACGAAGGCCAGAGGAGTGCCCTGCTCCATCACTTTCTGTCTCAATCCCTGAGACAGGGTCTCTCACTGAAGCTGGAGCTGGGCTGGTGACCAGAGAGTCCCAGTGATCCTCTTGTCTCTGCCCCCTGCACCACTGAGGTTACCGGCTCACACACAGCCATGCCTAGGCTCTTTCGTGGATTCTGGGGTTCTGGACTCAGGTCAAGCTTGTACAGCAAGCACACTTACTCCCTGAGCTGTCTTCAAATGTGTGACTTCTGCCCTTCTTAGCCGTTGGCGGTAACTATTAACCTGCGTTTGTGTAGATCGGCCCCACACAATGTCTTTGCTATTAGTAAATATTAGTATGTATTTTTGCAGTTTATACTACAGTACACACCAATACAGGATTTGTTCTAACTCAACCCTGTGCTACAGGCTGGCCTCAAACCTGTGGCAATCCATCTGCCTCAACCTTCTGAGTTCTGGGATTACAGACATGATGCTTTGAAGATCTTTCTAGACCAGTGGATTTTGTCTCTGGCTTTTGCCCCCATTTTCCCTCTCCATTATTTCCTTTTTCTCTCCATGAATGCTCACTGCATTCATTTTTCTACACTAAAAAATGCAAGGAAAGTTCTTGAATATATTTTATATGTATATATATATATATATATATATATATATATATATATAAAATGTGTGTGTATGTGTATGTGTGTATGTGTGTATCTCCTATTCTGAAAATTTATCCAAAACAAAGAGTGTTAAACTTTCCTGACTTCTAGGCACCGTCAGAAAAGTACCATATGTTGGGATCTCTCTTCATACACACACACATACACACATGCATACATACACATACACACATGCATATGCACACACATACACACATGCATATACACATACATACACACATGCATACACACATACACACATGCATATACACACATACACACTTGCATATACACACACATACACACATGCATATACACACACATACACACATGCATATACACACACATACACACATGCATATACACACACATACACACATGCATATACACACACATACACACATGCATATACACACATACACACTTGCATATACACACACATACACACATGCATATACACACACATACACACATGCATATACACACACATACACACATGCATATACACACATACACACATGCATATACACACACATACACACATGCATATACACACACATACACACATGCATATACACACACATACACACATGCATATACACACATACACACTTGCATATACACACACATACACACACATACACACATGCATATACACATGTACATACACTCACGTACACACACACACACACACACACACAGCACTCACTACACCGTCAGGCACTCTCTCCTGCTGTCTCCCCCATCTACTTGTACTTGGCTCTGAGTTCTTAGGTGCTGAGTTTGGTCAAAATTGTTTTCTGTATATTTAAGACGATCACAGACAAGCTGTAGAATTCTGGCAGTGGGGTGGCTCAGTGGGTGAGGGCGCACGCCAGCATGCCTGGGTGGGGTGGCTCAGTGGGTAAGGGCGCACGCCAGCATGCCTGGGTGGGGTGGCTCAGTGGTGAGGGCGCACGCCAGCATGCCTGGCAGCCTGAGTTGTTCCTGGGTTTCATAGCAAACCTGCCTGAAAAACGCACTAGGTTAGACACGATGGAAGATGTAGGTATCCCCCTGCCCTCCATTCCAAGTCCTTTTTTGTTTCCCTTTCTTAGCTTTCCATGAACTTGAAAATCCTGTGATTTCAGAATGCCTCCTCCAAGGGATATCTTCTGTGTGCACGTATGAACACAGAGCATCTTATGTAAGAGAGCAATCATATGTCCCTCTTCTGCTCCTACAAGAACACACATACAGACCTGCACACGCACATTAAGCAGGTGTCTCCGCTGCGTCCTTGTTTCTGTAAAGACACCACAGCCAAGGCGACTTACAGAAGAGTTTATTGGGCTTACAGTTCCAGAGGGTGAGTGATGGCTGGGAGCATGGCCACAGGCAGGCAGGCAGGCATGGCGCTGGAGCAGTAGCTGGCGCTTACATCTTTTCTGTAAGTAGGAGAGAGAGAGACAGACAGAGAGAAAGAGAGAGACAGAGGGAGAGAGAGAGAGAGAGAGAGAGAGAGAGAGAGAGAGAGAGAGAGAAGGGAAGGGGAGGGGAGAGGTGGGGAGGAGAAGGGAAGGGAGGAGAGAGAGCACTAACTGGGTCTAGGCCCACTCCCAGTGACACACCTCCTCCAACAAGGCCACACCTCCTAATCCTAAACAGTTCCACCACCTGGGGAACCAGCATTCTAACAGATGTGCCTATGGGGGGCATTCTGGTGCAACCCCCCCCCCAGAGTAAAATGATACAATGTATTTTCTTTGCTGTATAATTTACCTAGAAACTTAACCTTTGAGATCACCCATGAATCCACCCCTTCCTTCTCAAAACGTTACTGTATTACATCATGAAAGTGTTGCACAGTGAAGTAAGTTATGGACAGTGCACTGGCTGGTTTTGTGTGTCAACTTGACACAAGCTAGAGCCATCCAAGGAAGGAGCCTCAGTTGAAGAAATGCCTCCATGAGATCCAGCTGCAAGGCATTTACTTAATTAGTGATTGATGGGGGAGGGTCCAATCCATGGTGGATGGTGCCATCCCTGGGCTGGTCGTCTTGGGTTCTATAAGAAACCAGGCTGAGCAAGCCATGAGGAGCAAGCCAGTAAGCAGCACCCCTCCATGGCCTCTGCATCAGCTCCTGTCTCCGGTATCCTGCCCTATTAGAATTCCTGTCCTGACTTCCTTCAGGGATGAACAGCAATGTTTACATGTAAGCCAAATAAACCCTTTCCTCCCCCAACTTGCCTTCTGGTCATGGTATTTCGTCATAGCAATAGAAACCCTAACTAAGATAGGCTGTTTGTTTTCTTTGGTGTGGTATTTTGAGACAGGGCCTAGCTATAGAGTCCAGGCTGGCCTAGAACTCCCATCCTGCCTGGGCCCTTTGGTTCCTACACCAAACTAGGCTGTTGGTTCTTGACCTATAAATATTTGTCATTTATCAGATACTTCGAATCCCATTCCAAAGCAGCCATGCCGGTCCCTTCACACATTCTCTGTGGTTTTACTGTGACCTTGATTGAGCTGTGTCCTCATGCAAGCCTGCCCCCCCCATGTACACACACGTACACACACACACACACACACACACACACACACACTCCATCTGTAGAAGCAGGAAGTTGGGTGGTGTAATGACTGGCTGTGTAGTCTAGAGTGGGCTGCAAAGACAGCCCTCCACAGACAGGAGGGAGGAGAAGACCATGACAGCCGCGCTGAAGGCAGGCAATTTAGATGCATTTAATCCTGCTCTCAGCCCTTCTGCGAGCACAGTGACAGTGCGTCCACAGTTCTCCCCCCCCCTCCAGAGTCCCCTCGGCAAGTCCTGGACACCCTTTGCTGGCAGAACTCACCCACTAAGGCCATTGGAGCTTGACAGAGATTGAGGTCATTTTCATTTTCTGAGACTCCCAGCAAATTAAAAAAAAATGAAATGGCCAGGAAGGTTAGCAGAACCGTGCCCTGGAATCTGGCCACTGAACAAGTAAACACTCCTTAACAAACACGGAGCCCTATAATCACACTGGTCACAGATAATTACAAGATTCATAGACAATATTAATTCATAATGCACTGCAGATGGTGTAATCCGGGAATGGAGCACATACGGACGACCGTAGGAAAAACAGCGTTCTTTATGCATAAGTGCCTTGGACAAGGCTAAATTTGGGCAACTTTCTAAACGTGAAGCAGGACACAAGCCCCGTTCTTCCTCTGGCCACTCAGCCCAGGTACTCGCTGGGGCAGGAGGGGCCTGTTGGGCACCCCTCTGCAGCCGGCGCCCCGCTCTCAGCTCCCGCCCTGGGTGCATTTTACAGGCTCTTAATTGTTCCAATCTAAGTCGTGCTCATGGACTGACCATTTGATCCTCAGTCTACGGCACCCTTTGGGGAGGTCTTGGAGCAGACAGGAGGTGGGTCTGGGTGCAGGAAGCAGGCAGCGGAAGCGGGCTTTGACAGACTGATAGGCTGATTTTCACCCCAGTTTCCTGAGCCCGTATCTCACACTTCCATGTCCACCGTTTCTCCATTGCCTTTCCGGCCATGATGGACTAAAAAGCCTTTGACCCGCGAGCCCAGAGGGGCCTTTCCTCCTCACGCGGTTTCTGTCAGATGTTTCGGTCGCAGCCATGTGGAAGAACCTAGTAGATCAGTGGGAGCGGTTTGGGTTATTGTATTAAAAATTAAAAAAAGGAAAAAAGTTTTTTGTCTACTTCCGGAATTGTGACGAGGGCTTAAGTGATAGAGGTGGGGACTCCGGGACATGAGGAGTGGTTTCTGAGCCGGGAAACAGAGGTTCTGGGTGAGGTTCTCGGCCACCAACAGTAGAAGTGCGAGCTTAGGTGAAGGGCCAGGGGGTTCTGGGACAGGCCCGGGAGATGGATCCTGAGCAAAAATGAGGATTCTAGGCCATGACAGAGATGCATGCTGGGATTGGAAGCAGTAGGTTCGAGGACAGACACAGATGGGCTGTGGGCTGGCATCCCACCCCACGCTCCCAGAACGCCCATGCACCGTTCCTCCGAGCCCACGCTTCCCCGGGCGCTCGCAGCGCGGTGTCCCCAGGCCCAGCGGCTCAGTCGGCCCCTTTCCCTCCTGTGAGCTGGGCAGAACCGGCCGCGGCTGGCTAGACTGGGCCTCCCTGTGCTCCCTGTGGGCAGGCGCCAGGTCTGCAACAGCTCCAGTCGGCAGCGCCCAGGCGGGGCACGGAGCCGCGGATCTTCCAGGCTGTTCCATTTGCAATTTCATCCCACGTGTCCGCGGGGCCTCAGAAGTGTGTATGTGTGTATGTGTGTATGTGTGTGTGTATGTGAGTGTGTGTGTGCGCGCGCGCGCGCGTGCGGGATCCATCACAGGCAAGAGGGGCAAGGGGAAGGACGCCGAGGGGAAGAGATGCTGGAGGGAGGACCGCGCGAAGGGGATGCGGGAGGAAGGACCCAGCTGGACCCAGGGCGGTGGAAACACGAAGACCCGGAGCCTGAGGCGCGCACCTGGCGCGCGGCGGCGGGGCGGGGCGGAGGGGAGGGAGGGGGCGGGACGCGCGTGGAGCCCCCCACCCCACCCCGGGACACGCGCGGCAGGTGCACGCGCCGGGGGTCCCGCCCCGCCCCGCCGCCCCCTCCCCGCCTACAGGCGCGCGCGGCATTGTGGGAGTTGTGGTCCTCGGGGCCGCGGAGCGCGGCGCGGGCGGCACCGGCTCGGCGGGGCTCGCGGCTCGAGCCGGGCGGCTGCTGCGGGCGCGGCAGGGGGCGGCCGCGTCCCTGGGGCAGTGGCGTCGCCCGGGTCCCCCGCAGCCGCCCGCGCAGGTAAGCGGCGTCTCCGGGACTGCGGGGCTGCGGAGGACGATGCTCTGGGCTCCCGCGCCTGCATCCCCGGGGCCGGCCCAGGGCCCGCGGTCGCCTAGCACCGGCTGCGTGCTGAGTGCCGCTCGGGCTGGATGGCGCCGCGCAGCATCACCCCCGCCTCCTCTCCTCCCCCTCCTCCTCCTCTCTTCCCCCTCCTCCACCGCCTCTTTTCCTGGTCCCCCATTCCTCCTCAGCATCGCCCACTTTGACCCACCTCCCTGTCCCATGAATTGTCACGCGCCCTGGACCTCCTTCCCACTTTTCCAGGTAGCCTTCGCCTCACCATCTCATCCCCTGGCTACTGGCATCACCACCTGCGTTAAGGCATCTTTCTGACCTCTCTCCTGTGGTACTCTCTCCAGGGCCTGTGACACTGGGAGACTGTGAGGAGGGAAGGTCCCTGGAGAGGAGGGAGGGAGGGCTTGTCTCAGGACAGCTCTCTGGCTCCCTGGTAGAGAGGATCGCAAGCATCACACAGCCACCCCTATCCTTTCGTGCTGTGCTGTGCCTTGCGGGGGGTGCTTCCGGGGTCTCCTGGCTTCACCTCAGGGTGACCCGGGCTCTTTAGCATCAGAAAGCCTCCTGAGCTGGTCATCTGATCCGGGTTAACTGGGTCAAATGGAGACTGTCTCCCCAGGCATCCCTCATGTTAGAAGTTATCTTTGATTGGACTTGAATTTGGCCTTTATTCCCCGGAGCCCGCTGATCTTTGAGATCTGAGTGGCAGGGCTGCATGACGCCCATCCCTGATGGGAACGGATGTGTGAAGGGAGCCAGAAGTGTGCATCCATCCAACCTCCTGCTGCCACTCACTCTACCAAACCCAGAGTTGCTTTCTGGTCGGCTCTGGGCTTGCACATCCCTCCCTGGTGGTAGGGGCAGCTAGCCTCTAGGGGCTCTAAGTGACTGACAGGTCTCAGTTCACTCTCTTAGTGCTGGATTTGATCCCGTGAAGAGGTGAGGGTCTCTCCTTGCTGAATCTTTTACAGTTCTGCCTTGGGGAGGACTCCTGTCTGCTCTGTCCAGAATGAGCCACCTACCCGGTTTTTTGTATCTGCATTTTGACATGCGCAGGTTGGTGGGAACTCAGTTTCTCGGGTCAGGGACGGCCACCAACTCATTCTCAGGGCATCCGAGGAAACCTGGCCGCTGGAGGCAGTTTTAGAGTTGCGGTTAGGGAAGAAATGTGCTTCCTCACCCGGGTGAGAGTCTCACACAGAATGTCGGGAACCTTGGACTGTCTTGAAGAGCAAGTGCAGAGAAGACGCCTTTCTAGGGCTTTTTCCCTTTTCCTAAAGTGGAAACAGCGGAGCGATGATGGTATCACCCATGGAGGAGGGGCAGGTGAAGGAGCTTAACACCCGGGCTCTGCATCTTGAGAAGAAACTGGCTTCTCATCTCTCCATTCCTGTTCTTTTCCTAGAAGCATGGGTCCCCATGAATATTCAGTATGTGTGTTTTTTACTTCCTAAACATTATAGTCAAGTGATTCTTTATTCAGCCGACACCCGGGTGGTGCCAGTAGGTGGTGAATGAGCACCCAAGGTTTTCCTTAAGTCCCAGGAGTGGACATCACCCCGAGTCGGGGTATTTTGGCCTTTGCCTTCTGCTTGGGGTGGGAGTCTTGGGACACCCCCCACGTTTGGTTTGCCGGTCCATCGCACATCGAGGGCTTACCGTGACATTATCCCCGGCCAGTGGGTGGATGAAAACACTGAGGCTGAGAGCGGGGATGCCCTGCACACGGCTGGTGGCCACACCTGGTCCAGGCCATGTCTAGCTTGGGTGTGTAACTCTGCGCTGTGCTGCAGACCTCCCAGGCCTAGCTGGTCCAGGCAGCGGGAGACACAGTTTTCCTGTCATTCTCCCCCAGGGCAGGGGTGTGTGTGCGGAGCACTGAAATGCTCCCAGATGAGTTCCTCCAGGTGATGGAGGGCTTTCAGGAGGGCGCAGGCCTGGCTGTGGGGTGGACAGAGCGTTTCAGAGAAACCGGAGGACACTGCGGCTTCTAGAGACTTGGGGCTTGTATCGTGGTTTACAGTGATGTGGGCTCCACCTCCCCAGAGCAGTATCACTGCTGTCAGAGGCGGGGAAACTGAGTCAGGGACTTGGAAGGCTCCTGCTTTCGCTTTTGTAATCCTGTGGGTGAGGTCAGCTCCCAGCTGAGCGGCACAAAGAGGTGTATCTGCCACAGAGGCCGCTCCAGGGCACCCACTTCCTTCCCCGGTGTGGTATGAGCCTGATTTACAGCGTGCTTGAGAGGAGAAAGGAGAATGTGCCTCTGTGGCAGCCCTCCGCTGTCCTGATGATGCATCTCCATTCTCCGGAGATGGTTGCTGTTTGGGACTTTTCTAGTCATAACTTTCATGGTGCTGTTTTCAGGTTTGGACATCATGAAAACCCTTTCCCAGCGACTGGCTGCATTTGCTAATGGGGTATAAGACAGCGCCCTGCGCCCAACTTCAGTGACTCTTACTGGTGGGCCCCATCGGCAGGCCTCACTGTTCATCGATGGCGCCCTTGGCAGGAACTGAGCGACAGTGGCAGCCACGCCTTCTCCTGCTCCAGCCACTCCTTCCACCGTCTGCTAACCTGCGTGCCGTGGGTGCCCCGGCGACCCCCAGAGGACTGATCATCTGAGCCAGCTTCACTCCGCGTACTGAGTCCCTCAAGATGTGGCTGGAGTGGCTGGTGGCCTGGAGCTGGTCTCTGGATGGCCTGAGGGACTGTATTGCCACCGGCATCCAGTCCGTGCGGGACTGTGACGGCACAGCTGTCGTCACCGTGGCCTGCCTGCTGGTCATGTTTGTGTGGTACTGTTACCATGTGGGCCGAGAGCAGCCTCGACCCCACGTGTCCGTCAACTCCCTCCTGCAGGGGGTGGACGCCAACGGGCTACAGAACGGGTCCATGTACTGCCAGTCGCCCGAGTGCGTCCGCTGCACGCACCACGATGGCCTCAACCAGAAGCTTTACCACAACCTGCAGGAGTACGCCAAACGGTACTCGTGGTCCGGCATGGGCCGCATCCACAAGGGCATCCGGGAGCAGGGCCGTTACCTCAGCAGCCAGCCCTCCATCCAGAAGCCCGAGGTCTTCTTCCTGCCTGATCTCCCCACTACGCCCTACTTCTCCCGGGACGCCCAGAAGCACGACGTGGAGCTGTTGGAGCGGAACTTCCAGGCCATCCTCTGCGAGTTCGAGACACTCTACAAGGCCTTCTCTAACTGCAGCCTCCCGCAGGGGTGGAAAGTGAACAGCACCCCCAGTGGGGAGTGGTTCACCTTTGACTTTGTCAACCAGGGCGTTTGTGTCCCCAGGAACTGCAGGAAGTGCCCACGGACGTACCGCTTGCTCGGCAGCCTCCGGACCTGTATTGGAAACAATGTTTTCGGGAACGCCTGCATCTCGGTGCTGAGTCCTGGGACTGTGATCACGGAGCACTACGGACCCACCAACATCCGCATCCGGTGCCACCTAGGTACGTGGAGGGGGCGGAGCCCCAGCATGCACATTCACATAGCAAGGCGCCTTTGCCTCCTGAGTGCTTTGGTCAAATACAGATGCATTCAGCTGGATGCAGTCAGTGGCACACACCTGCAGTCCAAACACTCAGGAGGCTGAGGCAGAAGGGTCGAGGCTTGAAGGGCTAGCCTGTACTTGTATGCATATGCGTGCTGAGGCCAGGGGTCAGCGTTGTCTTATTTCTCAGGAGCTGTCTACCTTGTTTTTACAGGATCTCTCTGTGACCTAGGGCTCCCTGGCTAGGTTAGGCTAGCTGGCCTCAAGCCCCGGGGGAGAGGGGGTGTCTGTCTCCCTGTCTTTGACTCACCAGCCCTGTGACTATAAGAGTGTGCCATAGGAGCCGGGCAGTGGTGGCGCACACCCACCTTTAATCCCAGCACTTGGGAGACAGAGCTAGGTGGATCTCTGTGAGTTTGAGGCCAGCCTGGTCTACATAGTGAGTTCCAGGACAGGCACCAAAGCTACACAGAGAAACCCTGTCTTGAGAAAAAAAAAAGAAAGAAAGAAAGGAAGGAAGGAAGGAAGGAAGGAAGGAAGGAAGGAAGGAAGGAAGGAAGGAAGGAAGGAAGGAAGGAAGAAAGAAAGAGTGTGCCACAGTGCCTGGCTGGTTCACATGCTGAAGCTCCAGCTCGGGTCCTCCCCAGGTTGTACCATAAACAGTTTACAAAACTTGAGCCATATCTCCGGCCTTAGAAAACCTTTCCTTGGTGGCAGTCCATAAACCACTGTGATGGCAGAATGTCAACCTCATTTCATCTTATCCTCTCAAACTTTCATTCGTTCTCTCACGGTGCTGGAGATGGAACCCAGGCACTCAGGCATGCTCTCTGCCGCCAGGCCACACACCCACTTCAATCTAGTATCTGGCGGGAAAAGCTCCTCTGCCTGGGAGAAGAACTCTTGGAGGAGAGGGTGGTAACGGTGTCCTCCATCTTTCCTGTCCATTACGTGAGCTGCTGGCCACATGTGGCTGTCGAGGGCATGGGCTGTGGTCAGTGGAACAGCTGAGCAAAAGTTTGCATGTAAGTTTGTGTGTCCAGGTATGGCTGGCTGGTGGCTGCTGTGCTCTGTGGTGGCTGACACAGAACCCACGGGGGTTCTGACGGTGACAGAGGTCCCCGATGATGCCCGGGAGACTGTGAGAGATGCTTAAACATTCTGAATCACCACGGATAAATGGTGCCCAGTATTCTGGTCACTTTATTCAAGGCCTAGGAATCTTGTGTGCTGTGTGTGTGTGGTGTGCAAATTGAAGCTCAAGCTAAGCTGCCTTTTTATCTAGCCCAACTAAGAGTTAGCGGTGCTTCCTTGGGCCAGCTGCTTGCCTCCTCTGAGCTTCCATAGAAAGCGAGGGAGCAGCTCTCCCTTTGGGGATCCGGTCAGATGAAGTGTGTCTCAGAGTGGTCACCAGAGCGAGGTGCAAAGTGAGGTGCATGGAGGCAGGCTTCGAAACTACGTGGTACCTTCTTCCTGGTGAATGGTGACAAGAGGCTGGTGACAGACAGGCCTTGCTGGTGAACATGCCAGGGCAGAGCCTGGGGAGCTGGGTGGCAGCTGTAAGAGGCGGTGCTGGCTGCCTGCAGGGGATGGGGGAAGCGGGGGATGCATGCCCTGAGCAGGCTGGTGGTGGGATTCGCTAATGTGCTTTGCAGGGAGCCTGTGCCAGTTGCTAGCCCCCCCCCCCACCTCCTCTCGCCCCAGCAACTCTGTTCCTTCCCTCTGCTCTCTGGGTGAGGATTCTGGGTAAGGTACGGTTTGGACTGAAGATGTCTGTGCTGAGAAGCAGAAGTACCATCATCAGAGGGCTGCTGTGGATGGGGTTCTGACTGGCGGGTGGGACAGGGTGGAAGCTTGAAGCTGGCGTCTGGATCCGTGAGCAGCTGTGGGGCTGGACAGAGTCCAGGTCTGTAGACCTCACGGCCTCTCTGCAAAGTGGACACACAGCACCAGTGCTGTGGAGAAGTTTGGGGACACAACTCACTAAGTGGCCATTTGGCATAGTGCCTGGCAGTCTCTCCGGAGCGTGGTGGTGGCTCTCCTGACTACGCAATGCTCTGTAAGGCACGGCCTCTTCCCCTGGGAACAGTGACCCTCGGGGCACCGGAGGCCAGCAGTTCTGGACTCAGGTCCTCCCTCATCCCCCCATTGTCAGGCCCTGGAAGCCAAGCTTCTTTGAACCCCGGGGGAGGAGGGGTGCCCAACTCTTGCCTTCGGGGCTATTGGAGGAAAAGTAAGTAGCTTGTGCATTTGAAGTTCCTGGCAGGCAGAGTCCATCACTATTACCAGGTAGGCTTTGATCCACTCAGTGGCTTTGGTTAATAAACCTCTGGCAAGAACCCACAAAGGGAGCTAGGCTGCAAACAGAGCAGGAAGGCTGACCAGGGCAGACCAGGTGGGAGCGGGTGGCTGACTTGGGGCCAGGCTGGGGCCAGGCCGGGGGGCTCCGGAACTGTCGGTCATGGGAGTGAGGTTTTCCTTTTGAATGGTCTTGCTTTGTGGGAGCTTTTGATTTACCCGGTACTGGGATGAACCCGAGTCTCAGGCATGCTGGGCCAGTGCTGAACCCCTGAAGTGCGCCCTCAGCTACCATGCCGTTCCGAAGCTTTGGAATGCAGAATAGGGAAGGCCTCAGAGATTGATGTCGCTGGGATCCAGGGGTGTGGAGTAGGCAGGCTGGGAGGAGGACACTAGGTTTGGATTCCTGTGATCTGTGATACGGGCCAGGTAGGGTGTGTGTGTGTGTGTGTGTGTGTGTGTGTGTGTGTGTGTGTGTGTGTGTGTGTGTGTGTGTGATGTGCACACCTTGTGGCTGTGATGATTCCCTTCTCGGGCCAGCTAGTGACTTGTAGGAGGTAATGGGTCCTTGATATCCCTGGGTACAGCAGGAAAACGTCTTCTGCAGAGGCCCTGCTGTCGGCTGCCTGTGCATGGATGAAGCTGGTTTGAACTCAGCATCCCTGGGTTCCCATGGGTCCCAGGACTAGACATCAGGAATTCTTGAGGTCGTGAGACCCTCAAGCTGTTGATGTAAGCAAGAGTCCAGGACCCAGACCAGATGAAACTGGCAGAGGGGGAGCTTTGCTGAGGACCTAGGTGGTAGTCCCTAGACAGACTGGCCTATCTATTGGGCTGTGAGGACAAGTTCCACATTGCTGGATGGCTTTCGGATAACAGAAAAGGGCTGGGGATGTGGGGGTTGTGGCTCAGTGGGAGTGGGTGGAGGCGCTTGCCTTGCAAGCCTGATGACCTGACTTTGATCCCTGGACCCCACAGTGGAAAGTCAGAACGGCTTCTGGAAGTTGTCCCTCTCATGCCCACACAATAATCATACAAAGTTTTAAATTAAAACAACAACAACAACAACACCAAAAAAAAAAAAAAAACAAAAACAGCCGGGTGGTGGTGCCTGTTCTCCGGAGACTGAGGTAGGAGAATTAAGAGTTCAGGGCCAGCCTGGGCAACACAGTGAGACCCTGTCTGAACCTCATGGTTCTGAGGCTGGAGGCCCAAGGTGGAGAGCTCTGAGAGGCCCAGGCTGCTCTGGTTGCCTGGTGGGTGTCTTGGTCAGAGTTCCCCCGTTTGCTGTGATGAAACACCCAAGACCAAAAACAAACCGGGGAGGAAAGGGTTAATCTGGCTTACACTTCCAGATCACACAGTCCATCACTGGAGGAAGCCAGGACAGGAACTCAAGCAGGGCAGGAACCCAGAGGCAGGAGCTGATGCAGAGGCCATGGAGGGGTGCTGCTTACTGGCTTGCTCCCTATGGCTTGTTCAGCCTGCTTTCTTCTAGAACCCAGGACCACCAGCCCAGGGATGGCCCCACCCACCGTGGGCTGGGCCCTCCCCCATCAGTCACTAATTAAGAAAATGTCTTACAGTCAGATCTTATGGAGGCGTCTTCTCAGCTGAGGCTCCCTCCTTTCAGATGACTCTAATTTGTGTGCCAAGTGGACCTAAGACTCGCCAGGGCAGTGGGCGTGGCCCCCTCTTGCCGTGACCTCGTGTGGTAGAAAGGTCCGTTTTACAGTACAGGTCCCATTCGTGACCTAGTCCCCAAAGACCCCTAACACCATCCTCTCAGGGTGGTCTCGGTCTCTGAATCATGGGTCACAGACAGCCCACAGTGTGGACTCCAGGGGAGAGTGTGGAAGGCCTGAGGCTTTCGAGCGCTTCCCCGGAGCAGCCCAGCTCCACCTTCGAGCAGCCTTGAACCCTGGCCACCTTCACTCTCAATCCTGTGTTTCTCCCCAAGGTCTGAAGACTCCCAATGGCTGTGAGCTGGTGGTGGGGGGCGAGCCCCAGTGCTGGGCGGAAGGCCGCTGCCTGCTCTTCGACGACTCCTTCCTGCACACTGCATTCCATGAAGGTGGGCGCCGCCTCTCCCAGAGCTTGTCCACTGCTTGCATTATGGTTATCAGACTTCTTTAAAGAGAAGTTTTCCGGGTGCCAGACAAAACTGACCAGGAATTCCTAAGCCCTCCCCCCCACGCCCACCCCCACCTCCCACCCGCGCTTCACCCTCCCATGTAATCTCCCCACATGGGTAAGCTGGTGTCACAGGTGACGAGCCAACTCCAACCAGCTGTGGTGACCTAGAGGCTATGGTCACCTTCAGGCTCACTCTCAGTGTCAGACACTGTGAGTTGGGACAGCAGAATGCAGACTGTGTCCACAGTGACGGTCCTACTGTCCTGCCGGGTGTCCCCCCCCCCTTTATCCTTTGTCATCCACCTTCCTCGCAGGCATGGGTGAGACCTCACAAACATTCTCCATCTGGGAAAGGGAGGTCTTCCCGTGCCCACTGGTCCTACAGCTCAGGCCACACTGCACAGGGTGCCAGGGCCAACCTGACACCCCCCTTACGCTCCTCCTCCCCAGGTTCCGCTGAGGACGGCCCACGGGTGGTCTTCATGGTGGATCTCTGGCACCCCAACGTGGCAGCTGCCGAGCGGCAGGCCCTGGATTTCATCTTTGCTCCAGGACGATGAGTGAGGACGTTGCCTGGGCTGGAGCCGGGCTGAGTGGGACCCAGGCGGACTGTGAGGACAGCTCAGTCCCTGCCCTGACCCACACTGGACCTTTGAGTGGCTTCCTGCCACGGTGGGAGCCCTCTTTCCTTTGGTTACTGGGATCTTCCTCGGTTTCTTTCCCCTTCCAGTTATTTGCTGGGACTTCTGGCTACTAGTGTGTCCCTGTGGCTGTGACCAGAGACTCCGTGTCCCTCAAGTCTGTGACTTTGCTACCTGGTGTCTTCTTCTCCATGTTCTGGAATAGAGTAACCAAATGGCCACTTGTCTGAATGTAATCATCTCAAACTCTGTAGCTGTCTCAAGAGAAAACAAAACAAAACAGCACAGACCGAAAGCCATCGGGGCCGACAGCTTGACCTCTGATGCTGGGGTTTGGGGGGACCCTTCACTGTCCCAGAGCAGGAGCTGGCCTGCAGCCCGCACACCTGGTCGGCTTCATGAGGGGCTTGCCAAACACTATCAGGGCGGTGCGTAGGTCGGGGCCCGGGGAATCTGTCATTATTGCTGTCACCCAAAACCTATCAGAGTCCTGGTAGCTTATGACCAGGGCCTTTGTTTTAACCACAGCTTCCTACAGAGCTGATGACCAGTGAGGGCTCCCAGGTCAGCACACAACAGGGATACACTTAGCTCACTGCCTACCGATGCCCTACTGCCAAGCCAGGCCTGACACAGGCTGCTGTTGTGGTTGGGAGTCCACCGAGATTGGCAGGAATCATGCTGGGCTGAACCTCTGCCACCAACCATGTGACCAGAGTGTCCATCATGCTTTGGAGTCTGTTGCCCAAGAGTTGGCATTTATTTATGTGTATTTAAATGTTCAAATGCTAGACTCAAAGACAGCAAAGAGTCAGCCCCATGTGGGTCAAAACAGTGACGCAAGCCCGTGTGGGCCCGAGGACACAGAAGAGACCCCTGGAGCCACAGACACGCCAGTGGCCTTTGGTCTCCAGAGAAAACACACAGTTCTCTTCCCAAAGTGAAGGCTAGCCAGAGGCCCAGCTCGCCACAGGTCCAGCTGATGTGAGAACGTCATCAGCCAGCCATTCTTAGGACACTTAGGGAGTAGTGGCCCATGGGCATTGTCCAGAGCAGGACACAATGGGCAACTTGCCTTATGTCATGCTGGTCCGGGTCCAGTGAAAACCAGACACTTCTAGAAGGTAATTTGATGAAGTCAGTCCACAAGGGGAGGGAAATGCACCTAGAACATTGCTGTGCTCAGAGTTGGGAAGGGAACTATCCGGCTCTGGAGCTTCTGCTCTCGGGGTCTCAGCAGAGACCTTCAAAGTGCACGATTTCCACGTATCCCAGCTGCCCCCACCACACACCGAGGACGTGGCTGGGGAACAGGAAGTAAATAAAGAGCTTGCTGACAAGTGATGTGGTCATATAGCTTGTGAGAGAAGGCAGGGCCTGGGCAGCCAGAAGTGACGGGCTGGCGTGGCAGGGTGGCTCTTGGTTTCTGAATCGGCACCAATGGCTGAGGCCAACAGTGGGTGAGGCCAAATGGTCGTCCTAACAGAGAGTACTAGGGTGTGACTCGGGGTAGAGCGCTGGCCTAGCATGCATGAGGCCCTGGGTTCCCTCTGCACTACGTATGCAATTGAGGGAGGGCGGGAACAGGAACCAGCCAGTCTCTGTGGCATTGAGTCGGCTTGAATGGTAAAATGGACAATATTTGTATTGTAAGAATTTGTAATTCTTGCCTTTTTCTGGACTCAGGCTCAGTACCTGGAGTTTGCTCCCCTGCCACTTCTGGAAAGCCAAGTCCCCTCTCCCAGTCTCAGTTGGTTTCCTGAAAGACAGGACCTGTCACAGAAATGAACAGGTGCTGGGCAGGCATAGGATCCCTCTGCATAGCAAAGCCACAGATGCCCGAGAGGCAGGGGCAGAGGAGGGTGGCCTGTGTCCCCTTCTAAGAGGGCACAGTGGTGGCAGCCAGGTGCCTTGGGGGCAGCCTGACTGTAGGGTGTTGGCACACATGCCTGATGCCAGCCAACAGCCACACGGAGCTGCTGCACCAGGAAAGGAAGAGCGGGGCTTTCCCAGATGTTTTTCACCTTCCGCCACGTGCACCGCCAGCTAAGCATTCACTGAGGCTGTTTCTGTGTGTCGCTAGGACCGCTCGCTGGAGGTGAGAAAGGAGAGCAAGCCAGGGCCTGCTACGGAAGGAATCCCCACTTTCTGCTCTTTCCAGCTCTTCATGCCTCTCCAGCCAAGACCACACCAGTTACTTGAGCAGCTAGCTCAAGGTCGCCATCAGGTCCTCAGACCCTCACCATTCCTGTGCATCAATCACCTCTCCTGGGCTGTGCGGGTTCTTGGGTGACAACTGGGTGCTTGGCTGCATGCAGCCGAGGCAGGTCTTCGGCGCCCCCCACCACCCCCACGCCACAGCAGCTGTCTTCTCTGTTCTGGGGAGGGATGCAGACCCATCTATAGTTCAGACCTTACGGCTGTTGGGGTTTGAACAGCCGGGGTTGAGGGTCACTGTTCCGCATAGCAAGGCAAGTCAGCAGTGGGTAGGTCTGAACCGTGTTCCGTGTGACGCTGGGCGGGCCACCTGACCTACCTGGTCTCTGCCACAGCCAGTTTGCAATGATTGACAGCAGAATCCCGGGCACTGAGTTTTGTTTGTTTGTGTTTGCTGTGCTGGGATGGATCCAGGGTCTTGAACAATACAAACACCCTACCACTGAGTCCCTCAATAAACTGTAGCACCCCACCATCAGTCCGTGAGTTTCGGATCTGGCAAATCTGAACTTGAAGGTTGGACTCCTGACCCAGCCCTGACCAACCAGCCTCCTGAAGTCCTGTCCTGTTGGTTCAGGTTTGGGCACAACGCTGGGACCATGAAAGAGAAAGCAACGGCTAAGGAAGCGCATGAACCACAGGAGACTAGCTGGCCCCACCTGTGGAGTCCAGCTGCATCCGGAGGCAACTCTGCCTGGAGCCAAACCTGCCTGTTGAGTGTTTGGTTCCATGCACAAAGAAGCTGCTCCGATTCCTGAGCCTAGTTTGAGCTGTGCTCTCGGTCCTGTGCCACCAAGAAGTCCCAGCCCACTCAGTCTCGCCCACGGGACGGGTCTCTCGCTTGCATTGTTAGCTTAGCCTGACTTTTCCATCAGGCAGCGATGTCGGATGGGAGGGCCTGTGCAGGGAGGGGCACACATGCACGTAGATGCGGAGAGGCGAGGGGCCGATGCTTTCCCAAGGATCCCCAATGCACCACAGGCACCACTGCCGGCCGCCTTCCCCGACATTTACCTCCCCAGCCGGCCGATGGCCACTAACCAGCTGTGAACATGGGAACAGGACAGAATGAGGCCACGTACGTTAGAGCTGCTGACAGATGGCCGCGGACACGCTCGAGCAGATTGCAGGGCTCCGGTGGTGGCAGGAGGTGCACTGGACGGATCACTTCCTGCCACCTTCCCAGGTGGCTTCTGGTCACCTCCCCTCTGCCTTCCTCCCTGACCCCACTCCCCACGTGAGCCAACCCCAAGTTCATGGCGAGAGTGAGGGTTCAGAGGGTTCGGATTGGCACTGCTGGGGATGGAACCCGGAGCTGCCGCACGCGGGGCAGACTGCTGCTGAGATTATACCCCATCTATAAGATCCTAGTCAGTCACTCTGCCCTCAGCCACCTCCTGTCTACGAGTGGATTCTAGGCGGGTGCTCTGCCGCTCAGCCACGCCCCTAGCACCTCACTGGGGGATTCTAGAGAGATGCTCTACCATGAGCCACGCCCACAGCCCCTCACTGGGGGATTCTAGAGAGATGTTCTACCATGAGCCACGAGCCCCAACCCCTCACTGGGGGATTCTAGGCGGGTGCTCTGCCACTGAGCCACACCACCAGAGGGCAAACACATTAAAAAATAATAAGGGATGGATGGAGCTCAGTGGTAGAAGCTAGCGTGAGGCCCCCCCCAGGTTCCACGGCAGCAGCCGTGCTGGGGACACCCACCCTTTGTCACTGCTTCTCAGCAAAGATTGCGTAGTTGCCCGTGATTTACACTGTAGTCACCCCGAGGCAGCTCGGGGTGTGAGGACAGCTACAGCACAGGGACTCTAGTGTCCAGATCTGGGTGTGCCGCCGGAGCCCGTGCACTGCACATCTCCTAAGGTGTGGGCGTGCTGAGGCCCCAAACAGCTGATGTCCCAGACCCTCCCAGAAGGCCTTTTCCTGAGGCTCTGGGAGGACTAACATCCTGAGGACAAAGACACTGAGCAAGCTGAGTGGAGGTGGAGGTGGAGGTGGAGGTGGAGGTGGAGGTGGAGGTGGAGGTGGAGGTGGAGGTGGAGGTGGAGGTGGAGGTGGAGGTGGAGGTGGAGGTGGAGGTGGAGGTGGAGGTGGAGGTGGAGGTGGAGGTGGAGGTGGAGGTGGAGGTGGAGGTGGAGGTGGTGGTGGAGGTGGAGGTGGAGGTGGAGGTGGAGGTGGAGGTGGAGGGACGCGGGACACAGCAGCCGCTCACTGTCCCTGGTAATAGGTGCTGTAAAGGGAGCCCGGACGCTGAAGCTGGCGTCAGCTTGGCAGCTGGGGAGGGAGGTCCATGTGGTGCCGCCAGCAGCCTCCAGGGGCCCCCGGCCAGAGCCCTGAGCCATTGCTGTGGCATGCCGGGCCCGGCTGTAGGGAGGTAGGACAGAGAGGGACCGGCCACTCGGCAATTCCGAAGCAGGCCCTGGGCTCCTGCCAGGGTTCACAGACACCCGGGAAGAACACAAGGCAGTTGTCCCCTTGCAGAGAGGCCCGGGGGCAGGTGCCACCCTCCTGCCACTGTCCTCGTGGAAGCCAGCAGTTAGGGCTGGGAGCAGGTGTGTGTGCTGGGTGGAGGGTGGATGCAGGCTGAGCACCCCAGCACTCTCCTGCACTGCTGTTTACATCTCCAGATCGTGGGTACCCGTCACCCATCAAGTAGACTCGCTCCCTTGTCTACGGCCAGGTCCACCTTGTCCACCTTCTGGTCTACAGGCTGCATGCCCTCCCCAGGTCCATCCACTTACTGTCCACCCTCCCTGGGCGACAGGCTGCATGCCCTTCCCAGGGACAGCCACAGCCTTCTAGAAGCGCCCACCACCACCACCCTCCCTGCTTCCTACCCGCTTGGGAGTGGTGACCTTCCAGCCAAGGACAGGCATGCTGTCATCATGCTCAGAGGCTCCTGTGAGGAGCTGGCACTTCGGCAACCTCGCCAGGCCCGCCCCTCCCACAAGCCACCTAGCCCCACGGCACACTCGGGTCCAGTTTGCAGACACACGGACGTAGTAGAATCCTGCAGTGGCTGTAACGAATGACTGTAAACTTGCCGGCTTACGTGTCCAGAATTCCCCTTCGCAGCTCTGGAGGGCAGGAGTCCATCCAGGCCCCTTCACGGGCTCTCAAGCAGGTCCACTCGCTGCTTCTTGGCACCCAGTGACCACGGGCCTCCCCCTCAGCCTCCCTGTTCACACAGCCCCTCTCCCGGTGACTCATCTCCCTCAGCCTTGCTCAGAAGCACCAAGGATGGCACTCGGGGCCTGCCTGGATACCACGAGGCTACACAGGACTGTTACCACGTGGAACAGCCACAGAGTCAGGGATGGGGACACACACGGGCCAGGAGCATGCCTCAGAGTGGGGACACTAATGGGGTGAGAAGAGTGAGCCACCTGGAAGGGACCACCCGAGTGGGCAACTCCGACACAGCACCGGGACTCTGCCTACCACGACGGTGTCACGTGGAAGTGATGTGAATGGATGTACTTCAGTGTCTCCCCAAAGGGTCCGGGTCTTTCCCCAGTTGGAAGGATGGCCAGGTGAATCTCTCCTGGGAACATGGGCCCCACAGTTCATAGTGGGGCATGGAGTGAGTGACCCTAGCGAGGCCTGATGTCCTCTTTCCTCCTGTGTGGAGTCTTCTGTCCAGACCCACAGTGACACTCCAGGTGTCGACTATGAAGCTGCGGATAGAGCTCTCTGGCAGACACTCCCCCGAAGCTGCCCTGGAGGGGCCTGGTGCCCATCCAGTACAATGGGGGTCTGCCACGGACTCTGCTGTGGGGACAAACCACTTCAGAGGGTAATTTGGAGGGTGTGGGCGTGGGGCTCTGCATAAACTGTCCTGAGAGGCCGGGCACCGAGGACACTGGATGCTCTTTCCCAGCATCCTCCAGGCCAGTCGCCAGCTGAAGAGGCTGCAGCGGTGGACCACACCTCCCTGGACTCAGACGGGCCTCCGTGGAACGTCCACGTCAGAAGCAGACAGAAGGCTCGGAAGGCCTTGGGATGGCTCAGTGTAAGTCCAGCAGCCGGGCTGGCTTTGGGGACGGAGAGAGACGATGCCCGGAATGTTTCAGGACCCGGATTCTTGAGTTAGCCCTGGGATGAGATACAAGGGGTTCTGCAGATCTGAGGGAAGTAACGGGAAGGGTCTTTTCTGGCAGAAGTGACAGTTTACAGATAAAAACCACGAAGGCGATGGCAAGCAGCTCCCTGCTTCAGGCAGCAGGGTCCCACTGGGCTGGCATCAGGAACGGGGAGGAACCTTTGCCCCTCCCCCTCCCCTGCCACTGCCTGTCCACATCCCAGTGAGGCATCCTGGGACCAGGGAATGCCTCTTACCTGAGATCCCAACCCTCCATCGGCCCCGAGAACCAGCAGAGCCATGGGCTTCCGTCACATCCTGTTCAGAGGCTGCACAAAAGGGACCGGGGAGGCTGAGGCAGGAGGGAGTTGGGTCTCTGGGCACTGTGTGTGGAAGCCTCCCCACGCATGGGAGATGTGACTTGGAGCGTACTCCTGGGAAGAGCCTATGAATGCATACCCTCACCTCACACCTCAGCTTCCCCAGCAGCGGCCAGCAGGGCCATATGGAGCCTGACAGGGACTGGCAGATCCACTCCCAACAAGGTTCACAGGCTGCTGGCCGAGGCTACAGTTTCTCATTGGGGCTTTACCATTGGGCTACCTGTGTGTCCTCAAGACATGTAGCCCACATCCCCCAAAGAAGCGTGTGTGTTACCAGTGGTTGAGGCCGGAGCCTCATGCCAAGAAGCTAAACCCTCAGGCCTTTCTCATTTCCAGGTACGGACTCAGTAAGAACCATGGCTGGCGTTAGCCACACAGTAGTGCCGGCATCCCTGAACACAGGGTCTTCCTGCCTCGCCTCAGAGCTGGGATTACAGGTGTGGACTGATGGATGGCTCAGAGGGTAAGAGCAAGCTTACTGCCCCGGCACGTGGACCCGAGTTCAGATCCCTAGCACCCACATAAAGAGCTGAGTGTGGCTATGTGTGCGCCTACAGCCCCAGCACAGAGGGGCAAGGCAGTTTAGCTCATTCTGGCGAGAGACCCTGTATCAAATAAGGTGGGGGATGACAGGATACCCATGTCCTCTGTCTTCCTCCACACACATGTATCACACAACATACACACAAAACTAACCACTTGATATGTCCATGCTCAAGACGGAACACGTTCCTGGTTTATAGGAAAACTCCTGGGGACATTTTAAGGGACCCTGCACCCAGGGCCTCCCACTCAGTGGTGCTCACGCCACCTTTGGTCACAACTGCACTTGGGGGAAGCCTAACGGGGAGGCGCATGGCTGTCCACGGCGCTGGTTCTCAGAACGAGGGTTCGAGTGCAGAGCACAGCTGGGCTCAGGGCCACCCTGCCAAGGTGGGTGGGGGAGGTTATGGTCTGCAGACAGCGCCATGTCACACAGGACTGAGGGAGGTCAGGGGCACAGTCGTTAGCAAGGCCACAGAAGGAAGATGGGATGCCTCCAAGCCCGAGTCCCAAGTTAGGCTGTCCTCTCATAGAGGTTAGGGCCAGGACTCAGAAGGTCTTGAGCACCAGTCGGCAGGAGGGACAGTGTGCTGTGCGCAGCGCCCCTCGGCTGTGAAACAAACTGTAAATTCATCAGAGGTTTCTTGAGAGCTGGCAACCACCTGGAATGAATTTCTTTTCAGGACTGTTCAGGAGCAGAGATCACTGTGCTGTGTCTGGCCAAAAGCAAGACCCTCCTGGCAGGGAGGTCAGTCTCTGGCCAGCCAGTAGCGGGAGGGGCTTCAGGGAGAGGCTGCAGGTCACTGTGCCTTACAGCCCTGCAGACAGGCACACTGGTGTGTCCAGTCCATGGGAAAAACACACAGCCAGCTCTGCAGACCCATGGGTTCCATACCTGTGAGCCCAGGGACATATGGGAAATGAAATCACGCGTTGTTACCATGCAGACTCAACACGGTACAGAAATCCCTCCACAGCAGGTCTGGGAGGCTGGTGCTGTCAATCACCTGAGATGAGTTCAATCTACAGGCCGGTATATGTGGATTCTATGCCCACTCTGTGCTCTAACAGAAGCGACTTAGAGTCCTCAGGGTGGAACAGAGGCATGGAGGGAACTGCAAGTACACACTCCCAGGTAAAGCACACACACTGACCTTCACTCTGTCATGGAAATGCTAGTCAATCACATAGTACTCAGTTTGGTCATTTTATTTTTGAGCCCTTGGGAATCTGTTTCATAAACTTTGAAACTCAGCATCTCAAGGTTGCAGAGCACCATTGGTACCTTGAGTCAACTGTCAGCTGAGATTCCTTGAGGCTGCAGTCTGCTCTGCACCTTATACAGTCAAGTCACTTACGCATGGCAGAACCCAAGCCTCTCGGTCTCACGAAGCTGCCACTCAAGAGCAAGGTCCTGCTCAACCTCAGCACTGGGGACCCTGTCCGGAGGGGCTGCTGCAGGGCCCAGGTGGCACACGGGCTGTGCGCAGCTCACAGCAGGTTTACCCCGTGCTTCAGAAGCTTCCGCTTGGCTTTGCCTGCGAGGTTGAAGGCACAGTCCTGAGGGTTCGGGAAGCCCGAGCTGCGGGCAGTGGGCGCCAGCTGCTGGAAGTAGGTCTCCTGGGCAGGGTTACAGCAGGCGTACACAGCTGTGGAGGCGTTCCTATTGGGGAGGAGAGAGGACGACAGCTCAGGGGAGCCAGTGCGGGCCCTGGCTGGCCGCCCCAGTACCCAGTGCCTGCCGAGGCTCAGAAAATCCCTTTGAGCTGTAGGCCTGAGTGACAGCGGCCTTGTCTTGTCTTGTCAGCTCACCGGGGGCCGGGATGATCATGGCGGACCCGAGGTGGCTCCAGCCAGGGTCTGCAGTCACTGACGAAACGGACCCCGAGGCTGCTGTCAGTTCAACAGCAGCAGAGCGAAAGCCCTGCTCATGCCCCCCCCCTCACAATGGCAGGAGGGACTGCTCCACCACCGGCCAAGGAGCCCGGGCTTAGGAGGGTGGCTGGTGCTGCTGTACTCTGATGACGGTAAGGTGACAGAGGAGTGGGGTGTGACAGGAAGGAGGAAACCTGGACCCACAGGCTGACAGAGGGACAGAGAGAGGCAGATGAGGGCCTGCAGTGGGTATTCAGGAAGGTGGGTGTGGGGTAACCACGGAAACTGCAGCTGCTTCTTGGTAGCTAAGCTCCTGACAGCACTCTGTTCCACATCCTCGAAGCCCCGCCCCTCAGACACAGACGCAGGGCACACTCTCCCACACCCCACGTGCACACCACCCCAGGGCCGGCACCCTCCACGCCAGCATCATTTGCATTGTGGATTTAATCCCCCCACCCCATGCTCTTTCCCCCAGACCCGGGAAAAATACACTAACTGGGAAATTTGGGAAGAAAAAGGGTTACTTTACTCCATGAATATGCTACCAGTCTCATAAATATTCATAAGAACTCCTTAAAAATCCACCCTGCAGGGCCAGAGGGATGCTTGACAGCCTCCGTTGTCCTCCGACCCCACATGCACACTGCGGTGCACGTGCAAACATGTGCACACATACAGACATGCACACACATATGCGCACATCACATACACACACACACACACACACACACACACACACACACACACACACACACACTTTAAAAACCCACCTCCAGTATCCCCTCTGATGCTCCCCCACTTTGAGGACGGCTGCCCCAACTCCTCCACTTTGCTAGGCAAGCTTCGTCTTAACCCATCTCTCAGGGGAAATCTTCCCATCCAGGCGCAGGACCAAAGACTCTGACTTGTTAATGGACCCACCCGGTCAACTCTGGCCCCCTCATTCTTCCTGTCTTGAGACCTTAGCCTAACAAGCCTCAGTTTCCCTGATTCTAGCATGCAACAGTCAGGCTACGGCTCCTTCCCTCAGCTGCCTCCTGCTGGATGGGGAAGGGGAACCTCCAGGCCTTGGGCACCTGCAGGACCTGGCTGGCACAGGGGTCTTCAGCTCCTGTGAGGCGTTCCTCTCAGAGCTCAAAGGGGGTGTGGCCTGGTGGGAAACCATCTGTGTGGCAATGCCCACCCTCCTGCTGGCAAGCAGGGAACTCTTGGCCTTATTACAGAGCCCACAGGAGTCTGGGTGCACTCCTTAGCACGTGCCAAGGCACTGTGCCCCCATCACTGTGGTGAGAACCCACCCAGCATGCCTTGGGCTCTCCTCCACCCTGAACCCTCTCAGCTCCGGGAAGGTGAAGCACAGCGGCCACCAGCAGCTGGCGGGGCAGATGTCGACGCTCGCCTGCCGCCACCTCCCACTCAGCAGCCACACACCCAGCACCACCCAGGTCCCAGAGCGGTGGCTGCAGATGTAAGTCACACTTCGGCTGCCAGCTAGAGAGGACAGACTGTGCCATCAGCAGCAGATGACACCAGGGCAGACAGCGGCATCAGTGTGGCAAATGACAGGACAGGGGGGTTCGTCACCGAGGCTCTGAGCGCTCCCACTGAGTCCATGGTCTTCGCCCACCTAGTGGGAGCTATGGGAAAGAGCACACCCCTCAGTCATGGAGGCCTGCAGTCAAACCCTGGCCCTCGGCTTCGTGAGACTGGGACCTGGGACATCACTGCTCCCACATATGCTCACGTTTCTCACTATGAAGGGAGAGTGTGCTCGCACAGCCGGTCCAAGAGCCGACGGGCTGACGGAGGGGGCAGGGGAGGCTCTCCCTCCAGCCCTCTACCATGTCTGACTTTCCAAACCTAGCTTCAGAAAGCACAGAGAGAAAGAACACGGCTTGTTTAAACATCTAGTTTCAGGAATAGTTCACAGACTGCACCGACACCTGGAAGCGGAAGTACTGTGACAGCGGGGAAGGGAATGGGACCCTGTGTCGTCTGTGTCAGCCGGAGAACGAAAACTATGACCAAAGTGCCCTGGGGCACCGCCACACACGGAGACACAGGCTGGCTCTGGTGTGGATGGGCATCACAGGAATGTCCGCCTCTGAGGTTTCTGCAGTGAGCACTTGGTAACTAGAAGCCTGCAGTGTTGTCGGGCCGCCCTGAGGAACGGTGCAGCCCTGTGCTCTGTGACAGCAGGGACCTCGGGTTATACTACTGGTGTAACCTGCATGTTTAGAGCAGGGAAGACTCGGGGAAACCCGACCTGCGCATGCATGGGAGGAAGGTCTCCCAAGGGACCACCCACACTCACCACTTGGTGACGAGGACTGGCAAGGCTGCTGTGAGGGGCTCGGAGGCTCACCTGATGGTCATCTCGTACAGCGTCGGCAGCCGGGTGAAGTCGGAGTGCATGAGGCTGACGGCCTGCAGAAAGCGGCGGTCCTGGGGAGCAGCCACTAGCGGCAGGTTGGCTGGCAGAAGGAGACAGAGGTGGTGAGCGGCTGCCCTCCCCCAGTCCTGGGGCCCAGTCCTGGACATGGGGGCAGCGAGACTGAAGCCTGAGTGTAGGCGAGAGACCTGGGGACAAACAGGTCTCTGCTGCTGCCTGGGAGAGAGCATGGCCAGCCCGCTGCAAGCCACAGCAACTCCCGCCCTGGGGCCGACCTTACCACAGAGGCTTAAACTCCCAAGTTCCCACTGGGGAAAGAGCAAGCTTGAAAAGGAGCAAATGGGCATTGGCCAGTGAGCTCAGTGGTTATGCCCTAGCTGTGGCCAGAGGGCTGTGCCCTGCTGCATTGCCATGACTGGGGCTGGGTTCTCCCCCCACCCCTGTAGAGCTGGGTTCCCTGTACCTGTCCCTTACCTGTGAGCACGCTCTGGATTCGGTCATAATGCACAAAGTTGTATGTGTTGCTTGTGAGGCTAGCCTCGTCTCTGGGTAGTGTCTCCTTCAGGTGGACTTCCAGCCCATTCAGGGATGCCAGGCTGCTGTGGTACTGCAGAGGGACCAGGAGTGGGTCACAGGCTGGCAGACTCGGTTAAGAAGCAAGCACCTAGACAAAGCCTCTGTGGTCATCAGACTCAGCAAAAACAGCCAGTGCCTCCACCTGAAGCATCAAGTTCCACTCACACGCTCCTTTTGCTTGTTTGAGACAGGGCTTCCCTATGCAGCCCCAACTGGCCTGGAACTCACTGAGACCAGGCTGGCCTCGAACCTGTGGAAAGCCTCCCGCATCTGCCTCCTGGATCTTGGATTATAAGTGTGTACCACCCCCAGCCCCTTATGTTCATATATACATATATTTTCCTTTGTGTGTGTGTGTATGTGTGTGCCGTGTTAAGTGAGTGCGTGTGGAGCTCACAAGAGGTGTCCCATCCCTTGAGCAGGTGTACAGGCAATGGTGAGCTGTCCAGGGTGGGTGCTAGCCCTGAACTCAGGTCCCCTGAACAAGAACCAACTCTTAACTGCTAAGTCATCTCTCCAGCCCCATGGTCTAATATTTGTAAATGAAGGGTCACACTGTGTGGTGATAAAATGAGCGGCCTCTAAGTTAGGAAGCGTGAGGCAAGGTAGCACTAACCCAGAGCCCAGCACTCAGGAGGCTGACATGGGAGGGTCACAAATTTGAGGCCACCATGGGTAGAAGAAAGGAAGAAAAGAAAAAGGAGGAAGAAGAAAAAGGGGAAAAGAAAAGAAAAATTACCCACGATGTCACCACCCAGGGGAGGCAGCCTAGCTGTGGCTTCCCAGAAGCCCTAGGGAACTATCCATCTTGTTTTCTTTCAATATTTACTTATTTTTAATTTATCTGCCTTATGTGTGCAGAGGCCAGAGGAAGGCATTAGATGCCCTGGAGCTGGAGTTCCAGGTAGTTGTGAGCTGCCTGATATGGGCGCTAGGATCTGAACTCGGGTCCCCCGGAAGGTCCTCTGAAGGGCAGCGAGTGCTCTTCACCTCTGAGCCATCTCTCCTGCTCTGGGACCATTGGCTTTAACAATACTGGCGCCCTACTGTGCTCCCAGTGTTTCCTACACGGCCTGGATCAAGTTCATCAGGAGTTAATCTTTCCCGTGAAGAACGTGCAGTTCTACAAGGACGGAGGAATGCCATCCAGTGGCCTGTGCTCAGTGGCTCTGAGAGCCTGGAGGAATGAGCCCACACTGTCCCCGCAGGTAAACAGTGTGGGACAGATCCCACGAACGAGTCAATGGACACACAGTCAGTGCCCAGCACTTCAACCCTGGCCTCCCAGTGTGCAGCTGAGGAAAGCAGGTGTGTGCAGAGCTACCTCTGCCCCGACGGCCGGCACACTCACCAGGACAGGGTTAGCAGACACAACAGGCCCAGGCCACAAAGTTGTGTGTGCCGGGCAGGGGTGGGGGGGTGGCAGTGGGTGACACAAGGACACCCAGGGGAGCTCGCCATGGAGCAAAGGGGGCACTGGACACCCAGGGGAGCTCACCATGGAGCTGGAGGGGGCACTAGACACCCAAGGGAGCTCATCATGGAGCTGGAGGGGGGCACTAGACACCCAAGGGAGCTCGTCATGGAGCTGGGGTGGGCACTGGACACCCAGGGGAGCTCGCCATGGAGCTGGGGGGGGCACTAGACACCCAAGGGAGCTCATCATGGAGCTGGAGGGGGGCACTAGACACCCAAGGGAGCTCGTCATGGAGCTGGGGTGGGCACTGGACACCCAGAGGAGCTCGCCATGGAGCTGGGGTGGGCACTGGACACCCAGGGGAGCTCGCCATGGAGCTGCACTACACCTTCTGGATCTTAGGGACGTGATAACATCCACCCCTCAAGCTGCTAGCAAGAGATAGGGAAACCTGGACCAGAGAGTGAGCCAACTAAATCCTGTTCTCTCTAAATGTATTAGGCTCTACTTCCAAAATTTTCTGCCCGGCTTGCAGTCAAGATAGAGCTGCTTAGCCATAAACGCTCAGAAGATATGTGATACAATATGGAGGAGACTTCTCTGATGACTAAGTGCTGTCACGGGTGCAGGGGCCTGGTTAATCCAAGTGACCTGCCTCTGTACAGCCTAGCACCTGAGGACAGTTTTGTACGTTACAGCATTGTCTGCATTTGTACAGTATTGTGAGAAGTCTACAGGGTGGTCACGGAAGGTCACAACCACATACACTGCCTGGTTTTGAACCACACAAGGCTGTGGAGTTTGCAAAGCTGAAAACATCGGCCTTCTGAGTCCCTGAATAAAAAGCTCTCTGACTGGTTATGCAGCATGATCTCAGAATGGCCCAAGGAGACACAGGGCTCTGGCTTCAGTCCACACCACAGCCGAGGGCAGGCGATGGAGCACTGTGGGCTGGGGGAGCAGTGTGTGTAGCCCAAGTGGCTGAGATGGGAAGCTTTTCCATTGGGTATCTCACCAAGTGCTCCCACCCTGACTTTAAGCAGGCCTTGCCTCTGACCCAACCCCCCCCCATGCCCTTGTGCATGGCCTAATGCAGCAGTAATTCATAGGCTCCCTGCAACTGAAGGCCCATGGGAATATGGTGGGTGCAGAGCTGAAAACCAGGCTCTGGAACACTAGGCTGCCCCCTGCTGGGGGCCTCCCGCACTTCCCCTTGACAGCACAGCGCTCTGGCTCAGGAGCCTCCCCCCCTCCCCCCCCCCCCCCCCACTGCCCAGCCTCCTCCGTGCGGACAGAGCCTCTCCAGAGGCTGTGCACCCTCTGGCTGGCTAGCCTGCGGGACCACGCTGCAGAGACCAGGTGGAGCATTTTCTTCTCAAGTCTACTCTATTTAAGACAGAGACGGTAACAAGCCTCCCCTATCAAGCCGACTGGGGTCTGTCTGGCTCAAGTCCACTCCCTCACATCAGCACACCGCTCAAAGTCAGCAGCTCCCCGGTGTAGACAGCACCACCAGCTTGGTCTCCCTTACCCTGCACCCCACTTCCTGGGCCTAGCAGCACCAACCCTACTCTGCGGGCAAGCTGGAGGCTGTGGTTACAACAAATGTCTCCACACAGCAGAGGCTGCAGAGGGCAGGGCACTCTCCGCTCATCTTCCAACCTATCAGGTTGGAAGTGAGCAGTGAGAATCACCGGGAGCTCGGGGCCTCCACCTCACGAGGCTCTTTTCCTCCCAGGACAGGAGCTGCAGTGTCTGCCTTCCGGAACCGCCCTCCGCTTGGCTAGCACAGCAAGCCAGCTGAGCATACAATCATGCAGACCACCCCTCCCCAAGGCAGCCTGGCTGGGTCTCTTCAGAGGGTCAGGGGCTGCCTTCAAACACCAGGGCCTTCGAAGCAAACACTCTTGAGGCTCCGCATACACAGTAAGAACTGGGGGAAGCCAAGGCACAGAGTTGCCCTGCATGGAGCCGCAGCCAGGACCCTTCGCTGGCCTAAAGCAGAGGTGAACACAGCCACCCACAGCTCTGCTAAATGAGGACACAGGCAACAAGCCTCAGCTCGGGGCTGTGTGCAGGGTCTGTGGAAGGAGACAGAAAAGTCAGGTAGCTTACAGAGAAGCTGCCCAGCAGCCTGCCTGGCGCTCCAAGGTGACTGGCTCCTCAGTGGAGGGCCGCAAGGCATGCATGTCAATGAGACGGCCTCAGAATAATGTGGATTTAAGAAGAAAAACAAGTCGAGCCCCAGAACACCATTTGCCCTGCAGCAACTGTTCTTCCTGCCAACCACAGCAATGTTGTTACCATAGCAACTCTCTTGCCAGCGTGGGCCTGGACCCTAGAGCTCAGTTCACTGCTTCAGGAAGGGATGGCTATTCAAAGAGAGCCCTCCGCAGCCAGTTTGGATCTCAAGCGTGCTTTGTGAAGCCACCAAGTCACCATGTGAGCCTGGCCTAGGAAGAAAATGTGGGGTTCCTGGGACCCCCAACCCCACCCAGGCTGTCATGTGCTGGTGACAGCGCCGTGCTACCTCAGCTAGGAGCTGAGCCAGGAGCCGGGCAGCTCAGCCTTGCCTGCATGACCTCACCACCTCAGGGTGGGAAGCCCAACACCACTGCAGGCCACTGAGAAGGAAACAAGGCACTGAGGAGGGGGCTGTGTGCAAGACACTCTGCTCAGCTCTTCCTTCCCCAACACCCGTGCTCCCAGACTCCGGGGAGCAGAAAGGAGTGCTCCCAGACTCCGGGGAGCAGAAAGGAGTGCTCCCAGACTCCGGGGAGCAGAAAGGAGTGCTCCCAGAGAGGCAGAAAAGGAAGAGCCTGACATCTGTCTGCTGGCGCTATGATGCATGTGTGGCTCTCTCTTACACACCCCGAAAACCTCACAGAAGTGGGCACTACCCTCAGCCTCACTACACACACTGGGGGGTTCTTTCCAGGGGGCTGGCCGATGCACGCTCCTAGGAGGAAGATGAGGGTACAGGGGAGCCGGGGACACTCACCACCTCCTCGATGGCTGCCATGTCTCTGAGAAGAGGCTCCTCAGCCAGCAGGGACAGGACCAGGCCATTCACACTGTGGATGTATAGGTTCATAGGCCAGAGCCCTGCATGGGGCCCAGCTGGGGACGGCCTGAAGCCACTTCTGTCTGCAGAGATGCCAGGGCCCTGAGAGTCGGGTGAGTGCAAAGTGCACGCTGGGCCTCCGTGGCTCTCTCGGCTTCCACCCCCACACTGCTCCGTACCGGGCTCTGCTCCCACAGGACCCTGCGGAGGAAGCACCACAGGCCTACTGCTTCTTCTGGGGAGAGGGTCTGTGCCAGGAACTTGGGTTTGGCCGTTGGTGATGGGAAGGTCTGCAAGCCACTCCAGCCCTCCGCTCTCGGGGGGCCTCTCCAGAGGGGAAGGGTCCAGGCAGCGGCACACTGCTGTGTCTTCAGGCAGAGTGGGGGCCTGGTGGCTGGTGATGACAGCTTCTGGATCGCCTAGGGCAGGCGTGGGTGGGGAGGCTTCCTGAGCCTCAGAGATGTGGATTTCAGATAAGTCCAGTGCCTCTTGGGAAAAACCCAGCTCCTGCTGCAGCCTGCTGCTGATGCCAGAACCCTGGCCACAGGCAGTGGTGCACAGTCCTGCAGCTGCAGCCTGCTCCTGCTCCTGCCCAAGCAAGTGTCCATCTGCCCCCCTGCCATTCAGCCATGCTCCATCATGAGGTGTGGGCTCCACAATGGCGGCTGATGTCCAGGCCACAGATGCCACACGCCTAGTGGCATCTTCTGTCTGGGGAGGGGTGCTTCGATCCCCGGGAGGGTTCTGAGATGAACTTTCCCGGAGTCTGGCAAACAAAGGAGACGTCACATCAGTGGAGTACAGGACAAAGGCTTCCATGGGGACACTGGGGCTCCGATCCCCCGAAAGGCACAGGCACCAGTGACAAGTAGCCATCTGCGCCCACAGAGCTCCAGATGCCACCGCGGTCAAACACAAAAGTAAAGAAAGGCACTGGCTGGTGAGGGCTTGTCACAATGAGGTCACGATCACTGACCAGAGGTGGCCACGTCACCACAACTAAAGGTCTCCTGAGAGCGGCTCCACACTGGGTGTCACCCCGAGTCTGCTGCATCCCCCGAAGCTAGGACACCTGGGACCAGTGGAGGATGCAGTGGGGAGCACACACGCCACAGGAGGAGCACCCCACCTACCTGGTCCCCTGCTCCACTGGGAACTCGTGGAGGGCAGCGATTTCCTCCTCACTCAGGAAAACCGGGGTGATCTGCACGTTAGGCGGCAATGCCCTTCCTGCAGATAAACACAACATGGGCGGGGCTCCCCGGCACGCACACACCTCACACCACACCTGGCTCAGACCGGGGTGGCTCCCTCAGCCCAAAGCCCCAGAGCTGCAGCCTAGATGCTGTGAGCAGCAAGGAAAGACGAGCGTGGCAACTTCACTGCGGTGTGGAGAAGGGAGACATCAGACAAGCTGTTGGGAGAAACGGCTTTCAGCTGGCCAAGGACCCAGCAAAGCTTTAGAATGAGGCAGAGCCTCTTGGGGAAGCCACTCCATCCTGGAGGAGTTAGCAGCCACCAATTTTCTTCCTCTCTCCATCACCACACCCCACACACGTCCAAACCACGTCACAGAATGGAGACAAAGCAGGGCATGCCCCAAACATGACCTTGGAAATCGGGGTGCCAAAGGGTAACTGTCTTATAACTGTACTAGGCCCATCTGCTCTCTGAGCAGAGGAAATCCACACAGGGGGCTCATCCCGGCATGAAGGCGGATACCACTGTCCCACACCACATACCTGCATCCTGTGGGGCAGCCCCTGCTCCAGGAAGTCCCTGAAACAAACATACACACAGGTTGGTGCCAGGCACCACGTTCTCCTCTTGACAACCACTAGGAATTCATGGCACCATCTGCTCACAGGACTCAGCCAAGCCCAGAGAGCTGGTGTGACCCTGTGCCAAGAGCCCAGCAGATGGAGCAGGGCCACTTGCTCCTCAGAGGCCAGGAGGAGGCAAGAACTGGGCCCACTCGGCTTCAAAGCGGCAGCTCCAAACTGTTAAGTGTCCCCCATGAAGGACCAAAGCAAGGATTCCCCACTGGAGTCCGCCTTTGGGAACCAAGTCTAGAGTGCAGCCACAGAGGCTGGAATATATGCAGCCCAGGGGCAAAGCTCAAGACCCTGGGCTCCGATCCCCAGCAGCAATAAACAAACAGACAATTAATATTCTCTCTCTCTCTCTCTCTCTCTCTCTCTCTCTCTCTCTCTCTCTCTCTCTCTCTCTCTCTCTCTCAAGCTTACAATCCTGTTAATACTTGGGAACTTCCTCTTTAAGTCAATGTCTTTTACTACTTTGACACATTAAATAAAATTCAGTATTTTCACTTAAAACAGTGTAAGTGATTGCACTCACTGTAAAATCTCTGGCTAAGACCTGGGGAAGTCTGCAGCAGCTCGTGCACATCACCTGGCCCTCAGCCACAGAGCAGCCGCTAGCAGTTCCTCAGTACAGGCGAGAGGGGACAGGTTCCCGGCCTTAGGGGCTGTGAGCCTCTGTCCCAACCACGGACCCTGGCTGCTGCACTGGAGAACAGCTCAACGCGACTGCTCGCGTGTGGCAGCATCAGCGCCCTCAGCTCCCCCTTCACTAGCAGGCTAGAGCGCTGCCTTTCCTCAGGATGGAATCCCAGAAGCTGAGGGGCAAGGGCGTCTGAAAGCACAAACCGCTGACAGTGAGGGCAGCCCTCCAGACGCGCACCCCACAGGCAGCCAGAGCCCACCAGGCTCCGAATGTCGACGCACTCTCACTCTCACGGTGAGAGAGAGGCCAGTGACGCATCTGAAACAAAAGCTCCCCGAAACAAGCCGGGCTGGTGGGGCATCCTGGGACCCCAGCCCTGGGGAGGTGAGGCAGATGGATCAGAAGTTCAACTCTCTATGTAGACCAGGCTATCCAATGGGAACCCCATCTCCAAAATCCAAACAAACAAAACAACCGAGAGAGAAAGAGGGAGAGAGACTAGACAGGAACTGCCTGGTGAAGCGGTGGAGCTACGGGGCTGTCTGGGCCATCTTCTCCCGTCCCTAAACAGGTTCTCACTGTGCAGCCCTCGCTGTCCTGGGACTCGCTTTGTAGACCAGGCTGGACTCAAACTCACACAGAGCCACCTGCCTCTGCCTCTGGAGTGTGTACCACCATGCCACCTGCCTGTGGACAGTTTTGTTCTTCACACACACACACACACACACACACACACACACACACACACACACACACACACAATGAATGCACGCGAAGCTCAGTGTCTCCCTCCGCCCTTCCCTCCTGTTTCTTCTTCTTTTCCTCTAGTTTTAGAGACAGAATCTCAGTATGTAGCCCACGGGAGCTCATGACTGTCCTGCCTCAGCTTCCCAGGGCTGGCCCGAGAGGCACACAGCACCATGGCCAGCGGTTTTCCTGCTAATTTAAGCATACATTCTTTCCAGTGTGCCCTCTGTTATCAACACTAGGCTAGTGGAGAGCTGAATGCACGCAGCTCTGCTGGGCCTGGAAGAACCAGTGCCCAAGCCCCCCCCCCCCACACACACACACAGGGCACATGCTGGCGTTCACCCTTGCTTTACTCCTTCACCACACCAATGGATGAAGAGTTGTGACAGTCAAGGAAACAAGTGCCCTAGACCTGTCCGCCACGTGGCGCCAGCCCCCCACAGCTGGATGGCAGCTGTTCTGGGTCACCTCCCACCAGGTCGCAGGCTGTACTCTACCTGGTCTGCAGGGACAGTCTGATGAAGCAGGACCTTGGCGGTGAGGGAAGGAGGGAGCTGGGAATTCACAATCCTGAGGGTAAGACACAGGGACAAGAATGCCATGAAAAGAAGTGCTGGGGCCTCTCAGCTCCAGAGACACCAGGTCCCTGGAGGTAGAGGATCCTGGGGATGTGGCTGGCTGAAGTTTCATCTAGTAGATCCTCGGTGAAGGGCTCTCCGTTCTGCAGGCCCCACGGAGAGTCAAAATGTAAGCTCTCCAATCAGGCAGGGATGAGGTGTCAGAAGACAGTAGGCGTGTTAAAAACACAGGTAAGCCCCCTGTGAGCACTGGAAGGGAGTCCCTGAGCCAACCATTTGGAGCACAAAGGTAGCCAGCCTTTCAGAGGGCAGGCAGCTGAGGGTGCAGCTGCAGGTCAGGTCGCTCCTCCCTGAGCTCTAGGCCAGCCTGGGCTCTGTCTACACCAGCAGGAGCGAAAGTGCCTCCACTGCACACGCCAAGACCTCAGTGCTGTGTCCCACGGCACAGAGAGCAGAGGGCATCGGTATGGGGCTTTGTACAGGGGCACAGCGTGGCACTTCTTCCACACTGCCGGCCACAGGGACAGCTGAGAGCAAGGCAGAGGGGCCTCTACTCTCTGTGCAGCTGGGACAAGAGAGGGCTGGGCATAACGGTACGTGCTTTCAGTCTCAGCACTTGGGAGGCAGAGACAACTGATCTTTGGGAGTTCAGAGCTGGCCTGGTCTACATGGAAAATTCCAGGACAGCCAGGGCTACACGGTTAGATACTGTCTCAAAATAAAGTGTGTGCAGGTACTTATTACACATGTGCTTACATGTATTATATATGTGAGATAGAAAATGAGTGAGAAAACAAACACTATTTTTACATTTTTTAGACATTTATCGTGTGTGTTGTCTGCGTGTGTGTGCGTGTGTGTGTGTGTGTGTGTGTGTGTGTGTGTGTGTGTGTGTGTGCGCGCGCATACCCAGAGGCAAATGTCCCTTTCCTGAGCAGTTCCCAGTGGCACGGTGATGCACCCTCGGCCAATCTACATGACCTGGCCTTTGTTAAACCACTACAGACACTGATCTGGAACTAGCGGGTCCAGTGAGGGGAGCCCACTGGGGACACAGGGAGCACAACTCACAGTCCTTTATAGAGGATGCAGCCAGCGAGGACATGGGGCGAGCGCTGGCAGGTCTGTAAGATGAGGGCTGCCTTCAGCAGCAGCAGAGGCTCCACCTGGGGGAAACGAGACATGCGCCCATCAGCATGCTTACAAGTGTCTGGGGCAACAGTGACGTGGGCTTCACAGACCAGCTGAGGGGATCACAGCCCACAGCCAGCCCACAGTTCTTGTAAGGAATCAGCTGCTCAACCACAAAGAACCGCCCAGACACTGCAGCCTTCTGGCTCCCTGCCTGGCTGCCAGCACTGATGTGAGCCAGGCGGTCAGGAGAAGAGAGGCCGGACACACACAGGGCGACCTCACTCTCACAGCCCCAGACTGTGTTCAGTACCAACTGGCCTTCCAAGTTGTCCACACGAGTGGGAAAACCTAGCCCATGCCCAGCACAGTGGGCTCTGGAAATGCGGAGTGGTCCCAGCTACTTTCTTCAGCAGGGAGAGGAAAGGGCCAGATCTGAGAGGCACAGGCACCCAGGCCAGCCACATGGCAGCCCGCGCTCAGTAGGTGAGTGTGAGTGGGAAACGGAATGGTTCACAGAGAGAGGACCTTCCTGCCTCTCTCAGATGCAGATGAGTTCAAATGCGCTCCAGGCACTTTGATGGAATCACTGAAGCCATGCCGGGTGTGGAGAGTTCAGAGGCGATGGTGACACTCCATTCAGTGAGATTTATCTGGTGCCTGTTGGTGCAGCCTCACTGGCCTTCAGAAGGTCTGAGAGGCAGCAGCCTGCCTCACCCCCGCAGCAGCCTGGAAACTGCTGGAGAACACGTGTCCTCTCACTTCTCCAGCTGCATGCCCTGCTGCAGGTGTCCCGCACACTCACAGCCTGCCGCAGGTGTCCTGCACACCCACAGCCCCGTGCCAGCAGCCCACACCCACAGCCCCATGCCATTCGGGCAGTGAAGAGGAGGGCAGCAGCCTTACTTTGCTGTGGTCCAGATTCCAGAGGGCGTTGAAGATCCTGTGGGACTCACTGGTGCTCCTGAGGACCTGGGTGATGACAGAGTCCCACTGCAAGCTCAGCTCCTCCTGAGCACGGTTCTGAGATAAAGACAGAGGGACTCAGCGCCTGAGGTCGGGCACGGGCTCTTCAGTAAGGGTTGCTACTTTCTGCAGGGGACTTCCCAACAGGAAGACAGCAGGGTGGACAGGCCTGTCTCATCCCATCCCGGCCACACATGTCTTAGCTCTCACTCCAATGACCATCCTGAAGAAAGGGGCACCAACCCACAGAGGAGGGGAGAGCAGACACATGAGGACACAGGCATCGCCAAGGGGCTCTAGGGTGTGCCACCTTGTCACACGGCACCACGTAATACAGGTGTCAGGCTCAAGGAAGGCCTGGTCCCAGCAGTGCTGCGCTTGAAGGGCCCAATGCCCCTGGCAATCCACACTTGTACCTCATAGGCCAGGGAGACGGGGCCCATGCAGAAATGAAAGAATCCAATGAGTCGGTCCAGAAACTGCCTGCAGCTGACATCCGAGAGTTCCACACCACAGCCCAGAGCCTGCAGAGCGAGAGCAGAAAGACAGTTCTTGTAGCTTGTCTCTGAGGCCACAACCAGAATCCAGGCTCTCTAAGGCACCTGCCACAGGCCCTTGAAGTCACCACCTAGCCAGGCAGGGTAGCTCCAGATTGCATTCCTGGCAGTTGGGAGACTGAGGGATGATGATCAGCCTGGGCTACGTACAGAGTGTTCCAGGTCAGCCTGAGCTACGGTGAGATCCTGTCTAAAAACTGTATCTTCTAGAGAATTGCCCCGAGGGACTGAAACATGGCTCGTCAGTGGAGCATTTGCCTAGCATGTGTGAAGTCTCAGTTGAAAACAAAGGAGCATCAGTCTGTGTGAGCCCGTGAGGAAGAGTCATTTGATCAATGGCCTTGATCAATGGCCAAGATCCCAAATAGGGGGAGAGCTTCAGAAATCCATAACAAAAGAAAAGAGCAGGAAACAAACAAACAAACAACACCCACCTAGAAACCCAGCAAAGCAGCAAACGGCCTGGGCTGCACAGACGGAGACAGAGCAACAGAAGCCACTTCCAACAGGTAAGCAAAGTCCTGCCTCCGGGACGAGCCCACAGCCCTCACAGGCAGACAGGGGACAAGTGAGTGACAAAGGGAACCCTCGCCTATCACAATGCTGTGCAGCAGTTCCCTCCGATATTAGACCCTTCCATCTCGGAGGAGGGAAGCTCTTTAATACTCGGGGTGTTTACAGTGAAACACTCCATCCTGCAGAGAAGCTTCTTAGGCTCAGGAAGGAAGCAACTCAAAACAGCTCCAGGAAGTCCCTGAAACTGAGCAGATTCACTAGGCCCCTCCCTCCCCAAGAGGCTACAAGTGATAAAGACAGCTAAGAGTCACTCTGAGAGGCCGAGCTGCCTGGAGGAGGCTCAGACCAACTGAGGCACCAGGAAAGGACACTCTTGACCCATTGAGCTGCCTGCAGGCTGTGTACTGTGCTCCAGGTTCCCAGCTTTGTGAGCTGTCACCCGGGCTGGCTAGGTGTTAATGATGCAGCCATCTTTGAGTTGTCTCTACTCCTGTTAGTACCTCCAGTAAACTCACTGGCTCACCAAACTGGGCTTTGGTGGTACCTATACTTTGGTCTGCCATGGCCTCCCTATCTAGGGTGAGTAGACACTTGTGATGGCTAGCTTTATGTAAACTTGACATAAGTTTACAAGCTAGAGTCATCTGAGAGGGAACCCAACTGAGAAAATGCCTCCATAACACTGGGCTGTACGCAATCCTGTAGAATATTTTCTTAATTAGCAATTAATGGGAGGGTCCAGCCCATTGTGGTCCTGCGTTTTGTAAGAAAGCAGATGGAGAAAGCCATGTGAACAAGCCAGCAAGCAGCACCCCGCCATGGCCCCTGCATGCCCTGTTTGAGTTCCTGTCCTGACTTCCTTCAGTGA
Source organism: Peromyscus maniculatus bairdii (assembly GCF_049852395.1). Lineage (NCBI taxonomy): Eukaryota > Metazoa > Chordata > Mammalia > Rodentia > Cricetidae > Peromyscus > Peromyscus maniculatus. The sequence continues at coordinate 2,498,149 of NC_134874.1, read as the reverse complement.
TGAACAGTGATGTGGAAGTGTGAGCCGAAGAAACCTTTTCTCCAAAAACTGCTTTGGTCATGGTGTTTCATCACAGCAACAGCAACCCTGACTAGGACAACCCTTCCATCTCCCCCAGGAACACAACACACACTGTCTGCCATGAAGGCCCGCGGCTGTGAGAAGACTTGAGTCCACTAGAAAATAAAACAGAGCCTTGAGTTACAGCTGTTAGTACAAGAGCTGCCAGCCCGACCTGCTTTCTGCCTCTGTAACCACGTGCTGCTGGAAACGCCCTCTTGTGGTCCCAGCCAGTAGTCCCTTACGGTGCTCAGTTACAGAGACCAAAACCGAAACCCACCAATGAGGAGGAGAATCAAGAATGACACCATAAACACCCGAGTGGCTGCAGCTGGGCCCCCGAGTTCTTCGGGCTACCTGAGTCACCGGTATGAATAAACTGCGTTCTCCACTCGAGGTCAGGAAGTCTGTTCTGAGAGTGGCGTTTCCCACAACAGCTGAATGCTATCTTGTTGAAGACTGAGCTAACTTGGCCTGAGGTCATGGAACATCCCCAGGTGGGGAGTTTTAGTGTGGCTGCTATAACCCCTAGGTGAGGGAAGGCTCAGAGAGGCAGCAGAGGGCAGGAGGGCAGGGCACTGAGAAGCTGAAGGGTGTAGGTGGCAGGAGGTAGGCACAGGCTGGGAAGTGCATTAAGAGACACAGCCCCATCCTTGGTGGCCAGGAATAGATCTCACTAATTGAGAGTAATGTTGGGGGCTTGATAGCTCTGAGCCCAAGCCGAGTGGGTGGGTTAAACCTGTCTGTCAAAGCTGCAAAGCCCCAAGAACTCTGAAGTTGGAGGGTGTGCATGACACCCACAAAAGCGTCCCTCCAGCAGGTGATTAACACTCAGAAGGTCTTGGAAGTAGGAAGGTGGGTCCTCTGCTGTACACACCTAGTGCCGTGAGTGCTCCCACACTTCCAATGCGTGTGGGCGGCACCCAAGACTAGAGCATCAGCCACCTCCAGGTAGGCAGGATCCGGCGAGGATTAGAGAATCTACCTGGCCCAAGGACACAAAGCGGAGGATGGCCAGCAGAGCTGACTCCTGCACAGGGACAGGGACAGTGGACACCTGTCCAACCCTGACTGAGGAGCTGTACAAGTCCCAGGAAAGCCTGGCTTCTCCCTTCCCCAGGACTCACAAAGAAAGAGACTCCAGTGTCACTCAGGACGTTTGTCTGGGGTTGTTTTTGGCTTTTTGAGCTTAGGACATCCCTCACCACCACCACCACCCCACCACCCCCCAACCCCGTTTTCTTATTGAATTCCTGCTAGAACTTCTACTGAAGTTTTTGAAGTTGTGCTTTTATCCGCCTATCTATTTCAGTTGCACATTCATCCAACCTCGGTTATGGACTTGCCACTCTTGTTCAGCAGGTTTTGGGTTTTTTTTTTTTTTTTGTTTTGTTTTTGTTTTTTGTGGTGATATTTTGTTGTACTCTAATAAAATTTGCCTGAAGACCGGAAGACAGAGCCAGCCACTAGAATAAACAGAGGCCAGGCAGTGGTGGCACACACCTTTAATCCTAGCACTCTGGAGGCAGAGATCCATGTGGATCTCTGTGAGTTCAAGGCCACACTGGGCTACATGAGCTTGATCCAGTCTAGGACAGAAACAGCTGGGCGGTGGTGGCACACACCTTTAACCCCAGTATTTGGGAAGCTCACATGCCATTAATCCCAGCACTAGGAAGGTTGAGACAGGAAGTGAAATGGCTGGGCAGAGAAAGGCAGATGAGGAGACAGGAACTAGAGAGCTTTCGAGTGGGGACTCGGGGACATTCAATCAGAGGATTCGTGGAGCTGGCGAGGTGAGAAGTGGCTGTGGCTTGTTTCCTCTGATCCGGATTTTTATTAAGACCATTAGGGTTTATGCGACAGTTTTGTTGATTTTTTTTTGAGCGCCCCTTTTGTTTCCTCAGCCTTCCCGTCTGCACACACGGTGGCCGTCGCCCTCTTTCTGCATTCTGAGGAGACACAAGAGGCACTAGAGGCTTCCTGGTTTTCCTTTCAGATCACCATGCCTGGGCGGCTGGCTGTGCAAGCAGCACCTGAGTTTAACACTCAGCACTCAAAGAGAAGGCAGCCATGATGGAGCATGGCAGAACTCCTAGCACTAGGGAGGTGGAGACGGGGAACCCGGGCTTCCAATCAGTGAGAGACCCTGCCTCAAATACATTGTGGAGAGCAACTGAGGAAGACACCCAACACTGACTTTCGGCCTGCACAGGCATGCACACGCCCACAGGAACATTTGCACACTTTATTTCACTCTTCCTTCTTATGCTTATCTAATGTCGTGAAGATTTTCACTATGATTCACGTGCAGGACCACGGGTGCTGAGGCCATGCCAACACCACAGCAGTCTGCAGCTGTTCCGCTGTTAGTGTTGTGGGCCTGTTGAAGCCTGTGCTTCCTCCTTAATGCACGTGTGTCGTGTGCAAAAGGCTGCTGCTGTCTGTTTCTCCTCCCTGCGCTTCAGGACGGACCCCTCAGGAGGACGGTCCCCTAAAACTCTAAGTGCTCTGCCCGCCAACAAACGCAGAGAAGCACTGTGACCAAGCCGGGCACTGCGACTCCCCAAAAGAGCAAGCACCTCCTCTGCTGAGCACAGACACTTAACTGGGAAAAATGCCTGGTGCAGATTAAGATTTCTGGTTAAACCGAAAAAACAAAACAACCACAATGGTCAGTGACCACACAGAGGATGCTAAGGAACAGGTGAGTCAGTCCACTCTGAAGGGGACGTCAGTAACCAGCGTGGATGAGAAGAGTCAGTAGCATGTATTGTAGAATAGTATTTGAAGGTATGTTACTTTGTTTATGTTGCATTTGTTTAACTCTGTGAAGCTGTGTGACCGTGTCTGTGTAAAACACCTAATAAAGAGCTGAACGGCCAATAGCCAGGAAGGAGAAAGGATAGGTGGGGCTGGCAGGCTGAGAGGATAAACAGAAGGAGAAATCTGGGAGGAGAGAGAAGAAAGAAGTATCCAGAGAAGGAGGAGGGCATCAGGAGCCAGCCACCCAGCTACACAGCAAGCCACAGAGTAAGATTTACAGAAGTAAGCGAATGGGAAAAGCTCAGAGGCAAAAGGTAGATGGGATAAATTAAGGAAAGCTGGTAAGAAACAAGCCAAGCTGAGGCCGGGCATTCATAATTAAGAATAAGCCTCCGTGAGTGATTTATTTGGGAGCTGGGGGGTGGGCCCCCCAAAAGAGCAGAAACAACAACAAGGATGGAGGAAAACTCAGCACATCAACCAGATTCTGAAAGAAGCCAGAGGGAAGGCTGGAGGCAAAAGGCAATGGCTCAGTGGAGACACAGGAAAGCTGCAGAAAGGGCCCTGACAGGGCAACCAAGAGTATTTCCTCGGGCCGGAGTGTCCAGCCCTGCTCTGCGGATAGGGTCCTTCCCAGGAGCAACAGAGGACACTGTGTGCAGGTGTGCCACTAGACTGGTGGCATCTTACTCCAACTAAGTCATAATATCCCAGTGGTTCAGGTTCAGGCAGACAGAAAGCCATGAAAGGCCAAGTGTGAGCAAAAAGGAAGACTTCCATCAATTTTTTCAGGGATACAGGATTCCTTCAGACATGCAATGTGTCAGGCCCTGGCTAGGAAGCAGGGATGAAGTGGTCCAGATGGCAAATGGGACCAGGACACACTGCTCCCTCCTATCAACAGGACAGGCAGACCTGTAGACGCCTGGGTTCTGGAAGAGAACTTTGCAAAATGGCTCTCCCTGTCTGAGTCTCACTGCGAAGCCAAATCATGCACAGTGACGGGCCGGCTTCCCTGTCCCATGAACAACACTGTTCTGTGGTGCAGGGCTGTGCTGGACATGGGACTACATGCTGGGCATGTGACATGGGTCTGTCCCTCGTTGATGCAGAAGATGCTGAGCAAAGGTGGTGAGGTCATCGGAAGCTGGTGTTGTTCTCCAGGCCCTGCTGAGCACAGCCCGCCTGTTCATGCGGGAAAAACAAACTGCTGCTTATGATCCCTCCATCCGCAGAGTTCTCCACTGTGTGCGGCAACAGTGAGGTGGGGTGCCTTATGCAGGAACCATGCTCAAGCCTGCTACCATGACCCTTATTAAGGGGGGATGCAAAGATCTGAGTGCAGGGCTAAGCCTTGCCACTGACACAGAGGATGGAGTGATGGTTAATGACGCAGAGTGAGGGTCAGAGGTCACAGAAGCCTGTGCTTACATCCATCACTGAAAGACAGCATCCCAGGTTCCTTCCTTCCTTCCTTCCTTCCTTCCTTCCTTCCTTCCTTCCTTCCTTCCTTCCTTCCTTCCTCCCTCCCTCCCTCCCTCCCTCCCTCCCTCCCTCCCTCCCTCCCTCCCTCCCTCCCTCCCTCCCTTCCTTCCTTCCTTCCAGGATCAGATCTTACTGTGTAGCCCTGAAACTAGCTCTATAGACCAGGCTGGCCACAAACTCACAGGGATCTGCCGGCCTCTGCCCCCACCTCCCAGTGCTGGGATTAAAGGTGCTTTAGTGACCTCCTCCTTGTCCTTCAGTCTCCTCCTCCTGTTCACTAGCCTTTCCCAGGCACCCAGTCTGTGTCTGCACACAGAGCAGCCACGCAGCTGTGCTGAGACCCAAAAGCCCGGGAGCAGGGTAGGATTTGAGGTCAGTGGTAGCACACAGAGGAGGGCATCAACCACACATGGCCTATCCCAGAAGCCCCTCCAAGACAGAGTGACACCTCTCCCTGCTCCCTGCAGCTCCCTTGGGCCTCCTTGCCAGGAGGCGGGAAACTTGTGCCACAAGCCAAGTGATTTCTTCCCCGGGGAAGTGCCTCAGCTGTCCCTCACGGCAGGGAGAGCGGACCAGTGCAATGGCCGTCCTGGGGGCCTCTGCTCTGCGCAGCTCCTCTGCCCCCGGGAGGTCTTTCTCCAGGTCCCTTCCCGGAGCCTTCATTGCACACTCCGGGCCTTCTCAGCTTCACCTTCCCTGTAACCGCGGTACCGAGGTGTCTGTACAGGGCACAGTTCTGGGCCGCTTCCCCTTCCTAGGTCACTGAGGTAGCTTGATGCGCAAGCCCCACCCGTCCACACCAGCCATGGCATCAGGAGGATTCTCGTGCTCCAGGGAACCCAGAGAGCAGGGCGGGAGTCCGAAGCCGGCGGAACAGAGCCAGGCTGCACCCAAACCACACTGCAAAGCGAAGCCAGGAGTCTGGAGCCCCCCGGCCCTTGGCACCTGCCCTTCCGCCCAGGACTCCTGCCCAGCCCGCACAGTGCAGGTCACCGGTGCAAGGGGCCTTCTTGGCGCCCGATAACGACATAACTGGTGTGCACGGCTGAGAAAGCCCAGGTGCTGCCCTCCGCAGGAGCCAAGCCGCTGTAGCTTTTCTTCCAACCTTGATGTACGCTACCCTAAGGCTCCAAGCCCAGCGTCTATCCGGGCTCCAGGTTCGCCCACACAAGCCCCGCCCCTCCCCAGCCCCGCCCAACAGGCAAATCCGCCGCTTAAGTGTTACTGACGAGGCCAACAGTCCACATTCTTCTCTGCCTGGGCTGACACTAGGGAGCCGTGGAAGTGGTGGTTACCAGTGACTGTTGAGCCAGGAGGATGGACAGAAGGGACGCCTGTAGCCAGGAGAAGGTGCTGAGCTTCTGAGCCTCGGGCAGCAGGATCTGGGAGGGGCAAAGCCCTGCACCCCAGAGGGGAGGGACTATGGGGTCCCACCGCCAGGGTCATACCGCCTGGGATACCAGGGGCAGAAGAACCACCGTTTTTCACCACAAGCAGGGAGGTGGGGCTGCTGACCCACCATCACTTCCTGCTAGGAAGGATGAGCGGTCTTTCACATACGAAGACATCTATTACAGGCCTTCCTTGACCAGGAAGAAGGCCATATACGACTTCCGGGTGAGGTGGCCGGAACTGATTTTCCAGGAGAAAAAGGAGGGACTTCCCCTACTTGGCCCGAGCTCCTCTGAGAAGCAGGCCCGTCAGGTCAGTGCCTCCTCATCGGTGGTCAGCATCAGCAACACAGACCTGGAGAGCATTCCCAGTGAGCTCCAGGACTCCAAAGGAGCGTTGGATGTGAGCCCTCAACACTCTCCTGCAGAACCTCATTATGTGACCATTCTCAACAACTATCTGAGGCCGGAGTTAATGACCCGGCTGGAGAGGAGGATGAAGAGGAAGACCATAGCGGCCCTGCAAGAGCTAGAAGATGAGATAGAAGCAGTTAAGAGCCGGCGGTCGGTACTGATAACGGACATCAAGGAAATGCAGACGGAAATAGCATTGGAAGAAACAGAAAGCAAACCCTTCCTGGAGTACCTGAAACAGAGGGAGGGGGAGAGCCAGAGGAAATACGACTCCCTGTGGAAAGATTACAGCCGTCAGTGTCAGGAGATCGAGGAATGGAGGCAAGAGCTGGTCTCTGACTTAACCTCCCGCACCGCTGACCTCCAGAAGGAGCTGATGGGGAGCAGTAAGATGGAGGTCTGCTTCAGGAAGAAGTTGAAGAACCTGAGGCCTGTAGCACAAATAAAGCAGAGCCAGGACCGAAAGATCGAGGCCTTAGAGCAGGAGAAAGGCAGCATCGTGTCTGATATCCGCTTCATGGACCAAGAGGCACACTTCCAGTTCCTGAAGGAAAAGGCCGACCTGGAGAAGCAAGTGGAGGAGCTGAACCTGCTGGACTCAGGAAAGGACATCACCAGGGAGCTGAAGAGGAAGACCAAGGCCTTGGAGGCTAAGGTCCAACAAGCTCACATAGCCTTCTGCAAGGGTGTCATTGCTGAGAACAAGCAGCTGCGCACAGAGCTCCAGCAGCTGGATCAGGAATTCTGCAAGCTGGAAGCCAGAAGGGAGAAGCTGGAGCAGCGGAAAAAACAATGGAAAGAGCAGCAGTGGTACCTGGAGGCCCTGGCCCGGGGGAGGCAGCGCCTGTTAGGGAGCACCACCACCCCCAAACCACAGGCCACCCCACACCCAACCCAGGGCCGTCTACGGGGTGCCAGGCCGAGAGCCACTCCTAAGTAATGGCTGCCGTGTCCCAGGAAGGAGACTGGAGCTGAAATTGGGAGTCGCACACCAGACTTGAAGATGTCATCAGGATAATGCATGGGGGGCAGACACACCAAGGGGATGGAGGCTGAGCTCCTCAGAGAGGCAGAAGGGTCCTGGCCTGGCCTGTCTCTCGGGCTTGGGCCCCTCACAGCAGCCTGAAGGGCTCTCCTAACCAAAAGCTTCCCAGCATACGGGAAACTTGGTTCTTTAGACTCCACACTCTCCATGACAACAAGTTCCCTGTGGTAGTGTAGACTTTGGTGCTCAATTCCTGCTCTAGTGTGGACTTCGTGACAACAGGGTGCATTTGTAATCAGCACCTTCCGTACAGTCACCCCATCTCACAGTAGTGGGATTGGTGTCCCAGGTGGGTGCAGGGTGTTCTCTGGGGGAAATGGGTTCTTCGCACTTGTGCGTGGCTGAGGCTGGATTGGTCTGCAGGGCTGTGGGTTGTGATGTGGCCTGTGGCCCCGGGTTTGGGTCCTGTGATCCTGTGTGACAAAATATAGACAGCTCTCTGAGTCCTGGGTGTTGCTGCTGCAGACAAAAAGCCTCAGCATTACACTGTAGATTTTTAACTTTTACTTAGCTACAAAATGAACTCATTTAAAACTGTGCTGCAAATGAAAATGAATGTACCTTTGGCTTACAGATTTAGCTTGCATGTAAAATGTTTTGTTCTTAAACAATGTTACTGAAAAATAAAAGCCTGGCTGTGATCGTTCACAATAAAAGTCTGTTTATCATTACCCAAAACAAAAGCCTACTTGTGATTGTTCAAAAGAAAAGATGAAGGTGAGAGATCGTGGTGTGAAGGAAGGTGGATGATGGGAGGGTGACAGGGAAAGACTGAACGTCCAAGTTCATATTGCTGTCCATCTCGTTGGGCACAGAACATCTGCAGGGTTTAAGATGGAGTGGCCCCGTGGCCAGGAGGTCCAGCAGGTGGCCATGTCCTAGTATTTGAAGCTGATGGGCAGCCACCCCTCGGCCATCTCCATCCGATTCCCTGTGCAGCATTTACTGCTCCGTGTGTCCTGCGTGGCCCCATGTCAGTGTTTGCAGCGGTCAGAACGAACCAGCAAAGAACTACAAGTTTGCTGGCAGGTCATGTGATACCCCAGTACCTCACCTAGTCTCAGCACCTCAAAGACTTAGTGCTCTGATTGGTCAATAAATAAAACACTGATTGGCCAGTGGCCAGGCAGGAAGTATAGGCGGGACTAACAGAGAGGAGAAAAGAAAGAACAGGAAGGCAGAAGGAGTCACTGCCAGCCGCCGCCATGACAAGAAGCATGTGAAGACACCGGTAAGCCACGAGCCATGTGGCAAGGTATTGATTTATGGAAATGGATTAATTTAAGCTATAAGAACAGTTAGCAAGAAGCCTGCCACGACCATACAGTTTATAAGCAATATAAGTCTCTGTGTTTACTTGGTTGGGTCTGAGCGGCTGTGGGACTGGCGGGTGACAAAGATTTGTCCTGACTGTGGGCCAGGCAGGAAAACTCTAGCTACAGACTTAGGCCAGTCTGGTGGCTTTAGGGAAGATTTCAATCAGTCCTCATCATGTCCTCCAGTTTCCTCAGCAACACCCTAAGCCAGCCTATCCTAAAGCAGCTCTCCGTCTGCCTTGCATATGTCTAAGGGTGTAGGTCCTGGATTCCTGTCTCCTGTTTCTAAGTAGTCAGGGTCCCCAGAGTCCTCAGCTGCTGGATCACAGACCTGCTGCTTTCTTGGCACAGTACATGTGGTCGGTGACCTGTAGGAAAACGCCGGCGAAGTAGGCTGCCTGCCAGTGGGGACAGTGAGCCTGATCCTTGCACCACAGCACAGCTTTTATTCGGGACCTGCTGGGTGAGGCTTGAGTGAACAGGTGGATGGTGAGCAGGCCTGCCTGGCGCTGCTTCACAGATCTGTGGCTAACCGGGTCCTGGCAGTGTGCGGCCTCGTTTATTCCATCCTTCACCTTATAATCTACATGTAGGAGCCAAGTCTTCCAGCTGGCATTGCGTTTCAACCCCACCACGGCTCTTAGACACGAGGCACGGTGTGCTGCTCGGCTCCGCAGAATTCATGGCAGAAACAGAGGACACCGTCTCCCACTGCACAAAGCCGGTGTTTCCCTGACCTAAAGCAGACGAGGACACAAGGGAAGAACACAGAGTCCAATCTCCCTCGTCAGACAGACATGACAACCTTCAAGTCTGAAGAACTAAGGTCAAGAGCACAGTGAAAGCCAGCCATAGTGGCACATGCCTTTAGTTCCAGCACTTGGGAGCCAGAGGCAGACAGAACTTTGTGAGTTTGAGGCCACCCTGGTCTACAGAATGAATTCCAGGACAGCCAGGGCTGTTACACTGAGAAACCCTGTCTTGAAAAATTAAGACAGATGATAGATAGATAGATAGATAGATAGATAGATAGATAGATAGATAGATAGACAGACAGCTCCTTAGCTAGCTCAGGGAGACGGAGGGTCTTTAAAGCTCATGCCAGATAACCTGCAGTGTGAAATGGACATGAAATAATCCACAGTCAATACAACCCAATAAAAATTCAAACAACGTTCCTCAAAGAACTCAGAAAAATAATCCTCAAATTTACATGGAAAAGAAAACCAAACCAAACCAAACAAACCAGGCTCCTGAGGAGAAGCAGTGCTGGAACTGACACAGTACTCAATGTCCAATTGCACCACAGAGCCACAGTCACAGAACCAGCACAGCCCCGCCACAAAAGCCAACCTGGAGGTTAGACAAAGAGGACAGAGGGGCCAGCAACAAACGAGCAAAACCTCAGCCATCTACGGTTTCACAAAGCTCTCAAAGAAGGCAGCATCCTCCACAAAGAATACATCTGGACCGGTGAGGTGGCTCAGTGGGTAAAGCCTGCTGCGCGAGGCCTGGAGACAAGAGTTCCCGCCCAGAGATCTGCATGGTGGGAGGAGAGAACCAACTCCAGCAGACTGTTGTCCTCTTACCTACAACACAGCCATCACAGCATGCATGCCGCAGTGTGGACACACACACACACACACTATGAATGAATGAACAGCAATAGGAGTTGGTAAGATATGATGCCAGATGTGGTATTATGTGCCAATCATCTAATCACTTGGGAGGGGGAAGCAGAAGATCAGGGTGATATACAACACACAACGTACATCCATCATACTGAAACCGTGGTACCTGCAGAGTGAATGGAAATCAGTGTAGCAGCAACATAATGGCTTTGGGGAGCCTACTCCTCATACTGGGTGGCCTTGCCCAGCCTTAATACAAGGGGAGGAGCTCAGTCCCACTGCAGCTTGATATGCCATGCTTTGTCATACCCATGGGAGGCCTGCCCCTTTCTGAACAGAAACAAAGGAGGGGTGGATTGAGGGGCAGGGGCAGGGGGACTGGGAGGAGAGGAAGGAAGGGAAACTGCCGTCAGGATGTAAAATAAATAAATACATTTAATAAAAAAAAATGGGAAAGAGAAATACTACATGTGTCCTATAGAGAACTTAGATATATTTTTCTATTTTGGGGAAGTAGGGGTCGGAGCACAACTTGTAAGAGTAGATTCTCTACTTCTACTACACACATCTTGAGGAAGCCAGAAGAGGGTGTCAGATCCCCCAGAACTGGAGTCAGATAGTTGTAATAGCCATGGAATCAGAAAGGGGACTACGGAGATCATTAGGAGGTAAGAGGAAATTTTTTTTCCCCTTTGGACAGGGTCTCACTGTGTAGCTCTGACTGTGCTGGAACTCACTGTGTAGACCTGGCTGTGATGGAACTCACAGACATCTGCCTGCCTCTGCCTCCTGAATCCTGTGAGTAAAGGTGTGCACCACCACACTTGGCCAAGAAGACCCCTTAGGGAGGCTGGAAATTGAGGTGACGATGGAACACAGGACACAAAACAGGAGCAGAGAACCAGTGACGTGACATCTGTGCATGAAGACACCGTAATGTATCCTGCGGCTGCTGCTGCGTGTGCCGACACGGGAGATTAACTCAAAAGCCGACCCCACTGCAGCAAGGCCGACCTCCACAGACAACAAGCTCTTCTGTCTCCCAGCGATTCCTGCTCATTCCAGGTCCTTGCTCAGCTCAAGGGCACCCCAGATCCACGTGACTCCCCAGACCCGCTCTGTGAGCTGCCCCCGTGCTGGCCTCCCCTCTGCCGCGTGCCGAGGCCGCGCTATGACACTGCAGGGATGGAGCGCAGGAGGCGACAGCCACTGCAGTTCTAAGTCAGGGATGCTGAGGCTGGCGCCTGCTTCTCTGGAAGATGATGCTCAGCTGGAATGTGAGCCTGCCAGTGCTAGGTGCCTTAGAACCAAGGGGAGGGAAGGAAGTCACTAGAAATGTGACATCAGCCGGGCGGTGGTGGCGCACGCCTTTAATCCCAGCACTCGGGAGGCAGAGCCAGGTGGATCTCTGTGAGTTCGAGGCCAGCCTGGGCTGCCAAGTGAGTTCCAGGAAAGGCGCAAAGCTACACAGAGAAACCCTGTCTTGAAAAACAAAAAACAAAAAAAAAACAAAAAAGAAAGAAAGAAATGTGACATCATCATGGAACCTGGACAGAGAGAAGCCCAGGCTGTCCTGTGATATGAAGTGGGACCCCCACCCCCACCCCACCCCAGGACCGGTCTCTGCACTCAGGACTCCCGGTCACACCCACAAACTAACTGCAATAAAGATGCAATAGCATCCCAGCCAGAGCCACTGGGAAAGGGACTGACTTCGGGAGAGACACTGTCCATCCCAACTCACACAAAACTACAGAAACACAGCATGTCGGACTTGCTGAGTCTTCCATGAGCCCCAGACCCATGCTCACAGTCACCTGACTTATAACAAAGGTGCTTAGGGAACTCATCAGCGGCACAGGCACGCTGGATAACCAGATGGGAAAAAAATTACCCTTGGCCTCCACTCACACCGCCCACTAACAGAAATCCGGGTGAGATTAGAAACAGAAAGCGAGAAACAAAAACAATCAAACCTTTTTTAAAAATCGGAGACCAACATAGCAGGCAACAGTTTCTCGGGCTGCAGAAGGCAGCAGAAGGAAACACTGACTAGACACCATCAAAACGGAGAACAGCAGCTCACCAAGGAAAAGCAATAGGCATGCTGCAAACCGGTCTCCATACACGTATACACGGTACACATACACATGCACACATACAAGCACATATACATGCACACACCAGTCATGTGCAAATATAAATAAGTAAAAATCACATGAAGAAATCTGCCACATCCAGAGCAGGGCATATCCAATGTGTTTTGGAGGGGGCTGTGGTGTCGCTCAGGGGCAGAGCACGAGCTTGACACCGTGAGGTCCTGGCAGGGTCTCCCCTCCACCACGGCAGTGTTCAGAGCACCGAGGCCTGAGGAGCAGCTGCAGTCACGGGGAGCACAGCTGCCGTCACGACACTGCGGCCCCAGCCCCGGGTCTTCAGACTTAACTCACCCACAGGTGCTCGCCATCCACCCTGACAGCAAACTTGAGCTTCCGCAGCCGGATGAGCGTGGGCGGGGCACCAGAAAGGTCCCACAGGCAGCGCACTACTCCAGCAAGCTGGCCACAGAGCAGTTCCTGTTGGTCCAAAAGGGTCTGTGGGAGAAGCAGACAACGTTTGACCTGACTGCTCTTTGCATACCAGCATCTGCTCCCCATTTTCCCAGGCCGAAGATAGTTCTTATATTTTTTAATGTTTTGTGATGACTATTGTATGCGTTTCTGTGTGCTCACGTGGGAGGTGGGCACCTGCACCATAGCGCCTGTGTGGAGATCAGAGGACCATTCTGGAAGCCAATTTTCTCTTCTGTTGTGGGTTCCAGAGATTTACTTCAGGCTTGTGCTTTGCCTTGCTGAGCTGTCCGGCTAGCTGACTGTGTATGCTTTGGTTGTGCTGCTGTTGTTAAGGCAGTGTCTTATTGTGCAGCCCTGACTGTGCTGGAACTCACCCCATGTAGACCTAGATCCGCCTGCCTCTGCCTCCCCAGTGCTAGGATTAAACGTGTGCACCAACACCACCCAGCCAGTTTTTATATTTTTAATCATCATAAAAAACAGCCACAGCTGGGCTTGGTGGTCCATGCCTGTAACCCCGCTGACACAAAAGAATCCAAAGTTCAAGGGCAGGGGCCGGAGAGACGGCTGATCAGTTTAGAGCACTTGCTGCTCCTCCAAGAACTGGAGTTCCAGTCCCAGTGTGTTGTAGAATATTATTTTAAGGTGTGTTACTTTATGTTGCATTTGTTTGACTGTGTGAAGCTGTGTTACTGTGCCTGTCTAGAACACCTGATGGTCTTATAAAGAGATGAACGGCCAATAACGAGGCAGGACAGAGGATAGGCGGGGCTGGTGGGCAGAGAGAATACACAGAAGGAGAGACCTGGGAGAAAATGAAGACAGAGCAAGAGAGGAAGGAGAGGAGGATGTCAGGGGCCAACCACCCAGCCAGCTATGGAGTAAGAGTGAAAGTAAGATGCAGGAATACACAGAAGTAAGAAACAGAAATAGGAAAAGGAAAAAGCCCCGAGGCAAAAGGTAGATGGGATAATTTAAGAAAAGCTGGCAAGAAAAAAAGCCAAACTAAGGCCAGGCATTTATAATGAAGAATAAGCCCCCATGTGTGATTTATTTAGGAGCTGGATGGCAGGTCCCCCAAAAGAGCAAAAACAACCAACTACACCAGTATCCACATGGTGGCTCACAACCATCTGCAACCATCAAGTCCCAGGGGATGTGACACCCTCTTCTGCCCTCCATGGGCACCAGACACATACATATATGACAAAACACTCATATGCATAAAATAAATGTAAAAAAAAAAAAAAGAGTTAAGAGCAGCCTGGGTCATAGGGCAAGACACTAGCTCCAACCCTCTTCCCACCACACAAGAAGGGGAGTGAATGGTGGAACCCTGGTGACTCTTGAGTCCAGCCTTCATGGAGTCATGAATGGCTGCTGGGGTAGAGAAGCCCACAGTGAACACAGGCAGCAAATCGGGGCTTCACCACATGGGTGGCCGCACACTTTCCCTGAACCATGTCACAAGCACACAGGACAGAGTGTAACAGGAAGTGCACCTGCCACCATGATGACATCCTGCCTCACAGAAGGGACCGTGAACCTCACCAGGGATCTAGAGCTTGCGGCAAACGGAAAGTGAAAGGAAATCAGTGGACAGACTGTAGTGGGTAGCCATTCCAGCTTTGATCTGGAAGTTCCAACTCCCATTGAGGCTTCAGTAACTGTCACGCTTACAAGGCAGGGCTGAGAGAGGACCCTGAAGACCCGAGATCTGGATACACCGGCTCTCTTGGTTCCTGTATCCTGGTTACTGGAGGTAGACCAAGCAGAGCTCTCCAGAGAACACCACCAGACTGAGCTACACCTTTCCCAGACCCTGCAACCTACCTATCCCTTCATTTGTAAGTTACTCCACTAAATAAACCTCCCTTTTAACTACGTGGAGTGGCCTTAATAATTTTACCAATATTTGGCGCCCAACGTGGGGCAAATTCCAAAGGCCTGGGTGGCTTCCACCCTCAGCCTCCTCCCTGGCTGGCAGGTACCTAAACCCGCCTGCAAAGTTCCATACAAACAGGGAACGCCTACACGGTTCCATTCCCAAAAAAGGGAGCAGCTAGTCCGGTCTCAGTTCCCTAGCTTAGCCCCCAGACCAGCGAAAAACCGCTGTGAGTGAGGCATTCCCCCTCCTCCATGAGTGCCGGCTCCCTGCCATCTTGGCTCCTGCCTTCAGCTGCCGCCAGCCAAGGTCACCAGCAGGCCCTGCTTTGGAGCTATACCAACGCCTCCTCCTGGCTGAAAAGTGCTACTATACCCCCCAAAACCACAGAAAGGTAAGCTAGGCAAACAAGCAAATAAAAGTACTTGATAATTTTATATTTTAAAACTGACTAACAAATTTTGAGTAATTCTTGTAATATGGCTGACAATATTACCTCACAAGAATTTAAAAACCTTTTTGCCTGTATGATGAATGACATTTTCCTGGAAATATACGACCTCCCTAAGGCATATCTGGCCTGTACCATCTTGGCATTCATCGTAATAATTCACACAGTGTTCAAAGACTGGTTTAATAATAAGAACAAAGATGAGTCATTATTGGGACTGATACAGGCTTTAAAAGATAGCAATGAAGGCTTACAGAAAAAGATTCTCTCTCTGGCATCTGCTAACCAGGATTTACAGGCTTTCAAAGATAATTTCACCAATAACAGATGTCACTTGATGTCATCACAAGGAGGTGATCATCCCAACCCACAACATGGCATTTTACAGGCAGCTCAGTAATCTGAGGGAAGGAGGAGAATACAGCATGACAGGCGTGTGAGGACTGATATTAAAAATGGAACTTAGCGAGCCGGGCGGTGGTGGCACACGCCTTTAATCCCAGCACTCAGGAGGCAGAGGCAGGTGGATCTCTGTGAGTTCGAGGCCAGCCTGGTCTACAGAGTGAGTTCCAGGACAGGCTCCAAAGCTACAGGGAAACCCTGTCTCAAAACAACAACAACAACAACAACAACAACAACAAAATGGAACTTAGCACAGACTAAGCAAGCAGGCTGTAGGTGTTGTTAGGGTCCTGGCAAGGGGGATGGGGGAGGGGAGGAAAAGGGAGGCAGGCAGGGCTGGTCGCCAGAGCGACACCAAAGAAACGGCAACAATTAGAGTCTAGCTGCAGCACCTGAGGATACCAAAGCTCTGCCACTCATGGTCACTTCGGGTGTGATCACGACACAACGCGCGTTTCCTTTAGACGCGAGACTTGACACCCATGGGTAAGATGACGCAATGTCTGGAACCTGCGTTCCATGTCTCCAGGGAAGGCAGTAAGAGAGATATGAGGGCCCATAAAGTCTGCAGTGCTCACAATGCTGGCACTAGGGTGGCGTGTCAGAGTCTGTAACGCCCTCTTCTGTGTGAATAAGAGCTGACCAAAGACTTGAGAACAGGAGACGGACAAACAGCTCCTACTGTTACAGCTGGGAAGGGAGGAGGACCGAACAGCTTGAGAACTGAGGTAGAGACAAGTGTGCTGCCATTGGCATGGCCTGTCAGCCCAGTGCCTCCGCAGGCCGAGAACTCGGTGAGAACCTGCCTCAAAACTCAAACGGTAAATAAATAAAAAGAGGGCTGGGGAGAGGGCGGAGCATGCACTCGGCCCTGAGTTTCATCCCCAACATGTTTTAAAAGAGGCCATGTGCTGCTGGGCAGTGGTGGCACGAGCCTTTAATTCCAGCGCTCGGGAGGGAGAGGCAGGCAGATCTCTGTGAGTTCGAGACCAGCCTGGTCTACAGAGTGAGTTCCAGGACAGGCTACAAAGCTACACAGAGAAACCCTGTCTCAACAAAACAAAACAAAACAGGCCATGTGTATCGACGGCCCTGCTTACCTGGGAGGGGTAGAAGTAGAGGATGCCAGCTCTGGTGGGGTCTCCTTCTCCCTTCACTTTGGAACCATCATACAGAAAAAAGTAGTTCCACCTGGTAAGAGAACAGAACGGAGCCATGGGTCCCCGCTGGTGACAGTGACAAGTTCAGGACACTTCCTCTTTTGTCTCTGGCTCTGGGAGGGCTTGATGCTCAGCTGCCAGGAAGAGTCCAGCAGCCACAAGCAGATAAACCCACCGCAAGTGCGGCACAGGCAGGCTAAAGATACGCCTGTGCCCAGGCGTCAGCCCATCTGCCAGAGGAGGCAGCCAGCGTTCCTGCAGGGAACCAGCTCACCCCCTGCCAGCGCTGCAGAAACCCCTAGCTGTACGAGCACACGGCCTGCCATGCTCTCTGGCTGTCTCAGACTGAGGTATCTCCACTGTCCTTCTCCTAAGCATGCTGGTGGGAAGGAGGAGCCCTTTCCTGAGAACTCACGGACTCATTGAACAGAAGTCTATGGAGGGCCTGCGGCAGATATGCTCACCTATCACAAGACGACAGTAGCCTTTGAAAGCGGACAGAAAAACACCAGACTCCTCTGACCCTCAAAACCTTGCCAGCAGTTCAATCTTGCTTCCTCCCCACCCTTCCAGACTCCTCGGTGTAAAGGGGTCTTCCTTCAGAGTTTCTAGTACCTTCTGCACTTTTTCTAAAGACATTCAACCAACCCAGACAGGTCTCACTCTGTAGCCCAGGCTGACCTTAAACTCCACGGCCTCCTCCCTTTGACTCCCTCCCAAGTTCTGGGACTACAGCCCCAGCCAGGACGTCTGGATTTGGAGACTCTTGCCCTGAGGTAGACATCACCTGACTGCACAAGGTGAACCAGGCAGAAACTGGGCTTCAGTTTTAGTTCTTAGACTCAGAAAGCACACCAACCAGGCCGGAGCAGCCCACGAAGGGGACATAAGACTGTCCCTGGAGCTTTCTCACAGGACTCAAGGCCCTCCCCTGAACCTCCCACTCCACCTTCCTCATGACAGACACCTGACCCAGAACCATCCACGTTCTCAAGCTCCAGGACTCAACGTGCAACTGGCCAGACACAGGCTTGACGGTGCCCAAGCGCATTTGTGAACTTTCAAAGCCCGCTGTGGACCACCCATCCCCCATCTCCCCACCCTCTGGAATCAGCCCTGCTCCTCTAGGTACACTGTACCGTAGGCATCCTTTGGAACGGCTCCACACGTATTGCTAAGTCTGCTGAGTCTCGTTCAGCCACACCTAACAACGGTCACCTCAGGAGCATTTGCCAAACCAGGTCAGGAAAAAGGACGAAGCTACAGAGGGAACCGAGCTGCAGGCAGATGTTGCGCAAGAGTCTCAGGAGCCAGCCTGGCCAAACCTCAACTGCAACCATCCTGCCTCTCCACAGCCACAGCCACACCCAGGTGTCGGTGAAGACTGGCTGCACATCGCCATCATCTGCCTACAATGCCTGAGGTGGAGTTTGCGAGGTAGTCTGGGTTCTGCTTATTTTTGCTGTACTAGGGATTGAACCCAGGGCTTCTCAAATTCTAGGAGAACACTCTACCACTGGGCTATATCCCCAGCCCAAAACTTGCAACATTTCTCTGGAGAGAAATGGCTTCCACTTTTAATGAGGTTGTTCCTAGGAGAACAGCAAGACTAGCTGGCCCAAGCTTCCAGTTCACTCAAATGATCATAGAAGCAGCTTCAGGCAGGCCTTGACACTCACCATGAGGCTGACTTTGTCTCTGGGGGAGTGGCGGTGGCCATTTAATCTCCAGCTGGCCTCATCCTCTTCATCTGGTATTCCTCCTAGAAGCACTTTTCTGTCCCCAGCTGGTGTCCCCAGTCCACTGATTCCAGGTGTGGTCAAGTCCGGTGGTTTCTGTCACTTGCTTATCTTTCATTCAAAATGAAAATGTAACTTCCCTTCGGGGCAGGTTCATTTCCAGAAATCCCTCTGCATCTCTGAGAAGTTCAGGAGGAAACAGGCTGAAGATGAACTAAATCCACTCAACAAGTCAGGTCTGTAGTCTGGCTTCAGGAGCCTCCATGTGGCTGTCTGCACTGGGGCCTCTTCCAACTCCTTTCAGGGAGGTCCACGGGAGACAGAAGCACAGCCGATGGGCAGAGGCAGCTGCGGATAGGATCCAACTTTAGAATAGTTCAAAGCCATCCAGTGGGTCCCTTCGAATGCTCTGAAGTTTCCAGTTCACACTCCAGTGTCTCAGCTCTGAGTAAACACAAAGAGTCAATTCTTTCAGAAACCCATGAGCATGCATGTGACCCACAAGGTTCAATGAATGGTTGATTTCAAAACAGCTTTCAAAACTATGTTTCAAAATAAAAAGATTGGGTAGCAGAAACGTCAAAGCCCCTTCATTTTTTTTCAGCAGAAAACATTGTCAGCCTTGCTGAAGGGAAATGAAATAACAAGTGTGAGCGTTCTGGGTGTTAAGAAGCGACTCAGGCCAGGCCCTGGCGGCACACGCCTTTAATCCCAGCACTCGGAAGGCAGAGCCAGGCGGATCTCTGTGAGTTCGAGGCCAGTCTGGTCTCCAAAGTGAGTTCCAGGAAAGGTGCAAAGCTTTCAAAAAAAAAAGCTGTCTCAAAAAAAGAAGAAGAAGAAGAAGAAGAAGAAGAAGAAGAAGAAGAAGAAGAAGAAGAAGAAGAAGAAGAAGAAGAAGAAGAAGAAGAAGAAGAAGAAGAAGCCGCCACACAGATCAATCAAACGGTTGCTGGGGTGACAGTGGACCGGTACTCGAAAGCCTAATCTGAATGTGAGCAGCTTTTCAGGGTGCAAGAAGGAAACTTTCAGAGTGCTCTTCATTTCAAGCTCCCACCGGGAGAAGACCACTCGGTGTATCACAGAACACCCAGTCAGAAGGGAGCCGGGCCTCATTTACTCCCTGGTTCCTCCGAGGGAACAGAAACGGGTGGTTCAAGGTGTTACAATGACTATCCGTGACAGTAGTCTTGCACTGCCCGGATAACACTAGGAGGAAACACGAAAATGGTTTAATCCCTCCACTTGACAACCCTTCAGGAATTTTCATCTATAACCCTATCCCCACGTCTCTGGTTAATTCCCTCAGGGGCACGGTCTCCAAAGCTGTGGAAGCACAGACAGTTGTGTTACCGTCTTAGGGAAGGGGTCAGGCCTTTAATCCCAGTACCCGGCAGGTAAAGGGAGGCAGACTGTTGAGTTAGCTCCAGGCCAGCCACGGCTACGGAGTAAGACCGTCTTAAAAGCCAGCAAAGTCCCCGAGGAAGAAGGAAGTGCCTTGACGGAGATCCCCTACACACCTGAGAAGGCCTTAAAGACCTGTCATCTCAGTTACAGACACCTCGCTCTAGAGAGCGCGCAGGGCGTCTGGGCAGGGGCATCCCGCGTCCTGGAACCCACTCCTCCCATTCCCAAAGGCCTGGTTCTCAAAGGTCCGGAGGAGGCCAGCGATCATCTGGTGGGCAGGGACCTGAGAAGGCCCTGGCAGCCTGGGAGGTGACCGCCTGGGGGATGATCCGGGGACGGAGGCGTGGGAAGTGGCCTCGATGGGTCCGGAGCAGGGCTGAGGGCCGTGGGAGCCGGGAAGCCGCGGCCCTCCCCGCCCGGGTCGCACGCCCTCCCGCCCGCCCGCCCGCCCTCCCACCCGCCGGGAGCCCGGGCCCCGTTCGGCCTGCGCGACAGCACCCGGTACCTGCGCCCAGCAGCCCCGCGATCACGCGCGGCCCCACCTCCCGCCTCTATGGGGCCCGGCGATGACGCGCGAGTGCGACGCGGGCTGGTGACGCCAGCCGCAGGGCGGGCGCCCTGGCGCGTGGTGGTGACGTCGGCGGCATGGCAGCGGTCGCGGCGGCGGCGGCGGCGCCGGAGCCCTGGAGCGCCGTGGCTCCGCGGAAGAAGCGCCCCGCGGGGAGCAGGCGGCCGCGGCGGGACCAGGGGCGGGCCCGCGGGGCCCGAGCCGAGCCCGAGGCGGACGGCGAGGCTGTGCGGCGCCGCCTGCGGGAGGCCGAGTGAGTGCAGCTCCCGGAGTCCACCCCCCACCTTCAGTGTCCCCGAGCGGGTGTGCCAACCCGCTGGGGAGGCCGACCTCCTCTCGGGTCGCAGTGTGTCGCCAGCTCTCGGGCGAAGCTGCCGTTTGCCGCGGCTGCAGTTACAACGGCTTGTCATGCTGTGCCTCAGTTTGCCGTTTTGGAGATGGTGCTGGTAGCCTTAGGTAGGGTTGGTTGCTCAGAGGATTAGGTGATGTGTTGACCCTGAAGCCCTTCCTGGCACCTGGTAAGCCCCAGGGCCCGGAGTTCCTGTTCATGTTGATTCTATGCCCCGTGTTGATGGTTTTCTTTAGTTGGTTGGTTGGGGTTTTCTTTATTTGAGGTTGAGGGGGCGTGCGTCACGGTGCGTATGTGGAGATCAGGGGACCGTCCCCTTCACTGCATGGGTCAGGATGGTCGAACCCAGGTTGTCAGGCTTGGTGGCAAGTGCCTTCACCCTAGGAGCCATCTTCCCAGCTTCGGTTGGGGGTTTGTGATAGCTTAGGCTAGCCCAGCAGGCCTGGAACTGGAGGAGATTCTGCCTCTGTCTCTCCTAATGGTACGCGATTACGCCCACATTGGCTGTTGACGGTATTGTAAATCGAGGCTGCTACATGAACAGAGTTCTCAACATTGGCATCAGTGGTTTACTGAGCAGCCGCTGTGTGCACAGACTTTGGCATCTTTCATGCTTCACAGCCCCATTAGGATCTTGGCACTCTAAGAGACATACAAAGGTCATTGTTGCAGGCCCAGGCCTTGATGACTTCAAACCCCGTGCCTTGACCTCTCCATTGCACTGGACTCTTCTACTGCATAACCATCTCCCCACAGCTCGGTCTGTACCTTCTTGGAGGGCACATAGACAGTGCCCACCATACACAGACTGCTCCATGTTCTTGCCTTACTATAGTTGTGGTCTTGCAGGACTGTGTTACACATTTGGGTACCATTTCAGATGACACTTCTATGATGAGGGCACCAAGTAGATTCACAAAGCAGTGGTGACCCAGAAGTTATCTCTGAACAGAAATTACTGGCCAAGTGGCCGAGGGGGCAGATAG
This sequence comes from Peromyscus maniculatus bairdii, assembly GCF_049852395.1. Classification (NCBI taxonomy): domain Eukaryota; kingdom Metazoa; phylum Chordata; class Mammalia; order Rodentia; family Cricetidae; genus Peromyscus; species Peromyscus maniculatus. The sequence goes on along the minus strand of NC_134874.1, from coordinate 2,476,524 downwards.
AAGCCAGCAGGAATTCTACAGTCCCCAAAGATCAGTGAGATGAAGGTGCTCACTCCTGACTCCTGAGCATAGAGAATCTGATCGGGGACGACCTAGGATTTCCAAAGAGCTTTAATGTATTAGGTTTTCCTTTCCCTTATGAGGAACATAGGTCGCCTTTGGGCAGTTCCTCTCCTCCCAGGGTCCCCTAAACACTGCTTCTGGCATATTTTAATTCACTGTTGATTGTTGTGCCCTAGGCTGTGGAAACCAGTTGACTTGAATAAAGACCAGACCAGACCCTTGGACTTTCCCTTTTGGATTATAATTATAGTGAGAAAGCTCTTTATGGAGTGCCTGCTGGGTAGCTCATTTAGTCCCTCCTGCCACTCTGCAGTCTTGAGAGAAGGAAACTTGGATTAGAAAGGCTAAATCCGCCGGGGGGTGGTGGTGGCGCACACCTTTAATCCCAGCACTCGGGAGGCAGAGCCAGGAGGATCTCTGTGAGTTCGAGGCCAGCCTGGGCTACCAAGTGAGTTCCAGGAAAGGCGCAAAGCTACACAGAGAAACCCTGTCTCAAAAAACCAAAAAAAGAAAAAAGAAAGGCTAAATCCAAGAACTTCCCAGTATTCATGGAGCTGCTCTCGGCCAGGCCAAAAATACAAAACAGACCCAGACCATCCCTGGGAAACCAGGGTCCTTTTTTATCCCAGCAGCCTGCATCCAGGCCATGGGTATGTCACTCAGTAAGGGCTGGTTCTACATCGGAGGATCCCACATCCTCCATGTATCTGGCTCATGGCCAGGGCTAGGATGGCCCCAAAGAGAAGGGAGATGACCATGCCATTTCTTCTCAGGGAGGACCTGCGGATCTCTGATTTCTGCAGTTCAGCACTGGGTGAGTATCACTGGGCATGGGGGGTTGGGGGATGGGGGGTTGAGGGGGAAGTGGCTGGGAGTGGAAGGAGGGCCTGCCTGAAGGTGGGCAAAGGACATCCTTCACTGAAGGGCACTTTGCTTCATGGCCTCCCTTTGATGTGTTCTAATGCTGACTTCCTCAGAGTTGTGTCTTTGGCACAGCTAAATCTGTGTGGAGATGGTTGTGTGTGTGTGTATATATACACACACACACACACCGTGCAGTGTAGTTTTGTGAATTAAGTAAGATGGTAAGTCCTTGGCTGTCACACCAAAGGCAATAAACGCTGTTAGTCATCAGGATGGCTACATTTTATAATTATCCTGCTTTTCCCTTGACATTACAGGGCAGACCTTAATATGTCCTCAATACAGTGTGTGTCAGCATGGTCCCTTGTGAAAGACAGATGAAAAGACAGATCATCTTACGCCTTGTATCAAAGGCTCCAGTTTCAGTCACTCAGTTGCATCTCCTCTGCAGGCTGCAGTCCCCAGAGTTGGATTGTTAAATGAAAGGCAGCATCAAGCTGCTACCCAAAAAAACGTTCTAGGGTTCTCCTCCCAGCAAGGACATAGACAGCTTCCTGTCCAGCCTTTCCTCACCTGGGGAACCTGTGCCGACTTTGCCACCTTGGTGGCAAAAAGACAGCTTAGTGCTGGAACAAATTCTTTTATGACGGTAACCTAAAGGAGGGCCGGAGGTGTGGAGACAGTGGTTTTGAACCTAGCACTCCATTCCCTTTGTAGAGGTCATCAGCATCCTGTACACCTTTCAAGAGCTTCCCACAATCAGCACAAACGTCTCAGTCACATGGTTTTAGATGTAAACCTTTAAACCTGCCCTTAGGTGTGGGGCAGTAGAGTTCTGGATCCCACCTTCGGCAGCGTCATGCTGGGTGTTGAGGCCTGTTGCCCTTCTGTCCCAGCTCCAGGGGTCAGAGTGCATGCTCTGACCGCATCTGGGGCAATGATCTTTCAGAAACCATCACCCAGTGTCTTAGAAAACAACTGGAGCAGCTGCAGGGTCTAACGGAAGCCCTGGGAAGGCTGTGCCTCGGCTCATCACCTGGCGGGTCGGGAGAGCCCGTGGCCACGAGCACTTGCCCTGTGAAATGTGTGTGCTACGGCCTGGGGAACTTTGCCTCCTGTGTCACTGCTCGGAGCCAGCTCGCTTTTATGCTTCTCCTCCTGGAGAAGTGCCAGGTGAGCTTTGTGGTCTTCTCCTGCACCTGGTATGGTGGAGGTGTGCCTGGAACTGACCGAAGCGGCCCTCCCTCTTCCCATCCAGATCCCCAGAAGCCGCTGCTGGGTCTATGACCCTCTGTTCAGCCAAGCTGAAGTTTCAGTACTCACTTCCCTCGGGGTGACTGTCCTCAGTGAGAATGAGGTAGGTGTTTTCATCTCCCTCCAGGCCACCCACCTCTGCCAGTGGACAGTGCCTCCCCTGGCTCCAGCAGGCTGGCCTTCCTAGAGCCCGTGGAAGCCGGTAGTCAGTTTCATTTTAGACTGTTTCATTTTAGACCCACCGTGAAAACCTGAGTAAGCACCATGAACTAGTATTAGTTTGCAAAACCTTTAAGTCCAGGGCTGGAGAGATGGTTCAGCTGTTAAGAGCACTGGCTGCTCTTAAGATTCCCAACACCCAGCCAGGTGGTGGTGGTGCATACCTTTAATCCCAGCACTTGAGAGGCAGAGCCAGGTGGATCTCTGTGAGTTCGAGGCCAGCCTGGTCTATAGAGTGAGTTCCAGGAAAGGCGCAAAGCTACACAGAGAAACCCTGTGTGTTGGCGGGGGGGGGGGGGGGGGGGGGGGGGGGGGATTCCCAACATCCATGTGGAGGCTCACAACCATCTGTACCTCTAGTTCCAAGCACCTTGACCCTGCCCCTCCTGGCTTTGACAAGGTCTCTGGCGCCCAGGATGGTCTCAGCCTCATGTTCCTCCTGCTTGAGCAGTGAGTGGAGAGACCCTACAACACTCACTTCAGACCAGCCTTTGAGTGCTGGCTTTGTACAGAGCAAATGAGTGAGGCCTGAGGTACCTATGAGCTGTAGGGACCAAGCTGAGCAGCAAGGTTAGCGTGTGCACCAAGAGCCTCGAGGGCTGTGTCCAAGACCACAGGCAGCTCCTGTGGAGGCAACCACAGGAAACCAACATGCTTGTGCCTGACAGAAGGGAAGCTGCGGGGAGAGGGAGGTGTGGCCAGACAGCTGATAAGGGGTGACTGACCCCACTGTGAAGAGGATCTGCAGTGATACAGGGTTCTGGAATGTAGGACATGGGGATAGTCATCACATGGAATACAGTGAGCTTGGGTTCCTTTCCTGTACAGCCATCTAGCTCCCATTTACATCGCTCACAGCCATGCCACAGAAGAGTTAGGCTTTGCACTCGGCTCCTTAGCACCCCCTTCTGTTTCCACAGGAAGGCAAGCACAGTATCCAAGGCCAGCCCACCGTCTTCTACATGCCACACTGTGGTACAGCTCTGTACAACAATCTGCTGTGGAGCAACTGGTCCGTAGATGCCCTTTCCAGGATGGTCATCATTGGGAACAGTTTCCGCGGCCTCGAGGAAAGGTAAGCCAGACCCACCTGCAGGCAGAAAGGCTTTCCCCATAAGGAACTGGGTAAAAGGTTTAGGGCAGATGCCAAACCCTGGGTCCAGCTTAAAGCACTGAAGGAATCTGCAAATAATTTCCTCTTCTTGGGGACAGTGTGTTTGAACAGCCTTGTTTTCAAGTGCAAAGACCTGCTTCGAAGTGCCTGGCTCTGCCACCCTCTTCCCTGCGACTGCCTGCTGGGGCATCTCATTCCACATCTGCCAACCCTTTCTGAGCTCACCTCATTTAAAGAAAGAACCATCCATATACTTCCTAATTGTGTATATATAAATTTTTTTATTTCTAGGTTGTTGTCGAGGATTCTGCAGAACAATTATGCCTACGTTGCGAAGGTATCTGACGGAGTATCGGGTAGGGGGTGGGGATGCAAAGCCACGCTCCCCGCTGCTGTTTCTGAGCACACAAAGCATAATGTGCTGGCAGGGGCTTCCCTGGAGCCAGTCAGTGCCCAGTTCCCTTCATTCTCGGGGTGACTCCAGCATTCCACTGCCTTTGGGACTGAAAAGCATTGAAATACAAATCCCCATTTCGTATTTTCAAAAGGACAGTGGGGTGGCCAGCGAAGGGAAAGGTACGGCAGGAGAGCAGGGTCATGCCTAATGCCTGTGTCTGGACCTCTGCTCAGATTCTGAAAAGCCTGGAGGAGCTGCCACTGCCTCAGACTCCGCAGTACATGGACACTTTTAATGACATCTCCGTCCACTGGTTCCCTCTCCTGAAACTGGAGGGACTGCCCAGGGACCTGTGGGCATCTCAGGAAGAGCCCGATTACCAGGACTGTGAGGACCTGGAGATCATCAGGAAACAGACAGACTGAGCTCAGCTGGTGTAGCGGGCACTACCTGCCGCCTGGGCCGGGAGCCATGGTGCAGACCATGCCGTCTCCTGTGCCGGGCCAGGAATACCGCCCAGGCTGGTGAGATCACATCACATCCTGCCCTGGTGGCCGGGTCTCCCAAACAGAGACATTGTTTGTAAAGTCGGTTTAAAGTGCTGTTTATTCACCCCTGTCTGGTGCAGGGCTCTGATGTTACTTGGCCATGTCTATGAGGCTCTGCAGGGAGGTGGGCACCCAGGTCTTCTCGCCCTGCACGAACACCACGCCCCGGTCGATGTAGATGACGATGCGGCCAAAGGTGTAGAGCTGCTTGCCCTCGTGCCGCTTGCCAATGACGGGCATGAACACGATGTTGTGCTCCTCCGCCTTGGTCTCAATGAGGTCCTTGAAGTTCATGGGCACGGAGCTGGCAGCCACCCCGATGCCCCTCTGAGCCATGTTCTCAGCCTCACGGCGCTCCTGCATGGCCTCATACTGGAAGTCCTTCCTGCGCTCTGTGTGGGTGAGGTAGGCAATGTTCTCTCGCGCACCTGGCTGCATGTAGGCACCTGAAAGAAGGGAGGGCGGTGAGGAGAGGTGACCCCAACATGCATACGATGACACAGTACGTGTGACTCACTGAGGCAACTCTGCCTAAGGACCCAGGCACTAATCCATGATCACTGTGTGCTTGGGGACAGTACCACAAAATTGGCCTGGGAACGTGTAGCTAATATCAAATATCAGACACAAACCTGTATCAGATGAGAGTGGGCCCAGAAGTGGCCCTCTAAAATCAATATCCACAAGACTACCTCGTAGTCTAACATGGCTACAGAGGCCCCTGCCCTCAAAGAATGGAAAACGGGGGTTGGAGAGATAGCTCATTGGTTGGGAGTATGTCTTATGCTTGCAGAGAATCCAGTTTGATTCCCAGGACTCACTTCAGCTGGCCCAAAACTATCTAACCCCAGATCCCTGGGATCTGATACCCTCTTCTGGGTCCCCGGCACTGCACTCGTGTATAGCAGCCCCCTCCAGACACAAACATAAACACAAAATTTTAAATTTAAAAAAAAAAAAAAAGGAAACTATATTTAGGGAGCCCGAGTATGGCTACGTGAAGGACCATAGGGTGACCCAAATGCTGTTGTGAAAGGTACAGGGAAAGAATTCCGGAAACATGGTCTGGGGTGGACGAGGTGGAGATGGGTTAAAGGAGATAGCAACTCCCATCCCAGCTGCCACCGGGAGCCACACGGCCTCCATAAGCACTGGGCCTCACCGAGAGCTAACACAGCAAGGAGAGGCCCGTGTAGTATATAAAGTTTAAGTGGCAACGCTTGCTCCTGCTATGAACACCTTCAGTCCACACAGCAGCCCTGGGCCTCCACAGCAAGCAATGACACAAGGACCCAGCTGCCCAGTGCCACGGACATGCGCGCAGCCATTGTAGCCCATGAAGTAGGCACCACACTGTCAAACACAGAGCATGGCTCGGAAAGCGGAGCACCGAACGCTGTCTGTGCGCAGCAGTGTGGGAAGACTGCCTGGAGTCAGACCCAACGCCTGTCGGCCTCTGGAAGTAGCTGAGCCCACTGGACACTGTTCAGAGAGTGGAGTTACGCTTGGGCTGGCCTCACAGAAGACAGTGTTTAGAGACCAGGTCCAGGACACCCCACAGGAACCCCACTCACCCACGTTGGAGGACACAGCCCTGTTCATGATGTCAAGTGCTTCGTTGAACTTGTCCTTGACGGAGGGGTGTGCCAGCACCTGGTCTGAGAACATGGATTTCCAGCCCAGGTACCACTTGGTGATCTCCTCGTAATTGGGGCTGTTACTGAGCCAGGAGCACAGCACCTGCAAAGGACACGGGTCTCTGAGCCAGCGGCCACACTGGGAAGACGCTGGCCCACAGCGGCGGGAGCAGAGTGCCCCACGGCCGTCTGCTGTATGCAACGCTGTTCCTCCCCACAGCCTGCACTACAGGCTCACAGAGCTGCAGCATCTAGCAGTTACTTGTGAGGAGCTGAGCTGAGGCGGTATCATGCCTAGACAGCAATGGGCACTGAGGACTCCGAGGTTCTCACCACCCCACCATGTCCCTCCTGGACCACATAACGCACCTGAAGCCACTTGGGGAAGAAATGCTTCTCCAGCAGCCCCACCAGGCTGGAGACAGAAATCATCCCTTCCCAGTCCATCACCCAGTAGAAGGCGTCCATGTGCTGCTGGTGGGGGTTGATGACGAGCTCGCCCAGGCACATGCCTGCAAGAGAGGCAGTCCCTGGCTCAGCTCCCGCAGTGCAGCCATGGAAGCACGGGGTGCTACCCAGCACTCTTCAGTCTGGTCAGATCCTTCCTTCCACCCCGGGATTCACAAGCACTGAAGAAGCCAGTGGTTTCTGGCCCCGTCAGGAAAACCACAAGGCACAGAGAGCCCAGAGTCGTCACTCAGACCTTGGTCACAGTGGTGAAGAAACATCAGGAAGGCCCTGGTTCCACGCCCCTTCCACCTCTCCCAAAGCAATATACCTGGTGGTGGATCTCTGAGCAAACCCCACATGGCCCACACGTCCCCGTCTCCTTACCCAGCTTGGGCACAATGTTCCTGAGCATGAAGGCCTCCCAGGACCCGGGGGTGAGGACCTCTTTCCAAGGCTGCAGGATGAGCTTGGCTGAGGCATCACTGGGGTGCCACTTCTGCAGCGCGCTGGACAGCTTGCTGCGGACGGGGGAGTAGAGCGGCTCCAGGCGGGCCTGCATGAGGGGCAGCCACGGATGGATCCACGAATGGATGGGAACAGTGTCTGTCAAGGGGTTCCAGTTGTCCACCTGCAGGACGAATGGAGAAGGAGGAGCAGTGCAGACAGTTCATGACACACCAGTGCGGTCCTTAGGACCAAGGGCCACAGTCCTTGATGTGTATGGAGGGCAAGATCCACCGTGGAGGTAAATGGCAGGCATTGTGTACTCTAGGTCCCTCCACAGAGGAAAAAAAACGCCACCGACGCCATCCTCAGCGTGGCTCAAGGTTCACTAACGGCACTGAGGACATGAATCCCCCTTGAGGGTGGCAGGAAGGGAGCACTGGGGAAAGGCTGGAATGAGTCCTGTAGGACACCGCTGTGTTAACGGAGTCCCACAATCCCAGCAGTCTAGTGGCAGGGGTGCTAAGTGGTCAGAGACAGTCAGGGCTCTGTCCTACCTCCTTCTGCAGCTTGGGGAAGATGAGCTGGTCCAGGATATTGTCCAGGATCCACACAGGGATGATGTGTGCCCAGCTGTCCAGGAAGTCCACCATCGGCTCACAGTTCCTGGGCTGCCACTGGGCGACAACATTCCGAACAAAAGGCATCCAGACCTCCCACATGAGCCTGTGAGAGGCAAGGGCAGCTGGTCAGGTTGGCTTCAAAGTGTGCCACCCACAGACCCATGCAGGGGCTCCCGTGATGCCTTGGCTCTGGGCCTTGGGCTCCTCAGTGGTGCCACGCACTGACAGAGCTGCCACAGGACTACGTGAGCTAATGGTGTCAGCAGGGGATGAGGCACTTTCCCACCAAGAGCCTCTGTCCACACATCTCACACTCGGGGTCACAGCTTGAATGTCCCCTCCTGAGACACCTCTGCCTTCTCCACGCCTGCCTCATTCTCGGTTCTCACTCGTACCCCGCACTGCCTGTTCACTTGTCTGCCACCTGCCACCTTTCCAGTCTGTGGGTCAAAGCTGCTCATGGTCCTCCCAGGGTCAGCCCAGCTCCTGGACGCTCAGGATGCAATACATGTGAGCGAGCATGCCTTCATCCCCCAGAGCAGTGCCAGCATGGAGCAGAGTGGAGAGGAGCCTTTAGCAGAATTCCTGCTCCTCGGGGAGGCAAGGGGACACAGTGGGGTGGGGCCCTGGCACCTGTGGAAGGCGTCTGAGGACAGGTCCTGGCTGCTGTGAGACAGAAGCTGGTCGTTCTCCAGGAGGCTCTTCCACTTGGAGATGATCTGGGTGCCATAGCTGCCATCCTGCAGAAGAGTGACATCATCAGCCTTCCCACCTCAGTAGCCATGCCCCTGACCAAGCTGCAGGCTGCACCCCAGCGCACCTCGAGGGGGTGCCAGTCTTTGAAGTAGTCCTTCACAAGTGGGTAGACGATGGCCACGGCAAGATCTGCTCGGTCGGCCAGGCGGTACTCCTCATAGTACTTGTCCTGCAGTGTCTCAAAGATGCGGGCACACTCATCCAGCGTGAGGGGGTCAGTGCCATGGGGCTGCATGCGGCGCTCACACTCCTCCACCAGGGCCAGCACCTTGCTGAGGTTGGAGATGACGCGCTCCTCGTGTGCCAGGACCTCGGCGGTCTTCTCAAGCTCGTGGGACAGGCTGACCACCATGTCCCGCTCATGCTGCAGCTGGCGGTCACTCTGGATGATCTCCTGCTCCGTGCGCTCAATGAGCAGCTGCAGGTTATGCTCCAGCTCGGGCAGCGCAAAGCCTGGCACCTTGGCTTCCTTGCCGGCTGTGGGGGGCAGCTGCGCCAGCAACGGCAGCCCCTCGTCGGGCACGCTGTGCTTGTGGCTGATCTGGCTGTAACTGTAGTACACCTTCTGCTCCCGGCCTGTCATGTCGATCACCTTGGAAAGAGTGGCAGGGTGCCCCCTGTCAGCCCCCACTGCAGGGAGACAGGACGCTGGCCAAGTGTCAAGAGCCCTGCTAGTGGACAGAGCTGCCTACCACAGGCTGGAGCTGTCACACTACCTCATACGGAACCATGACGGGCAGCTGCCGCCACTGCTGTCCATCACCGAGGGGGAGGCCATCCCCCCCGCCCCCCCCCCCCATCCCAGCTGTCCCAAACCTCTCACTTCATTCACAACTACGAAAGCCCTGACACCTGTGGACCAGTCGGGACCCCAAGTCAGAAGTCCTTAGAGGAGAGGTCTTTCTCCTGGCTCCCAGCCAGTCAGCACGCCTTCCCTACCTGCTTGCTGCACTCCCAGGAGCCCTCTCCTGGGTCTCAAGGGGAGCAAAGTTTACCTACAAATGTGTCTACAGAGAACCCAAAACGAAGCAAAGGAAGCTGCGGGCTGAGAGCGGCCCAGGGTCAGGAGCTACGCTCCCCGCAGTGGTCTGCATGGGGAGGCGGGCTGCTCTGCAGTGCGTGCGGTGAAAGGCAGGGCCTGGCACGTTCTGTGCCTGCTGAGTTCACTGGGCACGAGCTCCCGACGGATGGGAGCGCTGTGCGCTTGCCCTGACCACTGTTGTGCCATGAAGGGGCAGAAGAACTGGACTGAGAAGCGGTCATGCACTGGAATCCCAATGTCAGGAGGGGAGAGGAGGACTGAGTATGTGAGGCCAGCCTGGGCTAAGAATTCTAGGCCAACCTGGGTTACATGGTGAGATTCTGTCTTGGGAAAAAGCAAGGGAGGCAACACACACACACACACACACACACACACACACACACACACACAGTAACCTAGTTATCAGACCCAGAGGACGGACGGAGGCCGATGTGAAGCCCTCATACCTTGACCTGAGACAGCTCCTTCTGAGGCGCTGTGAGCTTCTTGCTGATCCTACCCTTGGCCTTCAGCTCCTCCACAGTCTTGTAAGAGTACTTTGGCTTCTTCTTGCTCCCACTGGGGTCTTTCCTCCACTGGCTCAGCTCCTTCTGAAACTCCTGAGGCAGAGGGATGGATGCAGAGAGTGAGAACAGGGGGAGCCTCGTCCACAGCAGCCAGGACCAAGGCCTTGCCTGGACCCCCAAGCACCACCTCCCGGCACCCCTGCACAGCACAGGCGTGAGGTGCCAGGGCAGGTGCCCCGGGGGAAGGGCAAAGCTCTGCTGGTCCTCACTGACTCGTGCAGAACTCAGAAACAGCACAAGGATTAGAAAGCACTGGCCCCACCTGGCAGAGCCCCACAGGAAACAGTGAGCAGAGGGCAGCCTGAGCGGGGACACGCCCACCCTCTAGTCAGTGCCGTGACTGCCGTTTTATCTCTCACACGGCTTTAACCTGTCGTTCCTGTCAAGTGTCCGGAGTTGCAGCCGTGCAGGAATCACGGCCCGCAGTCTCCTGCAGGGCCGGCCGTCTCTGAGCTGAGCCCGCTCTGCAGTCGACCACCGCGGCGCAGCATGCCAGTGCCCACCCTGCCCACCTCCCACACACCCGAGCCTAGGGCCGCACTCTGCCACTGGCTGCATGCTGAGCCCCAGCAGGGCCTGCCACACAGGCAGGTGTGTGGTGACACCCAAAGGCCCGTGAGAAACCGCTGTCTGGAATGGTCCAAGGCGCGAGCCACCCACACGGCTGCCCTTCCTAGTACCTCTTCAGCCTCCTCCTCCGAGTCAGCCACGGGGAAGTCCTGCAGAGACTGAGTGGTCCGCTCTGAGCCGTAGGCCCCCACGGCCCCTTTGCCTTTTCTCTGCTTGGCTTCAATGGGGTTGATGATACCTGAGCAGGGGGAGGTGACAGACAGACACACTTTTCAGATCTTGGCAACCTATGCGAAGACACCACTAAGAACGCCTCCTGCTCCTCACCCCACAGCACACCACTGCTCAGGGCAGGACCCTGTGCTCAGGACAGTGCCATGCTCCGAGACTTGAGGAGTGACATCACTTCAGAACATGGAGCCTGTAGATGAGTGGGAAACAGACCACTTCTGTCTGAGGACTCGGCCCTATGCACTGTCCACTGCCAGCATTAACTCAGGAGCTGACGGGATGAAGGACAGCTATGGACTGGTAAGGGGCTCACATTGCCTGCAATTAACGTTTGTAACACGGCTAAGCCCTGGAAATAAACACACAGCATTTTCATGGGGATTCCTGCTGCTCCCGGGTTTTCCTTCCATTCCCCCTCAGCACTGTTGGAACCTCACAGATGCTCTGCCATCCTCTTCCCAGCACATGCTCAGCACTACTGAGACGAACATGGGTGGCCCCAGGTGCGAATTACGCCGGACCCAGTCCCTGCTGGAAAAGACCAAGTTCTTGCTCCTCATGGCTCCGGGCCAAGGTGATGAGCTGTGTGTGCCTGGGGCTGTTTCTCAATGGGGATGGTGTGGGGAACATGGTTCTGGTCAGCCAGCAGCAGGCACACCCTCAGTTGGTGAAGGCCGCCATGCTGCACACTGACCTAGCTGGCGCCGAGGTGCTGACTGAGAAAGACTACAGAAGCAGGAAGGACAGAGCTGAACCTCAGAGCCCAGCAGGATCACGGAAACGGTCACTTGGCAGGCCACAGGGAGCAGAGGACACAGCTTGAAGACCTCACACAGCTCCAGAGGCAGCTGCGAAGCGGCCCAACTCCTGCCGGGCAAAATCTGAGTTCTCAGTGAAACTGTTCGACTCTGGAATATTCGCAGTTATTGCAGCCACTTTAGACCCCAACACTTTCCTTCCCACTTAAGCAGCTACTTCATTCTGAGAAAGAAAGCCAGGCAGCTGGGGGCTCAAGTGGCCACGCTGTCAAACCCAGCTGCAGAATTAACAGCTGTTTTGTTTGGTTTTGAGTTTAAGCATCCTTCCCAGGGCCTGATGCACTGAGCTCACGCCATACTTGACAGGCTCCCTAGAGGGAAGAGGCAGATGAGGTGAGCCCTCCCCCACCACACACACACACACACACTCCTCCCGGGCCCCAGCCTCACCTTGTGCGTTCTTCCCCAGGCCCCGCCCGGGGACATAGCCCATCTTCTGCAGCAGCTTCTGCCCGATCCCCTTCGTGTGCCGCTCCCAGCTGCCAAAGTCCATGAAGGACTTGGTTCCTCCGGCAAAGCCTTTCTGGCTGGGCTTAAAATTGCCGCCCTGCGAAGAAGGCAAGATGAGCGAGGGTGAGAGAGAAACAGAGAACAATTCGAGGGACTCGGGCCAACGGGAGAGCAGCCTGCAGCTACAGTACATTATGAAAAGCTGTATGTGAACCAACACCACGTCGGGACACAGGCCAGGAAAGAGGCTCAGGACCCACGGGGGCAGCACACACACGGGTGCCCGCCCGGCTTCTCCCTGCCGAGGAAGCCTCTGCACTGGTGACCTCTGATGGGTGCTACCTGGAGACTACCCTGCAGGACCTACCGTCTTTAACTTCTTTGGTCCCAAATCCTTCGGAAACTCCTCCTGCTTTGCAGGCTTCTCATCATCATCAGAGTCCTCAGAGTCCACTTCCTCAGCCGCCCCTTTCTTGAGCCCTGCGCTGATGAAGTTGACGGGCGCAGAATAGTCTCGAGCCCTGCAGACAGACACAAATCCCCCAAGTCTATAGAGAACACCTCTGCAGCATGCTGTCCTAGGAACTGCTCAGAAGAGAACTCCTTAGAGAGAGGGCCTTCACGGGATCCACTTTAAAGCATAGTATGTTTACTTATGTCCACACACCAAAAGGGACTCAAAACTGGCCTCCAGCAATCTCACGTTTAACATTTTAAAAAATAGCATCTCTGTGTGTGGTTGCGCACATGACTGTGTGAGTGTCCAAGGAGCCAAAAGCATAGATCCCCTGAAGCTGGAATTATAGGCAGTTGTGAGCTGGCGGGCTGGGGCCAAACTCAGGTCTGCAAGAGCAGGATTCGATCTTAACTGCCGAGTCATCTTCCAGCCCACATTTAACATTTATGGGGTCTGTTCAATTTGAATCTGTAGCTGAGGATTTGTCATTGTCAATAGTTGATTATAAATTCAAAATAAGATGTAACAATGTTACTCCCCTTTGACACTTTTAACATGGTATTACCGCTGTGTTTATGATGGGCCTGGACAAGCATGTGACCTGTCAGGACAGCTGTGTGGAGTGGTTCTTCCTCTTCACCTTTCATGCAGGATCTGGTGACTGAACTCAGCCAGCCAGGCTCCTGGGGAGTGACAGGCACCTTGTCGTGCTGAGCCACCCCACTGGGCCTCCCTTCACACCCAAAAGACTGCTTTTAGCTTGAGAGCGGTAAAGCACTTACCTAGCATGCATGTGGCCCCCGGTCCAATTCCCAGCAACACACACACAGCATTTGTTTTAGATAACATTTCAAGTGTGAAAATCAAACAGATAGATAAAAATCCAAGCTGGGTGGTGGTAGCGCACGCCTTTGATCCCTGCACTCGGAGGCAGGTGGATCTCTGAGTTCGAGACCAGCCTGATCTACAGAGGGAGTTCCAGTACTGCAAGGGCCATACAAAGAATCCCTTTCTTGGCGGGGTGGGGTGGGAGTGGGGATAGGGATGGGGATCCTAAGTATAATTTAAAAAATTCTGAGGGTCATCAAGTGTGGGGACACATGCTCTTTTTGTTGTTTTTTCTTTGATTGTGAGACAGTGTCTTACTATGTAGCCTAGGCTGTACCACCACAGTGTCTTACTATGTAGCCCAGGCTGTACCACCACAGTGTCTTACTATGTAGCCCAGGCTGTACCACCACACTTGCCCTGTGGACCTGTCACTTTCTACCTTTGTTTCAGCCGACAGTCTTTTCCAGAGTGAGCTTCCCTAACCCCCCTATCCTTCAGGACCTGTGAGGATGTTCCTGACCAGGGCACGCTTCCAAAGCTGCCGTGCCTGTGGTGCCTAGCACGCCTCTCTCCATAAGGAACGGCACTCTCACCACACCCATTATTCCTGAGGAGGAACCTGCCACCCCCGCTCAACAACACACAGCAAGACGCTGGAGCTACAGGACTCAATAAGGCCAGGAGAAGAGCCTTCTGGGGGTGCCTCCCCGACCCTCTAGAGCCAGGGCATGCAGCCCAGCAGACAGTACCGTTTGCCTCCAAAGCTGGGCCTCTCCTCGTCCGAGTCACGCTCAGCCCACACCCCATAGGTGGCCTCCTCCTTGGTCTGCCAGTGGCGCTGCCTGTTGGGGTTGAACTCATTCTGGAGATCCCAGTCTGTGATCTCAAAGTTCTCACGCTCGTCGTCGTCATCATCCAGGTGGCCTTCGCCGTCCCGGTACAGGTGGGACAGTGACATAGCCGGTCACTAGAGGAAGGGGGACAAGAAGAGCACTGTGAAAACCTAGGGCCAGCCGAAGATTCCCCGGGAATCTCTATTCCTGTTTCCTCCAAAGGAAATCCCATTAGCCCCATGCTGCTACTCAGTAAAGTAGCCATTAAACACAGGACAAAGTGACCAGCCCTTCAACAAGTGAGAGAAGTCAGTCCCAGCAGCCCACTCAGGCCTAACAACCCACACTGCCATGGCCTTGTCTGAGTCAAACATCACACACGAGTGCCACAGGAAAGAAGTAACAGCTCTGTTATTACCTTAGAAACCAAGCCTTCCCGATTTTCCAGGGAAGAGTTATATCTAGCCGATTTGGGGTCCCAGGGAAACTTCTGAACGTCTTCTGAAATGCTGTTTCATGAGACTGAATGACAGTGTAACACTCAGGTTTTCTCTCCCAAACCCGGGCAGCTTCTGAGGTAATGGAAGGCTGTAGTCTTTATGAGTGACACTTCACAGTCGCACCTATAGAGTGTGGGATAAACAAACTGGTCTACCCAGGAATCTATTCAGTCATCTCTCTCTCTAACTGCATCGGTGGCTACAGTCAGTTTCAGAAGGCGCTTGTAAGGACTGATTAAGGTGGCACTTGAGAAAAGACAACACCGTTCCCCCACTACCCCCCCCCACCTCACCAGGGTCTATCTCTGTAAATTCAAAGTCAGCTTGGTCTAATAGTGAGTTCCAGGTCAGCCAGGGCTACACAGTGAGACCTGGTCTCAAAACAAACAAAATAACAACAAAAACTGAACTCCCAGTAGGTGCTTAAAAAACATCATCCTCACCTGATGGCATTGGCACACACCTTTAATCCCAGCACTTGGGAGGCAGAGCCAGACGCATCTCTGTGAGTTCGAGGCCAGCCTGGTCTACAGAGCAAAATCCAGGACAGGCACCAAAACTACACAGAGAAATCCTGTCTCGAGAAACTAAAAGAAAAAAAACAAAAAACAAAAAAACCAAGCATCCTCACCAGGCCTAATGGCACACCCCTTTAACCCCAGCATTCAGGAAGCAGAGAAAAGCAGATCTCTGTGAGTTCAAGGCCAGCCTGGTCTACTGAGCGAGTTCCAGGACAGCCAAGGGTACGTAAGAGAAACCCTGTCTCCAAAAACCGGAAGGAACGAACGGATGGACGGATGGATAAAATCAGTAACACTTAAACCACAGCCCACCTCTACCAGCGCCTCTGTGCGTGGTTATCACACGCGTGGATACAACATACAAAACCCCCAGCGCGGTACGTTGCACACTAACTTCCTCAGTACGTGAGGCCACCGTGTTCAGCCGCACCACTGCCCGACAGCGGTCTTCCGTACAGCGAGATCTGGACCTCCTCTGGCCGGGTGGAACTGCTTAGAAGTTACAAAGGTCTCCCTGCTCCCCTCACTAAGCACCGGTTAACATCAACAAGTTCCAACCTCAGCTACGAGTGCACACTGAGTGCAAAGCTCTCAAAGCAGGCAGGGAGCCCCGGACCCACCGGAGTACAATACAGACGCCCCCCCCCTCCCCAGCGCAGAGATGGCAAGAAGCCCACAGCGGTCAGCAGACGCTCACAAAACGAGCGCGACCGGGGCTGAGTATTTAGTGTCAGCATCGGGTCCCGGCGCTTCGTCTGATCCCGGTCCCGCAGCGGGCAGAGCTGGAGACCGGGGCGCAGGGAAGCCGTGGGGCCTTCGCCGCAGGGGATCAGCCCCGCGCTCCCGGGACGCCGCCCGCGACCCCGCCGCCCGCTCACCTCGCGGGTTCAGCGATCGCTGTCCACACAGCCGTCGCCCAGCGTCCGAGAGCCTGCGAGGAGCCCGCCAGCAGGAACCCGGATGTGGCCCTGCCGGCGCGCCGGAACGACGTCTCCCAGCGGCGGAAATGGCGCGCTGTTGCCCCGGCAGCGACTTAACGCTAGAGGGGAGCGGAGGGGCGGGTCTGCGTGCCGGAAGAACTAGTGATCCCGCCCCGCTGCTTCCGGTTCCCACCGGGACTGAGGCCGTGGAGCCATCTGGGCCGAGGGTACGCGGTCCTCGGGCGCTGGAGTCGTCAGGTCGTCGGGTGAAGCCGCCCGCGGTGAGAAGCGCCGGTCCAGGCCGTCTGGACCAATGTGCCGGGGACCTGAGCGCGAGTCCCCTGGACTCCGTGTGGAGACACGGAGAGGCGGAGGCCTAACCCGGAGCACAGCCTGAGCACCCCGGGATTCCTCCCGTGCGCGCCTCCCGGCTTCGTGTCGGCTTTTCCTGTAAAGCTGTGGACAGGAAGGGCAAGGGGACCCGAGAACTTATCTCCAGGCAGTTCCGGC
This sequence comes from Peromyscus maniculatus bairdii, assembly GCF_049852395.1. Taxonomy (NCBI): domain Eukaryota; kingdom Metazoa; phylum Chordata; class Mammalia; order Rodentia; family Cricetidae; genus Peromyscus; species Peromyscus maniculatus. The sequence continues at coordinate 2,459,906 of NC_134874.1, read as the reverse complement.
CAGGCTGTAAACAAAGCCGCGGTCCTTTGCCAGTCCCCGTGCCTGTTTTCTTCCGAAATATAATGACACTAAGACAACTGATTTATGGACCGGAGTGCCTCGTTCCTGGCTCTTTTAGGACAAGCCAGCGTGGACCCGGAAACGGTTTAAGAAATGAATGGGCGGAAGGAGTGCCCAAGCATTCCATCCGTAGGAAACAGTTTTATTCTTTTCCTCTCTAGTTATTTCTCTGTTGCTGTGATAAACAACTAAGGAGAAGCGGTTTTTTGTTCTGTTGGTTGGTTGGTTGATTTGGTTTGGATTAGTTTTTTCTGAGACAGGGTTTCTCAGTGTAGCCCTGGCTGTCCTGGAACTCGCTTTGTAGCCCAGGCTGGCCTCGAACTCAGAGATCCACCTGCCTCTGCCTCTCGAGCGCTGGGATTAAAGGCCTGCGGCGCCACCACCACCAGGCAAGAAGGAGCATATTTCATCTTACACTTTTCCAGGTCATAGTCTGATGTCATCTCGGGTTAAAGAACAGGTTAGTTTTATCTCACAAAGAGTTAAAAGACCATATCCTGGTGGGGTTTTTGGTTGTTTTTTGTTTGGCTGGTTGGTTTTATTTTTGTTTTTCCCTGTCAGCTTGGCACACACAAGAGTTATCTTAGATGGCCTATAGGCAAGTCTGTGGGGGTCGTTTGCTTGATTAATGATTGATGTGGGAGGGCCCAGCCCACTGTGGTTGGGGCCACCGCTGCTCTGGTTGTCCTTGGTGAGCATAGACAGCAAGCCAGTAAGCAGTGTTCCTCCATGGCTTCTACTTCCGTTCCTGCTTTAAATTTCTGTCTTGTTTTTACTGAGTGAACTGTAAAACAAATAAACCCTTTCCTCCCCAAGTTGCTTTTGGTCATGGTCTTTACAATACAACAATAAAACCTAACTAAACCACACAGGAAAGACATACTAGTGAAGCCCTTGGGGAGTCTGTCAGAGCCATCATGATATTGGTGAAATCAGGGCCCTTCTTGGAGATTCTAGTCACATTAATGAAAGAATTTAAGAACAGATATAAATGAAAGCTAGAGGGCGATCCTTCAAAGGGCAGGCAAGCTGTAACTCCCAGCTGCCCCCAGGAGAATGGAGAGGGGAGGGGAAGGCGTGATACCATTTGAGATAGCCAGTATGGAGGTCAGCCACATAGCAGGGAGGGGGTATTAGAGGATAAGTCTGGACGCCCAAAGTGCAAATTTAAAGAAAAAAACCCAGGGCAGGCAAGCTGGAAACCTAGAAACTACCTGGGGGAGGAGACTGGAGAAGGGGAAAGCCAGGTCATAAGATAAACTGGCATAGAGGTCAATCACATGGCAGGCAGGGGGGCTTCGGGGAATGCGCAAGGAACCCCAGTGCATAGAAATTAAAAGTATACTATGCTGGGGAAGAATATTCCTGCATGTGACAAGGTGAAAGTGACCCAGCCAGGCAGGCAAGCACACCCAAGCTACAAGTTGACTTCATTCCTGTTCTGAGGAAGGTGGTGTCTGTGTCTCGTCCCGTTGGTAGGAGCTCAACCTCAATTTAACATGTTCAGCTACTTCATAATCCTCACACAGGGGAAGCTGTGACAGTCAAGTCTCGAGGATCTGGCATTCGGGGTTTGGGCATATACTACCAGAGTTTCACCGAATGGGGAAGGTTGTGGAATACTAGCCCTTAGGCAAGCTAGCCATCTTTGATAAAACAAAAACCTTCTCACACTTAGGCTCTGACCAAAATCCAAACGAAAAAGACAGAAAAAAAAAAAAATGTGCCAGGCATGATTACACACACCTCTCATTCCAGCACTGGGAAGGCAGAGGTGATCGGATCTCAGTGAGACCTGCCCTAGATAGCAAGTTCCAGTATATCCAGGGCTAAATAATGAGGTCTTGTCTCCAAAAAAAGAAAGAGAAATGAAAGCAAAAAAGAAACAAAAAGAAAAAAGAAGGGGTACATTTTTACTGAGTCAGAACTCAGAAAGACCCATCTGAACCTGGGTGGGTATTTACAGTGTTTTAAGATGAGCCTTCATGTGGTTATCCTTAAGCAGGTCCCTAGATTAACCCTTAAGTGGGGGGAGGCAAAAGCATGGTTCCACGTAGAGTACCAACCAGTCCTCAACCTGTGGGTCACAACCCCTTCTGTCTCCAAAAATTTTTACACTATGATTCATAACAGTAGCAAAATTACAGTTACGAAGTAGCAATGAAAACAATTTTATGGTTGGGGGTCACCACCCCATGAGGAACTGTATGAAAGGATTAGAAATGTTGAGAAACACTGACCTAGAGGCAGGTTCTGTTCCATAATGTAACAAGTTCATCTTCGAGGGGAATCAGGACAGGAACTCAAGGAGGCAGGAACCATGGAGGAATGCTGCTTACTGGGTGGTTCCCAGGCTTATTCACGGGCTCATATTTTGTTATACAGCCCAGGACCACCTGACCTGGGAGCTGCCCACAGTGAGTATCAATAACTATCAAGACCATCCGCAGTAGACACGCCTACAGGCCAGTCATATCTGGACAGTCCATCCGAGCTTCCCTTTCAGATGACTGTGTCAAGGCAACATCTAAGCTAACGGGGACATTTCAAACTGGCTGGTCAGTCAATGTATCCACTCATCCACTAGACCTGTCAAATTGTCTGGAGTGCCTAGGAGCTGTACCCAAACAATGTAACAAAATGGGTGGAAGGTTTGCCTGAGCGCTAAGAGGGAAGTGGAAACAGATGGCTGGGGAGTGAGGAGTTGGTTAGAAAAGCTGTTTACACCACGGACAGACAGACAGACAGGCACGGTAGAGCCTCTGAGGAGAGTTCAGGGACCCAGCACCAAGTACGGCAGAGACTTATTACAGATACTCGGAGCCCACGTGGGAGAAGTAGGGGTCTGTTTTTATACATTTCTGAGGATGGCAAGGTTTCACAGACATGAGCCTGGATGTCCCCAAGTCCCAAGGCTAGGGTTTTTTTTTTTGAGAAGTGACAGGAGAGAGGGATGGATATAAGTCCCTGGAGCCTAGACCAATGACCTAACTACATGGAAACCTCCCAACCTCAAAGATTAGTCCTGTGTCCTTCATCAAGATTTCTCAGTTTAAAGCCAGACAGTGGTCGCATACACCTTTAATCCCAGCACTCGGGAGACAGAGGCAGGCGGATCTCTGAGTTGGAGGCTAGCCTGGTCTACATAGATCAAGTTCCAGGACAGCCGGGACTATACAGAGAAACCCTGTCTTGAAAAATAAAACAAAACAATTCTCAGTTCAAATGCTCAGCCTTTGGGAAAGCAAGTATAAAAAATATCCACAGGCCTAGACTGAGCGGGCCCATATCCACCCGTCTCCTGTCACTTCTCAGATAAAGACCTAGCCTTGGTACCTGGGGACATCCAGGCCCATGTCTAGATTCCCAGTGAGGTACTAAGCAGTGTAGGGGTTTTTAAACAACATGACTCCTCACCAGGAAAGTGGCAAGCCCTTGACACTCATTGGTCCATCCCACCCTTCCAGAGAAGAGAATATAGAGAAGGCCCGGGAAGAGGGTAAGCGCCTGCAGCTTGAAGCAAGTTGAAGAATAGCACCAGGCCTGGCCCCCAGGAACACAAGAATATCAGCTTTAACAGCACCACTTTCTTTTCTGAGGTGACAGAGAGACTTCCATACATCCAAGGTCATCGTTAAAGACCTCTGCAGACATTTTCTCTTTCTCAGCCTTTGAAGAGAGCGTCTTTTGTCACCTCACTGTCCGCAATCCTGATCACTCCCTGTGAAGTTTCTGCATCCACTCGAAAGATTATGTGGGGTGTGGGGGAGCCTGGCTTAGTTACAACTTTAAATAGGCTGGTACCATAGAAACAATCCTTAGGTGGCAATTTCAAAGCTGATATATTTAAAGTCTAGCACATGTACTTTTTCTTAGGACAGTGACATTATGCCACGGCACATGTCTCATTCTTATTTTGAAGTCTATTACAAAAATAGACACGGTGTACCGAACTTGGCAGGATTGGAAACCCAGATCGGCTGAGATCAGCAAACCTGGTTTCCCTTTAAAAGTTTCTGCACATGGTTTCTGGCTTCTGCTTTAGTCTCAGGAGGCCCTGCACTATAGAAAAAGCTGGGCTGCTGGTGAGGGCCACAAAGCCAGGACCCTGGAAGCACACCGTGTCAGGGAGGAGCTGGAGGGATAACCCAGCAGTTAAGAGCATTGGTTTCTCTTGCAAAGGACTTGGGTTCGGTTCCCAACATCCACATGGCCAGCTTGTATATAACTGTCTGTCACTCCAGGTCCAGAGGCTCCAGCGACCTCTTCAGCCTCCTTGAGCACCAGGCACCTAAGTGGTCTCCAGGCATACATGTGGGCAAAACAACCATGTGCATAAAAATAAACATGTTTACAGGACAGTTGAAAGCGCACAGGCGTGCTGGGGGAGTAGATTGGTGGGGAAAGGGCTTGGCCTCAAAGCCTGAGGACCTGGGCATGGTAGTGCATGACCTTTAACCCCAGCACTTGGGAGGCAGAGGTTGGCAGATCTCTGTGAGTTCGAGGCCAGTCTGGTCTACATAGTGAGTACCAGGACAGCCAGGGCTACATAGAGACCCTGTCTTGAAATTTAAAAAAAAAGAAAGAAAAGAAAAGGAAAAAAAAGAAAAGAAACAAAGCACGAGGACCTGAGTTTAATAAACCCATGTTAAAAACAAAAAACAAAAAATTAGGTGCTGTGGAATATCCTTCTGTACACTGTGAATATGTATTGCTCTCATTGGTTAATAAAAAGCTGCTTGGCCTATAGCAGAATAAAGCTGGGTGTGAAAGCCAAACTGAAAATGCTGGGGGAAGAAGGGCGGGGTCAGAGAGAGACAAGAGCCAGCCCCCCAGGAAGCAAGACATGCTAGAGGACAGGTAAAGCCACGAGCCACGCGGCAATACACAGGTTAATAGAAATGGGTTGATTTAAATGTGAGAGCTTTAGTAACAAGCCTGAGCTTTCGGCTGAGCATTTGTAATTAATATGAGCCTCTGTGTGTTTATTTGGGACCAGGCAGTCAGAACAGGAAAAGTCCACCTACAATTAGGCATGGTGGTGGTGTGGCCGCATCACGAGACCCCCAAGCAAGACCACCACAGAGCCGATATCAGATGCAGAACACAAAGGGGTTTATTGATAACAAGCAAGCCCGGGCTTGGTCCGTGTCCAACACTCAACACAGCGGGTGGAGGAGGACGGCCCTGAGCTCTCAGAGTGAGGGGATTTTAAAGGGAAAACCCCAAGCAGGGTGGTACAAGCCTTTTCATCATATGATTGGGTGAGGGTGTGTAGCCTTTGAATTTACTGGTTGGGGGTTACAGTTATCATTTGGGGGCAGGACAAGGCCCAGGCTCTGTCCTTGAGCTGCTTTGGAGGCTAACTGGCTGGCCTCGCACGGTCACATTGACCCACTATAAGTTGGTGAGAGGTCCCAGACAGTAAACAACTGGCTGAACCTTGAGCAGTCAGAGTACATGCACAAAGGGAGCTACTGCAAGGGCTATGTCTTTTGTTCACGGCCCTCCCAGAAACTGCTTGCTCAGTCTCAGGAAACTGAAATTGAGGCCTGATCTCTGAGACAAGACTGACAGCCTGTTATGGCATCTGTTTGGTCCTTTCAGTGGCAGGCACTTTTAATCCCAGCACTGGGTAGGCAGAGACAGGTGGATCTCTTGTTATGAATTGTTGCATGGAGGCAAGGGTATCTCGCATGTGCAGGGAAACATGCTGGTCAGATGCATGCCATGCGATCATGGCAGCGGTAGCGGCCAGTTATTCACAACCCAGACGCTGCATCCATGTGGAGGGTTTACTATAATAGAGAGATGAAGAGAAAGACAGGAAAGGGAGAGACAGAGAAAAAGAGAGGAGAGAGAGAGAGAGAGAGATTGACAGTGTGCACCTCATGGGCTGAAAAGTAGGAGAGAGAGAGGAAGGGGAGGAGTTTTTCCTTAGAAATGAGGCTTTTATGTCAGGACACAGAGCAGTGCTAAGGGGTGGGATTTCAAGGGGCGGATCAGAATATTAACATGCCTGAGGCTTACTCACTTAGGCCAGCCTAACCTACTTGGCCAGTTCTAGGCCAGCGAGAGAGCCTACCTCAACAAAATGGTGGGCAATGCCTGAGAAATGACACCGGAGATCTCTGCCTGCCCAGTGCATTCCTAATGGCCAATGGGATGTCCCGTGGTTGAGAAGTATCTCTGTCCACTTGGCCCTCCCCGCTCAGTGTGTTCCTCCATCTCTTCATGGAGGGAGGACTCCAGACAAACTGAAACACAAGGTTGCAGGCTCATTTTGAAAATGACCAGTCACAGCCAGACAGCGTTGGCACACACCTTTAATCCCAGCACTCGGGATCTCTATGAGTTCGAGGCCAGCCTGGTCCACAGAGTGAGATCCCGGACATCCAGGACTACACAGAGAAACCCTGTCTCGGGAAAAAAGAAAAAGGACATTACCAGTCACCTCTGAAACATCTGCTCAGGGAAGCCTGGACAGTATGAGCAGCCTGATTATCTTAGATTGCCATGTGGAAGCCTCCAGGCACTCTAGCTGAGAAGGAGGAAGTCCTCTGGAAGACAGAATGTCAGCGCTTGTCTGGAGAGTCACTGACTGAGCTTGCCTCACCGGCTCTTAGGACCCAAGATTCCACAGGGGGGGCTCCCACACTCTCTGCGTGCAGCCGGAGGGGAAAGGCACGGGGAAGATCTGAGTGTTCCCTGCTGCCCAGCCATGAGTCTCCTGTGCTCCAAATACAGACACTGTCCATGCCTGGAGGCAGAGGCTACTCTCTGGGTAGATACAGGAAGAGGTTTGCTTGATGTTCCCTGGCAGATGTGGAACTCGTCGTGTGCACAAGACTGGCACCGATTTACAGAGATCACCTGCCTCTGTCTCCTGAGTGCTGGGGTCCAAGTGTGAGCCATGGCACCCAGCATGAGGGGGCTGCATTTTAATTAAGTGATTGATTGTGGCCGCGCATGGTGGCACACACCTTTGATCCCAGCACTTGGGAGGTTGAGAGGTTGGGAGGTTCAAGCCTGGTCTACAGAGCTAGTTTCAGGATAGTCATAGCTATACAGAGAAACCCTGTCCCAAAACAACAACAAAAAAGTAACTTATTGTGTGTGCTGTATGGTGTGTGTGTGTGTGTGTGTGTGTGTGTGTGTGTGTGTGTGTGTGTGTGTGGTGCATGCACAGATGTGTGTGGGTACATGTGTCCCTGTGTGTGTGTGTTCTCTGTATTATTGCCTTGAGATAAGTTCTCACTGAACCTTAAATTCACTGTTTCGGTAGAATTGGCTGACCATCGAGTACTCAAGATCCACCACCACCTCAGTGCTAGGAATCACAGGCACACGAACCCCTGCCCAGATTGGTGAGGGCTGGGGATACAAACTCAGGTCCTCATGCTTGCAGATTGGGCCTCTTACCTGTTCTATTACTCAGGGTTCTCCGGAGAAGCAGAGCCAACAGGAAGGATGTGTACATTGGAAGAATTCAGTAAGTCATCCATGTTAAAAGAGTAACAACCACTGTCTCACACTTGAGAGGCTGACCAACCCCGTAGTTGCTCCACCCCCAAGGCTGGTGCCTCGGCAATCCCAGGTGCTTCAGACACTCGGCAAGGCTCCTGGTGGTCAGTCCGCAATGGAAGCCCAGACTCTCTGGTTCTGATGTCAATGAAGGAATTGACAGTGGCAGCAGGTAAATCGATAGTGTTGAGAGGGAGGCCACCAGTACAAAAGGCCGATGGTTTTCCTTTTGAAATCCCCCTTTATCTGGATTGCTACTGGAAAGTGCCCCCCCCCACAGTCAGGCTGGGTCTTCCCATGTCAATCAAGGCACTCAGGACAGTTCTGCAGGGGAGGCTCACTACTCAAGTGACTAATTTGTGGCAAGTTGACGTTAGAATTAACCATTGCATCTCCCTAGTCATTGTGGCAGCCCCAGGAAGAGAGAATGTGTGTGTGTGTGCGCATTGGGGACAGGTCTTAATGCAAGCTAGGCAAGAACTCTGTCACTGAACCCAAGAAGAGATTTTTTTTTTTTGAGATTGGAGTCCACTGTGTTGCCCAAGCTGGTCTCAAATTCAAAGATCATCATCCATCTCTGTCTCCTGAGTGCTGAGATTTGTTTGAGACAGGGACTCACCATATAGCCAAGGCTGGCATTGAACTTGTGTTCCTTGCTACCTCAGTCTTTGAGTATCAGGATTGCAAATGTGTGCCACACGCAGCTCTGAGAGTTTTGTTTAATTTTACATTGATTTGCTCTCTTTTCTCCCCCCCCCCCCACCATGTACTGTGTGTGTCTGTGACCAGCACATGCCGCAGCATGCATGTGGGGGTCAGACATCAACTTGCAGGAGTTGGTTCTCTTCCACCTTGTGGGTTCCTGGGATGACACTTAGGTCACAAAGCTTTGTGGCTAGTGCCTGTTGTGAGGTGCTAGTCTCCAAGCCAAACAGCTGCCATCTGCAAAAGACCAACAGTGTCTGCTTGCAAATGATCACCACACCCCAGGCTTGCTGACCACTGACATTTCCTCAGAGACTGGGGAGTCACTGAACCCATCCTGACCAATTGGTTTTTTTTTTTGTTTGTTTGTTTTTTGTTGTTGTTGTTTTGGTTTGGTTTTTGGTTTTTTGAGACAGGGTTTCTCTGTGTAGCTTTGCACCTTTCCTGGGACTCACTTGGTAGCCCAGGCTGGCCTCGAACTCACAGAGATCCGCCTGGCTCTGCCTCCCGTATGAGATCCTGCCCACACGGTCTGGGAGGACCCTAAGGAGAGACTAGATAAAGGCTGGGAAGGATTAAAGGAAGCTATTATCCATATGTCTGAGGATATGTTTCTATTGCTGTGAAGAGACACAATGACCATGGCACCTCTCCCCCCACTTCGGAGCTGAGGACCGAACCCAGGGCCTTGTGCTTGCTAGGCAAATGCTCTACCACTGAGCTAAATCCCCAACCCTGGCAACTCTTATAAAGGAAAACATTTAATGGGGGGCTGTGTTTGAAAGAGAATGGTCCCCAAAGGGAGATGTGGTTTTGTTGGAGGAGGTGTAGTCTTGTAAGAAGCGTGTCACTGTGAAGACAGGTTTTGAGGTCTCATATGTACTCAAGCCATGTCCAGTGTTTCAGTTCACTTCCTGTTGCCTTTGGATCAAGATGTGCGCACTCTCAGCTCCAGCACCGCGTCTGCCTGCGTGCCGCCTTGCTTCCTGCCATGACCATAATGACCTAAACCTCTGAACTGTAAGCGAGCCACCTCAGTTAAATGTTTTCCTTTGTAAGAGTTGCCATGGTCATGGTGTCTCTTCACAGCAACAGAAACCCTAAGACAAGCTGGCTTACAGTTCAGAGGTTCAGTCCATTGTGGTCATGGTGGGACATGGTGGCAGGCAGACATGGTGCTGGAGAAGGAGCTGAGTGTCCTACATCTTGAGCCACAGGCAGCAGCAGGAGGCTGGGTCACTGGGCATAGCTTGAGCATAGGAGACCTCAAAGCCCACCCCCATAATGACACACTTCCTCCAACAAGGCCACACCTCCTAAGAGTGCCATTCCCTATAGGCCAAGCATTCAAACAGGAGTCTATGAGGGCCATATTTGTTTAAACCACCACCCCACAGTTGTGAACACTTCCATTGTGGCTGCTTCGAGGTACCCACACTGTGGTCAGTAGCTCCCTCACCCATGTTTTGTGAGTAAAACCCATAAACACTTTGGTCCCCCAGGGTGAACTGTGGTGGGATTGTACTTTGGTGTTCTTAGGATCTTAAGAAGAGAGGGCAGACATAGTTCACATCTCCCCCGGGGAAGAAATCTTAACCCACAGAGCCTTTCATCAGCTCTTTAAAATGGGAATTACTGAGCTCTTTGGAGGAGCTGGTGGCACCAGCAGGCTGGGAGTGGTTGATGAAAACTCTACATCCAGAGGCAGGCACAGGCACGGCCATGACTGTGTGGCTGGGCATCAGCTCACTGACGCGCAGTCTTGAGGGAGCATGGATGCTCCATCACAGCCCATCTCTTAGAAGCTGGCCCTCATCTTCCAGCTTTACATGGGCTCCAGGGATCCCACTCCCTTCCTCCTGTGCGCTTTGAATCTCCTCTCCATGACTTACAATAATGCCTCACCCAGTGGGACACTGGAAACCACTGTTAGACTCTTGTGTATAAAGGACATTAAGTTTGGATTCCCTGGACCCACGTAAAGCCAGATGCGGTGGTGTGTCTCTGTAAGCCCATATATTCCGTAGCCCACCAAAACACATCCACACAATTAAATATTTAAAAAAAAATTAAAAAGTTTAAAACTGCATCTCACATTGTCTAGCCTGGCTGGACCGACCAGAAGCAGGCTGAGCAATTTTCTCAGCTATTATTAATTACACTTGGCTGATCTTATAAATACCAAGCTGAGGCTACAGGGGGCAGGCGGCATGGATGCATATGCAAATGTATGCAAATGCAGAGGTCAGGAATGCCTGGTTCCAGCAGGGAAGGAGTCATAGGAAAAGAGCACACTTGGCAATCTGAGGGGCACTGATGACAACTGAAACGAACAGAAAAGATCTCCGGAGTGACATGGTCAAAGTCATGTCTGACGACTTCAGTTCAGTCCCTGGAACCACACGGGGTAGGAGAGAATGGACTCCAAGTTGTCCTCTGGACCTCTACACACGCACTGTGTGGCATGTGTGCACCAACACACGCTTGAACAAATACATGTAGTAAAAGAAGCATAGTAAGAAGGGTCTCAGAGGCCTGGTTACCCTCTCACTCGTTTGAAGAAACAGGGGACAGATGCTGTCACATGGGGGCATCGCCCACGTCACCCTTGGTTGCTTTTAGTAATTGCGTGAAGTTTTAGGGAGCCCCATCATGCAGATGAAGTGGCACCACCTGCCACTGAGTCATCACAAAGGACGCTCGCCATCAGCCTGACTGGGTGCAGAGGCACCTGGGAGATTGGATGACCAGGGCTCAAAGGGCGTTTCCAGAGACAGTGAGCTGAAAGGAAAAGACTGGCCCTGCAGGTGGGCAGCGCCACCTCAGGCTGGGGGCTCAGACTCATGAGGAGGAGAAAGGGGAGGGCCAGCTGAGCCCTGGCAAGCCCCTCCCTGTTCCACGGCCCACTGTGACCTCAATGTCACATGTGACCTGAATGACATGTGTCCTGCTATGATGGAAACTATGAGCCAACATAAATCCTCCCTAGCTTACCGTAACACAAAGTCAGCCCTGCCTCCAAAACCCATACCCCCAGGACACTGCAAGCCATGGCCTCTCTAAGCCTCACAGCCTATCCCAACGAGTCAAGCAAGGTGTGGGCGAACTTCTCTGCCCTGGTGAAGCTGTTCTTGACCCATCTGGTTACAGAGCATCTAGGGGCCACGCTTACAGTCAACTCAGCAGGCCAGAGCTAAAAGCAAGGCCCTTGGCACCTCTCGAGAGATCGCCTCCGGCTGGGCAGTGATGGTGCACGCCTTTAATCCCAGCACTCGGGAGGCAGAGCCAGGTGGGTCTCTGTGAGTTCGAGGCCAGCCTGGGCTACAGAGCGAGATACAGGAAAGGCGCAAAGCTACACAGAGAAACCCTGTCTCGAAAAACCAAAAAAGAAAAAAAAAAAAAAAAAAAGAGATCACCTCCACGGCACTGATAGATGTTCCGAGGGGAGTGGTCTGCAAGAATGTGGGCGTGGAGGGAATCTTGGGGCACACCTGCAGAGGGGCTGGTGGGTAAGGTCCATGTTTGCTTGCCTCCAAGAAAACCCTGGTATAGGAGCGAAGCTGAAGGCTCTATCTGTGTTGCCGTGAATCCTTGTGCGAGGACCACCAGAGCGCCCACACGCTTTTCAGAAGAGACCCCCCTCACACATTGATCTTTCTGGACTCGGCTTTTCCTTTACTCTTCCCGTGGGATCATGGGAGCTCGGTGGTGCCCTCGGCAGCGTGGGTATGTTTTCCAGTGTCCCGTCGCCCACTCGTGAGGAAGAAAAGAGCCCTATTCACTTCGTGTGAAGTAAGGCACAGACAGCAGCCTCTTTACTTTATTCAGAGAATTCATTTCTTTTCTCTGTGAAAGTGAGTAGGACTAAAGGGTGGAGGAAAGCCCATATATTAAAACTCTTAAATAGATCCTTTGAGTTCAGAGTCCAAGTCAAGGAGAGGAACGGGTCACAGGTCTTGTCCCAGGAAATGAGGCCACCAAAGGAGCCTGTCCCTTAGGGAGGATAGCAAATTCAATTCTTTAAAAAAAAGTTCTCGAGGAGAAAAAAATAGAAAATTCCTAAGTTTCTGAAGCTGAAGTGGGTCCCCTCCTTGATGTCCACCCTGGAGCATCCGAAGGCAGAGGCTCCAGGTCCGTCCGTTTCCACCAAGACGAATGCTCCGCCTCCGCGGCCTCGGCACGAATGAGAAGAATGCCCTTGGGTTAGTCCGACTTCTGCATACACACAACGCTGGCAACTCAGACATCCGAGCCCTGCAGAGACTGAGGGGCGGGGGGGGGGGGGGGCGGTGTCAGCCTGGGGCGGAGCTGAAACAGCATTTCTGTTTATTTTATTGTCTACCTTTTCGTTTCCCATTTCTGTGACAACATTGGCTACACTGGAAATCACTGAGTGAGCGCCCCTGCCTCCTGAGTGATGGGATCATAGGTGCGAGCCGCTCTATGTGACTTATTTGACTGTTAGTGTGTCTGTGCACATGGGGTGCAGGTCCCACAGAGGCCAAAGGAGGACACGGTCTCTGTCCTCCTTTGGGGACACAGACACACAGGTACACATCCCAGACAGCTGGGGAGCATCTAAATTTAAAACTGGCCCCTGAGTGAGTTCTCACCCACATTTGAATCTGATCTCAATGGTCCTCTTCTCTGATTTACAAAGAATAAAGGAGGCCAGGCCTGGTGGCATAGGTCTGTCTTCCCGGCAACTCAGGAGGCTGGGGCAGGAGGGTCACAGGTTGAAGGCCTGTCGAGGATACAGAGTGAGTCCAAGACCACCCTGAGCAGCTTAATGAGATCCATCTCCAAAAGTACAGAGGGTAGGAATCTAGGTCCGTGGTACTTAAAACCACTCTCCAAGAGCCAAGCCTGCAAACGGCACTGGAGGAAGTGTCAGCGCGGCTGTGTGACACAGAAGGCCCTGGGGTTCTCTGTACAGCGGTGGGGCTGTGCGTCCCTTGTGTGTCCCAAGCATCATCTGACCCAGCATCTTGGGGGCGCTCTTGGAGGAGTCCATGATGACTCCTGAGAACATGCCTGCTGTGAGCCAAGGCTGAGGCTGTTATAGAGGCGGGTCTGACAGTCTCCACTAGGCATCCATGTGGCTTAGGATTCCTGCCTCCATGGTCCTTCCTGCTCCTCCACAGACTAAGCCTCCCTTCTATAAATAACTCCCTAGCCAGTCACCATGGAAACGAGATGGGACTGGACTGACATGTCCACCTTAGTGGACACATCTGAGAGAAGGTTAAAAAGACGGGCATTTCAGCCAGGAGAGCTCACCTGGAAATCACGAGCTTCCCAGGTGCGGGGAGGTGCTGTTCTGGTTCACCTGAAGGGAGACAGACAGACAAAGGGGTCAAGGCCAAGTGGTGGATGAGGGGTTCCTTTTCCCTTCTAGGAGGCCTAGTCCCACTGGTGACTCATGGAGCCACCAAGAAACCTCTCTCTCTTCCTCAGTACACACACACACACACACACACACACACACACACACACACACGGGGGGGGGGGGGGGGGGGGGGAGGGCCGGCACACTGTGCTCAGGACCGGGACGTAGCTATGTCCCCAGGATCTCCCAGGTGACAGGGCTATCTAGTGTTGTATCTATCTGCTCCACCCTCCCAAGCCTCCACTCCCAGTGCTGGTCCAGTCCTTAGAGCTGTAATCTAAGAGAACACATTTCTTCTCCCCACAAAAGACATCCTGTAAGATACGGAGAAATCTAGAAGCCATGGAAGGGAGCAATTGAGCCAACTTGGGCAGGTACATCAGTATACATAATGTGGTCATGCAAAAGGGTCACGACCCCACCCAGCAGAGAGGGAAATCCCATGATGGCAGGGTGTACCCCGGAAGCACAATCAGCACAAAAATGTACACAGCAGGCCAAAAAGGCAACAGCAGAAAGCCATTGTTCCTGAACTCAGACACTGACAGTCTGACCATTAAAATGATGACTGCCATAGGGTGATCACACAGCTGGTACAACCCAATCAGTGAGCTCCGGATTCACTGAGAGACTCCTCAAAACAGAAGACAGAAAGGCGTGTGCGTGCGTGCGTGCGTGCGTGCGTGTGTGTGTGTGTGTGTGTGTGTGTGTGTATGTGTGTGTGTGTGTGTAGACTGAGGAAGGTACCTGATGTTCACATCTGGCCTCGCTATGAACGTGTAAACACATGTATAAACATGCACCTCCACACTTACAAAAATAAACACATGCGAAAAGTCTTCCATCTCCGGACCATGTCATCATTTGAAAGGCAGCATTTTAGCCCCAAAGGAGCATAATGGTGGCAGAGCACAAGTCCGTGCTGTCAGAAGGCTCAAGCTGTACCGACCCTGACATTGCATGGACCGCTCACGGATGGCGAACCCAGCTGTGGGAGGCATGGGGAAGTGTGACTCATGGCCACTGAATCACATGCCCCAGGACCCCATAGCTCTCATTTCCTCAAACAGAAGAAAAGTACATCCGGGGATGTGCTTGACCACTGTCACCTTAGTAGGATGGGGTTTAAGTGAGAGACATAAAGTCCTCACAGAGTCCCCAGCCACCTTCCATCCAGAGGGCGGGGTGGGGCGGCTCAGGAAAAATAATGCTGAAATTGGCCTTGGCTAAATGATTCACTTAGAGACCCCGACACACACACACTGCCTAGCCCTATCCAGGGTTATGATGGGTGCCATCCATCCATCCATCCACCCACCCACCCATCATGAATCTACCCACCTACCCATCATCCATCCATCCATCCATCCATCCATCCATCCACCCACCCACTTATCCATCATCCAGTCAGCCAGCCAGGGCAAAGTGGAGCAGCCATGGACCAACTCTGAGCTGGAGTCCAGCCAGGAAAACAGAAAGCAGAATTCCCCCTCTGGGTTTTCTAACCTGAAAATATCCTTTCAGATTGGCTGGCGTTTTATAGTCTCCTTTCAAGACCTAGGAAAGAAGGTAAGTGTCACTGTGGGAGAAACAGGCAGAGAGTAAAATCCAGGTCATCACCGACACATCTATCCCACTACCCATCCATCTACCCATCCTCTGTCCCTCCAGTTCTCCACCCGCCCACCTATCAGTTACACATTCCTCTCCCATGCCCCTCCTTTCAACTATGTATCCTATCAATCCACCCATCATTCCATTTATCCATCACAGACCAATCAATCTGTCCACCATCCATCCATCCATCCATCCATCCATGCATGCATGCATCCATCCATCCATGCATCTATGCATTATCCATCTTCCCTCAGCAACATTTACTGAGTGCCTCTTATTCCACCGACATGGGACAGTGTTAATCAGGCCACTGGAGCTCTCGTTCCCTTGCATTATCTATTCCCGACAGTGCTGTGGGATGGTCTGTATGTCAAATTGCTCTGATTGGTCAATAAATAAAACACTGATTGGCCAGTGGCTAGGCAGGAAGTATAGGCGGGACTAACAAAGAGGAGAAAAGAAAGAACAGGAAGGTGGAGAGGGACACCGCCGCCATAACAAGCAGCATGTGAAGATGCCAGTAAGCCACGAGCCACGTGGCAAGGTATAGATTTATGGAAATAATTTAATTTAAGCTATAAGAACAGTTAGCAAGAAGCCTGCCACGGCCATACAGTTTATAAGCAATATAAGTCTCTGTGTTTACTTGGTTGGGTCTGAGCGGCTGTGGGACTGGTGAGTGACAGAGATTTGTACTGACTGTGGGCAAGGCAGGAAAACTCTAGCTACATGACAGGGCACAGATGATACACAGATAACTGCACACACAAACCATCATAGGCATGTGAAGCCATGGGACATGCCAGGATGGTGGTGAATCAAAAGGGTGTGGTTGGGAGTGACCAGAGGTTTCTGCAACCTTTAACCATAGAGGTGAGGTCCAGATAAGTAAAACCAGCCAGATTAAACAGGAAGGAAAAGTCCTCCAGCAAAGGTAAGACCAAGGACTTGAGGGTGTGTGCAGCATGTGACAGGGTCACCAGCTGCTGTCAACAGAGTCGATGGAACCCAGGTGCCCAACTCTGCCCATCAATGCAAATATCTTCTATTCAATCTGGTGTGTAAAGACCTTGAACAAGTCAACAAGACTCTATATAAAAATGATTAATGAGAAACTTGAGGGGTTTTGTTTGGCCAAAGTCTTCAAACCCACTGTGCATTTCCACGTTCAGCCTCAGTGGAGCCTAGCTCCTGACTCATGGTCACCTGTGGCTGGCAGCCACAGTAACCAATGTTACTGTGTGGGTACAATCTCACGAGTGTAATTCTCATCATCGAGCTGCTGGGGCCCAGGACAGGGAGGCTGCCCACCAGCTCCCACATGGCTTTTCCTCAGAGGCGTCCTTTCCTGGCAGAGGCTGAACACCATGCTGATCAAGCCAAGACCAGAAACCCCGAGGAGGAAATAAATGTCTCTGGTTCTCTGGGAGAAAAATTAGGCACTATTTTATTTTAAACAACAAAAAAGAGCTGATCCAACACCAGCATTCACTGGAATTCCTGTTCTATACGACAGAGCCTGGCTTTTCCCTGGGGGCTTTGGACCCACTGCTATACATGGCACACACACACACACACACACACACACACACACACACACACACACTCACACGCACGCACACATGCACACTCACTCTACAGGAAAAGGAAATGATAGAACCTCAGCGTGACTTCCTGCTGCTGCTGTGGCCCCTTTCTAGATGCCCAGAGCTGGATTTCTGTCAAGCGAGGCCACTGCTTTTAAATCTAGAATATTATCATTACTTAGGCTGGAACCCAGAGCCCCATGCGTCCTGGGTAAAGGGTTCTACCACTGTGCCATGGCCAGCCTCTTTTTATTTTTAATTGACACAAGCTAACTACCCACATTTATGCCCTACAACACTGTGGTTACTTGTCTATCAAGGTCAAGTGAAGCCTCCCTAGGGAAAGGAATATAAAACATGAAAATGGAGTTTGAAGAATAACTTGTTTGTGAATAAGAATTAATTAATTAATATTTATAATAAAAACGGACAGAATCACAGCCTCGCTGAGAACACCCAGGCTGCTGCTGATTCTGTATCTTTATAAGGGATGAGACTTTAGGGCTGGGATGTGGCTCAGTGGTAGAGCACTTGCCTGGCATTTGAGTCCTGGGATCATCTCCAGCATTGCACACACAGAAGATGAGAAATGAATGAGAACCAAAGTGGCAACAAAGACTTCTTTGGGCTAAACTGGGGTTGTGGCTATTCAGGAGGCTGAGGCAGGAAGATGGTTGGAGCCCAGGATTTGGACAACAGACCAAGATCATGTTTCCAAAACAAACAAACAAACAAACAAACCACTGAAATGATCATTGATTGTGGTGAAGCACATCTTCGTAATTCCATCAACTCAGGAGACAAGCAGGGTACTGGTTTAAGGCTAGCCTGTACTACACAGGGAGACATTCTCCATAAATAAACAAACGAATGCTCTCAGAATCGTGGGAGGCAATAATGTGAGAAATACATTCAGGGGTGTCCACTGCCACATGGGTTATCACAGTGCCTATGCACACCTGCACATACAGTATAGTCTCTGCACACCTCAAATACATAACTGCACCCTGAGCCTCCACATGACTAGAAGCCAGTGGGTGATGCATTGTGCTTGGATGTCCCAATAGCTAACTGATCAACAGCAATGCGCCAGCCTCATTATCCCACGGCACACCGGAACTGTAACCACCAAGTCACCCATGTGGATGCTCAGATATGCACCCAAAGCACCCAAGAAGCTGGATGATGTCAAGTAGACTTAACCACGAGCTACTGAGCTGTTCTGATAAAATGTCTTATCAAAGTCATTTCCCTTAAGTATTTTCAGCAAGGAAAACAGTAATTTCAGCAGCTTCCAGCTCTGGTGTATGAGAAATCAACACGATAACTTAGGGAGTGACAACATGGTCCATTCTTTATGTATGCTTTCTCTCAAGACTTGAAGGGCTCTGCACACAAGGAAAAAGAGCCAGGGAGACAGGAAGGAAAGGTAAGCACGTCCTGAGATAAGTCACAGATCTGCTGTGAGAGGACAGGGAGAGGACATCTGCTGACTCCACGCCAAAGTGGAAACACCCGCATTGGTACCGTTACGTCCGTCGGGCAGAACACAGATGCTCAGGAGCCGAGACTGGAGTACACATCCTGCTAAAGCCCATGTTCACATTCCTGTGTGTGCGCGCACACGCACTCACCCGGTGTGTGTTGTTGATGACAATCGGGTCAGGGTTCCCATAGTTGGGCGGGTTTGCATACGGGTCGTAGCCAAGCCGAGCCAGCATGGGGGCAATCTGGGCCATGTCCCTCACCACGTCCCCAGGGATGTGGCCGGTCCACTTGGAGAGTGCTTCCAAGTTCACGGGTTTGATGACCTGGTCTGTGGACCGCTCGATCCTGGGGAGAAAGGACAGTCTCGTCAGGTTGGGGGACACCTTCTGCTCTGTGGCTGCGGGGCAGCAGTCAGGTGGGGCACCCCTGCCCCATCAGCTGTGAGAGTGCGGTCAGGGCACTGTGCCTCATGGAAGCGGCACACACCAGGAAGCAGAGCTGTGTGCTTGTGATGAAGGTGTGGCTTCCTTCAAGTGTGTGTGTGTCTGTGCACATGTGCATGTCACATGTGTGTAATGCATGTCACGTGTGTAGTACATGAGGAAGCCAGATGCCGAGGTCCTCAATTACTTCTCCCCCTCACCTCGCTGTGTTGGCTTGGCTGGCCAGTGAACCTCCAGGACCTGCCGTCTGCCCCGCCATACTCTTGTCCTATGAGTTCCGGCAACCACGTGTGGCTTTCATGTGGGTGCTAGGGACGCTGAACTCAGCCACCACGTTTGCCTGGCAGACGTCTCACCCCCAGTGGCCCTTTTACACTCCCCTGTCCCTTCATTATTTTATGATTGACTTATTTTTATTATGTGTGCATGCACAGGATGCGCATGTGTGGGGCATCACCAGGATGCATGTGTGGAGGCCAGAGGACAGCCTTGTGGAGTCGCCTCTCTCTTCCCACCTCTGAGTAGGTTCTGGGGTCACACTCAGTGTCTGGGCTTGCACAACAAAGCCCCTTCACTTACTGAGTCATCCTGCCAGCCCAGCCTGTGTCTCCTTAAAAGTGACTTGTTGTATCTGTGACTAACTTGAGAAATTTGTCCTTGAAGAAAGAAAACATCAAACACTAAGGTGGGCTGAACACCCCTGTGGACGCCAGCTTCCTATGGGTGCTGGGCCTTCAGTCTTGAGCGCACGCTTTCCTCATAGTGTCTGAGTTTTGCAGAAGGCGACAGGGAAGGAGAGGCCCACCTGGTTCCAGACTCTGCTTTCAGTCACCCAATTCCCAAACCTTTCCCCATGACACAGAAGGACGCTGAAGCTCAGAGAGGCACAGACACTTGCCTAAGGCAGCACAGCTCAAGAAGGGCAGACTTGAGCTGTCGCTTGGAGCCTGGGAGGAGCTGTGGGGCCCCACTCACTTGGACAAGGAGACGCCCCCAGGCTTGCCAATGAGGTCCTCGTGGTGCAGGACAGTGTCACTCCAGGGGATGCCCAGGAAGTCCAGGATGCGCTTGAGCGAGCGCCGGGGGTGCAGCACCAACTGCTCGTAGTACACGGGCAGGCATTTGTCCCTGCCCACCTCCATGCACTGCGCGTACATCACCTCGATGGCCTTGTTCCACTTGGTGAGACAGTCTCGGTAGCTGCTGAGGTCGAAGCCCGCAATGGTGACCTTGCGAGTGATCATCGAGTGCACGGAGGCCCGGCCGTCGCGCACCATCAGCAGAAACTTGGAGTTGGGGAACAGGCGTGCCAGGTAGACGGAGGACTTGAGTGTGAAGGGGTCCTTGTTACACAGCACGCGCGCCGGCTCCCCGTGCTTGGCAATCACCTCCAGGATGAAGGCCTGCATGGCGGCATCCAGCACCTCGTCCGTCACACCCGCCTCGTCCAGCCGCAGCTTCTCCCGGCCAGACTTGGACCAGGCCTGCCGCATGGCCAGCACGCGGGGGATGATGCGCGTCTCCTCTCCGCAGCGCACCTCAGGGTGCGCGTCCAGCATGGCGCGCATGAGGGTGGTGCCGCTGCGAGGCACGCCACCCACGAAGATGAGCGGCATGGCCTTGCCATAGCGGTACTCCACCTGGTCGGCCCCAAGCATCACCAGTTCCTCCTGCTCCGGGCGCATCCTGCGTGGGTTCCGCGCGCCCCCGAGCACCGCCCGGCACTCCAACACTTGCTGCCCAAGTTGCAGAGCCAGCACCAGGGCCAGTGCGCAGCCAGCAGCCAGCAACACCTTCCGCACCGTCAGGCGCATGCCCAGCCAGGGGCCCAGGCCCAGGCAGGGGGCCCGCCTCATGGACGGGTCAGCAGGCCTACCTCGTGTGCATCTGTGGAGAGAGGGACAGCGTCAGCAGACCCAGCAGGACACAAACTAGATGCTGGGGGCGACAAGCTCAGTGACATGCAGCTGAAAGCACCTGCCTGGTGCCTCCCCCGACCCCCAGGACTACTGTGACCTCAAAAGCCTCAGGCAGACAGCAGGACTCGATCCTCTACCACCATGGCTTTGGTGCCCTGGTCAGTCAGTTGGAGCTCCTGATCAGAGTTTCAGCTGATAACAACTGGTAACAAAGGATGGTGATGGAGGTTATTATTAAAATGTTGGAAACACCAGCACAAGCCTGTATGCCAGCTACCTGGGAGGCCGAGACAGGAGGATTCCAAGTTCGAGCCTGCCTGTATCAAAAATAAAAAGTAGGGCTTGGTCTGGGAACTGTGGAGTTGGCATGGCCTAGCTGCCTTGAGAAGCACATGCCGTAGGTTTTTCATGTTAGAGTCCATGGCTCATGGGGCACATCGTGCCTTTTGTTTCCTGAGAAACCGAGGCACTCCCTCGAGCAGTGGAGTGTTCCCTGTATGATCCCTTAGTCCCTTAGCGGTCAAGGAAGCTTGACAGGACAATTGGTCTCAGACACTAATCTGGTGTACCCTGTATAGCTTACAGCATTGGATCCTGGCAGCTGCAACTGTATTGATCCTGGCAATCCTAAAGGTATAAAAAGTCTGATCGCTCTCAATAAAGCTCTCACAGCCTCAGTCTTGCTGTGGCCCCTCCAACCCAAGCCTGGATTAATTTCTCATCAGCCCTATCAGGTGACCTTGGTCTGGTGAGTGAGGCAGGGTGCTCACAGCTTGGGACGGAGCTCAGCGGGTGGAGGCCTGCCTGGCATGTACAGGGCCCTGGGTTCGACTCCCGAGGACACATAAACCAGGTGTGGTGGCTGATGCTTGTGACACCCGACATGTGGGAGGTGAAGGCAAAAGGGTCAGGGATTCGAGGCCAGCTCCAGATACAGGAGATCCTGTCTTAGACAAAACTAAAACCAAAAAAACCTCATAACCTACAGATGGGCTGATTCCTGCAGCACACACAGGGGAACTATGTGCACGGGCCTGGCACAGAGGAGGAAACTGAGGCAGGAGAGACACCCACAGCTACCCAACAAGGAGGCAGCCGAGCCAGCGTCCTGACTGTAGTACATGGCAGGGGACAGTCTCCTTCAACACTGTCCTTGCCTTTATCTGCATTTGGGACATGCTCACCAAGCCGGCACTAAAGTCTGTGCACTAAGCCCAGGACTGGGAAGATGGGACGCAGGCAGCCAAGACGGCGGCCTCCACAGCACAGGTCCTGGTGAAGAAGTGAGGAGCTCCCGGGGGATATGCGTGGTGCGATGATGAGCTAGCTGCTGCTGAGGGACCCAGAGGGGAGGAAGAGGCATCCTAGCTGGGAGCTAGCACAGCGGGGCTGAGCCGCTGGGAAGGGTGCTCTGAGCAGAGAAGCAGTCTGCGGGGAGAGGGATGCTGGGGCCAGAGGGAAGCGAACAGAATGAGGACAGTGCAAAGAGCCAGACCAAGCGGCTCCAGGGCACCTGCCGGGCTCCAGGGCTGGAGGCTAAGGACCAGGCAGCTGGGGGACTGCATGGCACATGAACGCTAACATCTCCCCTGCCCGGGCCTTGCTGACCAGAGGGTAGGAGTCCAGCAGTGCTTTTTTATCAGACTGGGGCTTCCCAGGAAAAGCAGAGCCAGCTGCTCTCAGCCCCCGCCCAGATCACTGCCAGCACTCAGGCTCCACAGCTGGAGCCGGCACAGACAGTGGGTGCCCTCTGCCCATCTCAGACCACTCCACCCATCTCTGCCTTGGCCCCAGGCTCCCTGAGCCTGTTTTCCTTGCCTGCCCCTTGAGCCTTTTACTGGAATCAGTTGAGTGGGTCCAGATTTACCCAGTCCTATCACTTCTGACTCAGCTAGCCACACTCAAACTGAGGACAGTTCACGGCAAGGTTGGGAAGCGCCTGCCAAGGCAGATAAACCTGGCCCAGGGCCAGCAAGCTGAGCATCGGATCACAGCAGGGGCGTCTCCCTAGAAGAGCGGCTCCCTTTCTTCTGCCGATGCCGGGGCTGCTCCCCACCTCAATTCTGGACCCATGATGGGAAAACGGATGCCAAGGCACTTGTAGAGAGGAGAGCAGGCTGGGCAGGGCACAAAGCCACTCAGATGTCTAAGGATGCCCCAAGTGTTCGCAAAGCTTACCCGGGGGATCTGAGACCCAAAGTCTGCCACTTGCAATGACTATTGTGCCAAGGAAGCCACCAAGCACACCTTAGCTGGAATTTCACCCTTAGGGGTAAAAAGGTAGTGTGTGGGGGTTGGGACTATGCTTTAACTGTAGGTTGCTTGCAGAATGGGGCAGTACAGTGTGCATGTGTGTGCACATGCATGCGTGCATGCGTGTGTGGGCCTGTGGTTGGGAACTGACATAGGAACCCTGGAGGAAAAGGGAACACAGGACAGCAAATGGTTATCACGCACCCAGTTTGCCCCCAAGTCATTCACGTATTTCAGAATCCGAAGTCTAGCAAACATCCTGCCTGCATTTTGTTTTTATAATGCTAGCGCGCTCAGAGCTGCACAGCCAGGACTACAGGCCTGACCAAGGTCAAGGCCATGCTTGTCCAGAAGAAAACAACTCTTCTTAGGCAGGTGGGATGAGCCAGAGGGCAGCTTTGAGGAGCCACTGCTGTCCTAACAGTGAAGGCAGCAGGCAGGAGTTCTGCAGAACTGGGTTCAAATCCCGCCTCTGCAACTTGCTGGGTCGCAACATAGACAAGAGACTTTCCCTTCAGCCAAGGAGAGCAATGGTAATCATTACACCATGAACATTGGATGCCGCCTGCAGGGAGCGCTCAGTGAACACTTGTCTATAACCCACAGTGCACCCGCAGTTTCCCGAGGGCTGGCATTCCCGTGTGTACCAGACTCAGCTGTTCCTGCATTTTAACTAGCCAGCTGGGCAGAAAGCTCACCCGGCTGATGCTGGCGGGGAACACAGGACAGTGGGGTCTCTGGGTGGACTCACCTCCCCTGGGTACCCTCATTTCCAAGCACCGGTCCTTGAGCCTGCTCAGCAGGGCGTCCTGTCCCCACAGTCCTGCAGAGCAACAGAGATGCTGTGTCAGCAGCGGGCTGAGGCAGACAGGCTTCCGGGCTCTCGGAGGCACCGGACAATGGCCTTTAGGGCAGAAACTGTGCAGACCTTTGTTGCGGTGAGTCACCCGGTCCTCTAGGACAGCGGTTCTCAACCTGTGGGTTGCAACTCCTTTGGCAAACCTCTAAAAATACTGACATTACGATTCATAACAGCAGCAAAATTATAAAGTAGCAACAAAAATTATGTTATGGTTGGGGTGGGGGTCACCAGCACATGAGGAACCGTATTAAAGGGTTACAGCGTTAGGAAGGTTGAGAGCCACTGTTCTAGGGGGTTCTCTGGCTCGGATCACAGGGCACTGCTGACCCGGGGATCCCGAGTCCCTGCTGCTTCTCCCATCCTCTCAGCCCTGAAGGTCGGAAAAGCAAACAACACAGCAGCATGCCGTCACCACCCAGGGAATGCTGGGCATGACTGGCCAGGCAGTGCACTGTGCAGCTCCAAAGGGTACTGTGTACCCAGGTATGGCATTCCCTGTCGTCAGATAATGCGCAGCCTCCGCCACCCAACACCCACCAGTGCCTGTGTACGTCACATGTGTCTCGAAGCCCGACAGGGAAGAGTAGAATTCCTCTCACCAGCTGACCCAAGAGTTAACTGAATCCGCTGCCCATCTTGGTCTGTGAGACTTCATAACTCAGTTCTCAAATGCCGTGTTTCAGGCAGAGGCTGCGTCCGTCCCCATGGGCCTGGCATCCCAAGAGGGCACTCAAAACCTGGGAAGGGCACTCCTGTGGTTTACCATCACGCAATTCCCACTTCCCCTATCTAAGAGAAGGAGCTCCTGCCGCTGGAGCGGGCCGAGTTCACAGACACACACCCACGGCTGACATTCCACGTCCCTCCTCGGTCCTGTCTCAGATGCCGGTACAGAACGGTCCTGAGTCTCAGTTCCCCTAGTGTGTAAACAGGGGCAGCTGGAAGCTCTAGCCGGACAGAAGGACCTGGAGCGCCAGCAGTGTCTGTCACTCGTGTCCTAACGGGAAGGAGTGGCTGCCTGTGTCTGTCCTCCATCTCGTTCCTAACCTTTATTATTTATTTCATTTGTCTTTCCTGTTCTCTGGAAATCCAGCCCTGTTAATACAACGAGGCCCCGCTGGAGAAGGGGGTCCCACCTCATCCTACACGACTCCTGGGCATGGTGGCCGACTCCCCCTGGGAAGAAACCAAGCAATCCAAGGAGGGCACTGGAAGCTTCCAGAAGCAGCTGGAGGCAACCTGGCTGCCCTCAGGAGGCCCTTGAAATGTCAAGTGTGCCCCAGGCTTGCCAACCCCACAGCTGGCACCAACTAAATGCAAAGAACACAGGCTCGCTGCAAGCCATGGACCGACTGATAGGCTGTCCATCTCAGAGCTGGGCACCTGATGCACTGCACAGGGATTGAGAAGACGTTTGGATTCAAATTCAGCCAAACCAAATAAAACGTTAAAATTCACTTTGCTTTGCACAGGCCACATGCCAAAGGCTCAGAAGCCACTGATGCCCGGGGGGACCATCATACTGGGTAGCCTTGACCTAGATCAGAGTGACAAATGACAGCCAGCCTCAGTGGTCCCGGAGGGAGGGATGCTTTGTGTGCTCAGCACCGGCAGGGGCTATGTGCAAAGGCACATCCGAGCTTGGAGGGGAGACTGCCTCTGTGGGGGCACGTGTGGCCTTCTTGTCTGTTTTCCCTAGACGGCGGTGTGGAACAACTACCCACACTCCATTTACACTGCACCAGCGGTGCAGATCAATCTGGGGTGATCTGCAGTACACAGAGGTGGGCCGGCCGGCAGGAGGGCTCAGCAGGCAGAGGCACCAGCCACACAAGCATGGTAACCTGAGTTCAGTTCCCGGACCCACAGAGATGTGGAGAGCAGTGACCCCACAGAGTCGTCCCCTGACCTCCATGCTTACCCCAGGGCATGTGCGCTCCCCATCACACATACAATAATAAAGGAAAACGACAGAGTGTGTGGAGGGTGTGCACAAATACTAAGACCTTTCATGTCTGTGGTCGGAGCACAAGGCGATGAGGGAGGGGGAGGGGAGGGAGGAAAAGGGAGAGCACTCTGTAGGAACAGCAGCCTCAGAAACTGTCAGTACATCACAAACCCCTGAACAGCAGCCACAAGAGCAGTCACAGGCTGTCAGCCTCCATTCTGGAACCTTCTACTCAGTGCTGAGCTCTTCCACACTACGCTGACCCAGAGGACAGTGAGAGGCAGAGGTGGGGTCCACAGCTCTCTCTCCTCACAGGAAGGTCGCCCGTCAACACGAAGCCAGAGGTTATCTGCATCTTGCCTCGCCCATACTCCCGCTGGCCCTGCGCCTGCACAGCGGGCTCTGCCTTCTAAGGACCAGCTGGGTCTGTGAGGATGCAGGGCAAGTGTAACTGTGCCCCAGGGCGGAATCACTAGTAAGGCAGACTAACTGTCACCCAAAACAGTAGCAGAAGACTGTGACACACTCGGATGCTCCCTGCAGAGTCCTGACTGTCGGGACATTTTCTCCTAAAACACGCTTCTGGTGCTGCTGGTCACACTGTCTCTGTGATTATTAGGTTCTCCATTTGTGTGCCAGGCACAGAAATGGCACAGGCTGCCTGCACTCAGACCAAGCTCTGTGGCCCTGGCCTATCACTGCCTAACCTTCCTGAGTTCCATGGAGCTGGTGATGCCTCTGGGTGTTACCACACTCAACGTGAAACAGCAGTGCAAATACAAGCAGCCTCCGGGAACACGAGGAGGGGCTGTCAGGGAAGCCACGCCAGGGCGTCTGCCCAACGCAAGCGCTGCCGTGGCCGGTGCCCCGAGGCGCGTTTGTCCCATCTGCTGATGGAAGAGGCTGTGGTCCCCAAGTGTCATGATGGGCAGAAACCACACAGATGAGGAAGCTGCAAAGTCAGTTTCCAAATTCAGCTCCGTCCTTCAATGCTGCCCCACCCCGATGTCACGCAGCCCTCAAAACGGGCCACGAGGGGAAGGGGGCCTCACACCAGCTCTCAGCTCGTCCCCAGGCTGCCCAAGGGTCACGGAGAGGGAAGGGGGAGCAGATGCAGAGGGTTCTGAGGGAACCGCCTGCCCCAGACAGACGCTTGTTTCCTGGGCATCTACTACGTGACCGCACCACTCACACTAGTGGATTCAGTGAGGCCGGAGACAACGGTGGAGGGTCGGGTCACCCTCAGCTGCACAGGGAGTTCAAGGCCACCCAGGGCTACACCAGGGTCTGTCTCTAACAGAAGCAAACAAAAGACGCAGCCCAGGTGCCAAGGGCAGAAGGAAACAGCCAGTGTGAGGAGCAAGCACCCAGAGGAGGGAAGGACCTGACATGTTGGCTCAAACCTGCCTGGACTTTCTGAACTGGCCTTTCTCCATTTTCAGCAGATCAAGAGGCCCCAAGAAAAACAAGCTGTGAGGAGCAGGAGCTCATAGTCCATGGGGCTGGCTGCAGGAGCTCACAGTAAAGTGGCCCTGGCCGGGGCCAGGGTCCCTGTCCACAAACCCAGACCGGCTGTGTGGTCCTGCCCCAGGGAACCAACTCGCAAACTACCCCCCACCAGGCAGCAAGGCCACCTCACTCCTACACCACTCTACTCCCCCATGGGGTAGGGGGGGCTCTGACACCCCTGACACTCTAACACCCTGGGTGTCAGAGACCACTGACCCACTCCGAAGGGGAGCCACCCAAGAAAGCCAGCAGTGAGAAGGTGGGAGAAGCATCTCAGGCCATGGCTGCTGTTAAGCTTGGAGAACATGCAGGGTGGTCGAGAGGAGGGCACGCAGGGTGGCACAGGAGGGCTCCAGAGCCACTGCCTCCTTTCTGCAGCGCCAACCTTCGGTCTCCATGACTCTCCTTTACAAATCAACTTCCTACGAAGACTCAGACGGGTGAGGAGCCCAAGGCCACACAACTGGAAGCCACCTGTCTCTTCCGGGCCCAGGGTCTTGCCCCTGACTCAATTTGTTAATTTTACCTAGATGATGGAGGCAGGACCCCAATGCCACCCCTTCTTCCCCTTCTGAGGCCCAGACCAGCACCCTCTGAGGCGTGAGGTAGGAGTGGGGAGCAGAGAGTCTGATCCTCTCACGGCTTCTCCACTCCAAGGCTGGAGTCCTGGGTTGGTCTGCGCCAGTTCTGTGAGGAACCCAGATGTTTGGAACAAAGCGAGTCACAGGAACCACACAGCTTCAGGGAAGGCTGGCACAGTCGTCAGTCAGACACAGTCTTGCTGTGTGGGATCGACAGTGGCGTCCTGTCCTGCACGCATGCCACCCCCAGTTTCTGTGTGTAACCTGGAGAGCTCACAGCACTTCAGTGAAGGCCTCTGAAGGCCAGATGGGCTCTGACTCAGCACAAAAGTCAACGTCGGAACCACCACAAGACGGTAGGAGGCTGTGTTCTGGTTGGGTGCCTCACGAAGCCGTGTGGCAAACAGGCCTGACTTACGGCTCGGTGTGCGGACTCCCAGGGGGGCCTGTGAGTTTTGCATACATTTTGGATCTAAAGCAGGACCCAGAGACTGAGAAAACCATCACCACACGTTACCACGGCACAGGTGGATCCCAGGGGTGTCTGAAGCTGGAGCTCTTCAAGTCTTTGCCCTCTTAAGCCACACTGCTGGGGACAGTCCACCCAGTGCCCCGCTCGGCTCCTGGCTTTGCCTGGGCCCGTGGCGATGCCCCGCTCTGGGCCTCTGTGCCGAGAGGCCTCAAGGCCTCTTTCTGTCCAGGACAGTTCAAGCAGGAAAGGGTCAGGACAACCTGCAGCAGCCCAGCTTCCTGCAATCACACCACCACCTACACAGGATCCTGTCCCCAGGCAGCAGGAAGCTGGGGGTGGGGGCTGAGCACTGGTACGGAGTCCTGCACACCTGGCTATGACCCATCTCTGCTGAGGGAAACGATGTGGGACACACACACACACACACACACACCCCTCTTCCTCTCCCTTTCTGAAGACGCCATTCGGAACAGTTTCCTCACGGGTCACCCTTGTGCTAATCTCTGTCCAGTTTCACGATGCAACCCAGCCTGGCATTAAATAACAGCAATCCTCCTGCCTCAGCTTCCCAAATGCTGACATTACAGTGTGGGACCTAAGTGGCAGTTCTAGCTAGCCTAGTCTGTGTAGTGAGTTCCCTCAAGCTCTGTGAGGACGGCACTAGACACCCAATCGCAGACGAGGCCCACAAGGCTCTGAGGTTGAACCCCTTCGCCAGAGTCAGGATTAAAGGACGGCCCAACTTGGGCGGGGCTTAGTGACCATGCTGCCTCCACCTTCACTCCAGGGGGGATCTGGGGCAACCGGGGGAGAGGAATGCCACTTCCAGGAACATGCAGGCTTCTCTTGTGGTGTCCTGAGGACAGTGGCCTCCACTCAGCCAGCCACCTGTGAAAGTTCTGAGTCTATGGTCTTCAGGGGACAGTCCAGGAATGGACAATGTCCCGCAGCCAGGGCACAAATCTCACTGCACTGCTCATGTGCTAGGCCATGGCCAGGACCTACTACAATCTGGTGCCTGAACTGGTGCCCCACCTAGAATCTGTTACTCTTCTGCAGAACTGGGGGTGAACCTAGGGCCCCGTGCATGCTGAGAAAATGCCCATCACTGAGTCCCACCCAGGCCACGGTCCGCGTTTGAAGCAGAGGGGCTGGTCCCGTGTCTGGATAGTGGAGTCCTTGGACCGGAGGGCAGGAGGTGAAGGAAGATAACACACCCCACATGCTGGAGCCCGAGTCACTCAGCACCCCAATGAGGGTAGCCTGTGCTCCTCCCCCCTCCCATGACTCAGAGCTGAGTGGGTGAGACTGAATGAGACTTAGTGTCCCCCCGGATTAGCAGAAGGGAGTGTGGCGGCTGGAGGCTGTACCCTGAGAACCCTGGAGGAATAGTGTCCTTCACCATACCAGCACGCCCACCCTTGCTTGCCCATGGGGCTCATCTGTGTAGGCCGCCCTGTCTTTTCCTCAGTCAGTACTCTGCTTGCTTCTTTCCCACAAGGCCATGTGGTATCACGAGAACACAGAGGTTGTGGTCCATGAGGCCTGGGGGCTCAGGGCACAGGGAAAGTCTCTAGACAGGCTGGGATCACGTGTAGTTCTGCTCTGCCAAGGTCAAGCCATGGGAAGGGGGCAGTTAAAAGAAGCAGCCTCAGTTTCCCCGTCTGCACAGAGGCCAGGCTGCCTGCCTGGGAGGCTCAATCTGAAGACTAACACAGGTCAGGACCTGGCAGCCACCAACTTCCCACCACCTGGTCACTCCCTGTCATCACACCTCAAGGGGTGATTCTGCCTCTATGGACAGGTGACAATGTCTGAGGACAGGTCTGGTTGTGACAACCAGGGGCCCAGAGGGGAGCAGGTCATGATGCTATCAAATGTCCTCCCCCAATGAGCCCCAACCCCAAGGGATCAGAGGTCATTCATAGGCAACAGAAAAACAAGGTGTTTCCATGTTACATGTCAATCACACGGGATCTGGTACACATGCTTGAACATCTGCTGCACACCAGGCCCCGCTCCAGCCCAGAGCCACACTGGTGAACTAACTGCCTGTGCAAAGTGATGTTCTCAGGGGACGGACACGCAGGATCCACAGTGCCTGTCAAATGTTCCCACACCCTTGCATGGACACACCACTCACTCCGACAACGCCATCCTGGCAGACATGTAGGCTCCTTCTGTCTTTGATGGACAACCCACCCATTGAAAGGACCCTGTTTGTGTGCCCCGTGGGACAGGTGCCCCAGGGAGTAGCTGGACAGTAAAGGATGGGACGCCAGGAGCATGCCAAGTCCCACTCCAAGGACCTGGGTCTGTCCCTCAACAGCCCCCACACATCTGCACACCAGACACCCTGCCGGCTCCATGCAGAGGACCCTAGAGGGACCCAGAAGGACACGAGGCTGCAGCACACAGCCTTCCCACCACACCTCTCGGTTCTGCGGCACCAACCTTCGGCTGCCTGGCTCTGCCGTCTTCACCAAGCTGGAGACTCCCCCCATCTGGCGATTTAGACTGAAGGAGGCGTTCGGACAAACAACCGGGCATCTGTCACCTCCGAGGCCCGATAGATACGCCTTCTGAATCCAGCCCCAGCAGGCCGCCTACTGGCCCAGTCACTCAGACTTTCATAGTTTCTAGGAACATGAAATCATGGAAAACCAGCAAATGACAGAGTGTTCCTGAGGGAGGAGACGGCCTGTGGGCAAGGTGTCTGGGTGCCAGTGGCCAGGCTGCCCTGTGCCTGCTCATGTCCAGTCATGCGGGACTGAGGACCAGCTGGGCGAAGAGCAAGTCTGCTTCCCTGGCCTGCCGAGTGCTGGGGTTACAGGTACACCACACCATGCCTGACTAGGGCAGTCTGCTTTTCCTATCTGAGCACAGGAATCTTTGAATCTGGGGTCCACCTTGTGCCTCCAGCACATCTCAATCATGAAACCGCCTTCAGGGGAGACAGCCGGTCCACACTTAGACTTCCTAAGGCTTACAGCTGACAAGGGGCATCTGATGCCTCAAAGGTTCCAAATGCACACAGCTCTCCTAGAGTGATGTGGGTACCTGTGCTGACATCTAGAAAGCCCTTAGTACAGCCACAGGTGGCTTGTGACTCCTGTGGTGGACCCACTTGTGGCTGAGCACCCCCTCAGGCCTCGTGACTCTCCCACCTCCGTCTCCAGGGCACCTGGGATCACAGGCCTGCACCTCTAGGCACACCAATGACTCTAGGCTCAAACCTCCCATTTCCACCTCGTACTGACCAAACAATGCTCCGCAGGAAAGAGGAAACGTGTGACACATCCCACAAGTGGCGTGTCTCCGGGATACACAGAGAGCTCAGGGAAACTGGCCAGGCAGAGAGAGAGGCAGCCTGGCAGACAGACGCGTCAAAGAGAAAAAGCTTGCCCAAACTGTAAGCCAAGCACGAGCACGAGAACCAGGACTCAGTACTTCCTATCAGGGAACTGGGCTAAGGGCATCGTGGGATCGTTCTGTCTGAAGAAGATGATGGTAACCTCAGTGTCGGCAAGGACATGGCACAAACAGAGCTTTCAGGCTCCAAGGTGTGTGGGTAACACACCTGGCCATCTGGTCACACCACCCATACCTTAGCCCCTGGCACTGACCCCAGACTCAGACCTCACAGACCATGCTGAATGTGACGATTCTCTGCCATTCAGAATGTCCCTGGCCAAGGGCACACCCATCAGAACTATATCAAGCCAATCCCCAAAGTGCACGTCCTGACTGCTCCCAGCAGGCTCTGCTGGAACAACCTGGGTGCCTGTCATCACCGGATGAACAAACAATCACAGATCAATAAACAATGCCTGACTGGCCAGGAGGAAAATGCCAGATGGTCACACGACTAGACCAGCCCACGACAGTGGTCTTTACGAATGGAAAATCAACACAAGAAAGTAAAAAACAAAAGGTACCCTCAGTCCTCAGGAGTCACAGGCTGCCAGAGCTGAGGCACAGTACTGCTGGCCCGGCACCTGCCATTGGCACCCTGTTCCTGACGAGCACACAAGCTCTCATTCACTCTCTCATCCGCACTCTGTGCCAGGCACCAGGAACGTAATGGTTACACAGGCTGAGGCTTCTGGTCAGGCCACCCACACCTCAGCACCTGGCACCGACCCCGGCCTCACACCCCATAAACCAGCTGTGGGCCAACGGTCTATGGGCAAGCCCAAGACCACACAGCCACCCACCCCGGGATGTGGGGACACACTCACAGGGTCTTTCCTGGTGACGTCCACCTCCAATGTCTGGGACCAGAGGGTACGGACTGTCCTTGCACAGGCAACCTACATCTGCCAGGGGTGCTCTCCTCTCACCACCCACACCCCTGGGTCACCAAGCCACATCACCGTCAACGCAGCCTGGAATCTGCTGCTGTCACCACCCACCCTGTCCCAAGCCTCTTCAGGACTCCTTGCTGGCCTCTGATTCTGCCCTGTCTGCTCAGCTGGGTTCCCGGGAGCAGCCAGGGCTACCAAATGAGAAGCAGCCAGACAAAACAGAAGGGAGAAGACGAAAGGGAGGAAAATCGGGCCGACGACGACGACGGGGAGGGCTCACTGGACAAGTACGAGGAACCAGGTTCAGATCCCGGCACCCACGTAAAACGCTGGGCATGGTCATGTGTCTGCAACCCCGGGCCTGGGGAGGAGTACGGAAGGATCTCTGGGCTCTCTGGCTGCCAGCCAGGCTCGCTGCGAGCTTCCTCAGAAGTAAGGAGGTCATGGCTGAGGAAGGCGCCTGACATCAACATCTGGCCTGTGCCCGCCTGTGCTCCCCCAACATGACCCCTGCCCCTGCCCAGGTCCCCAACAGGCCTCACTCGGTACACTCCCCTCAGGCTCCTCGGACCCTCACTGTTACACAGACATACACACACACACACACACACACACACACACACACACACACACACCTGATTGATTTTCCATCTTCTCACCTTTCACCTCCTCTCAGGCTCTCTTTAATGTTTATTTTAAATATTTATGTGTGTGGGGGTTCTGTACGCCACAGTATGCAGAGGCCGGAGGACAACTTGCAAGAGCGGGTTCTTTCCTTTCACACTGGGTCCTCAGGGTTAGCAGCAGGGCCCCGTTACCCACTCAGCCATCTTGCCCGCCTCTCTAGGGCTTTTCTGATCATCCACCTTCCTCAGCAACCTGCGGTCACCAACCTCCGCTGCAGACCCCACCCAACCCTGTCAGTCCCCCAGTGCTTGCTGCCTCCTCCCGTCGTAGAGCTGGCGTGTGGAACCCCGTGTTCCCTGTCTGGGCCTCTGAGCATCCCTCAGGAGAGTTACCAAGCAGAGGTCTCATCCCTCACCGTTCCATCCGGCAATCCTCCAAACCCAGAAAATACCAAAGTCCTGACTTTAGGGCCAATCCATAGCCCTTCCCTCTCAAGTGCCTAGACCCCAAGCTCCGTTCCTGTCCAGCTGCCATGTGGGAGCGAACCGGACCCGTGTGCCCGAGCCAGTACTTCCTGTGTACCCACCCTGCCCTTAGATCCCCCCACTTCCCGCCACTATGAGGGGGTATGAGGCACCGCCCCACACGGGTATATCAAGCACTCTGAGCTCCCGTTTCAGACCCCATCATTAGGCAGACTGGCCCTCGGGCCCTGCACTCTCCTCTCTCAGCACGCTCCAGGTGAAGGCACATGAGCCAGGCCTGTCCAGTCACATTCCACAGATGTGGCTCAGGGTGGTCACATGACCAGACCAGGTCAATGGAAACAGGATCCTGTCAATTCCCACAGGATCTTCCTAATGCCACAGACCTTTAGTACAGCTCCTCATGTTGTGGTGACCCCAACTGTAAAATTATTTTCACTGCTACTTCATAACTGTAGTTCTGCTACCGTTAGGAATCGTAATGTAAATATCTAACATGCAGGTGTTTGACCCTCAGGTTGAGAACCACTGTTCTGGAGGATGAAGCTACGTAAGGCTAGACACGCAGGGCCTCCTAGAGGCAGCAGTGACTGGGAGAAATCAACCCAGGAGGCAGAGCAACGTGGAGCCCTGATACCAGGCTCCTGGGTCCAGCCATTAGCTGTGGCACTTTCACTGTGGGAGCCGTTTGCTGGATCATCGGGGGCTGATCTATATCCCTGCCGAGTCCCAACCAACTGTCCCCGTGACATCCCAGCCATCAACCCCGAGCTTCCTTCACCTTCAGGAGCCCAGACGCTCGTCCCCACACCGTCACCGTCTCTTCGAGTTCCGAGACAGCTGCTCTTGCCCTGCTGTTCCCCACATGGCTGCCGCGTGGGCTGGGGGCTTGGACCCCAACACACCAGAGGCTCATCCGTGTACCTGAGGCCACTCCACCGACCGGCAGCTCCTCACGTACCAGTCAGACAGAGTCATGAGAGAAGAGGCCTCGGTGTCTCTGGCGCCCACTCTCCCCGTCTGTGGATGGGACACTGAACACACAGCTTCCCTGCAGCACAGGACAGAGGCTTCCTCACAGCAGCCGCCCGGCACCCTACAGTTTGGACATCTGCTGACTCCTAGTCAGAGCAGCAGCCATGGTACAGCCCAGCAGGTTCACGGTGGGTGGACACAATTCCTCGGGGCTTTCAGGGCTTCTGGGGACTTGGCTTGGCTCTGGCGGAGGAGACAGCTAAGCCGGCAGCTCTGACTGGGGAGAGGGCTGCCCGAGAGAGAGAGAACTGCAGAGAGAGATCCCCGAGAGAGAACTACAGAGAGAGATCCCGAGAGAGAACTGCAGAGAGAGATCCCGAGAGAGAACTGCAGAGAGAGATCCCGAGAGAACTGCAGAGAGAGATCCCCGAGAGAGAACTGCAGAGAGAGATCCCGAGAGAACTGCAGAGAGAGATCCCGAGAGAACTGCAGAGAGAGATCCCGAGAGAGAACTGCAGAGAGAGATCCCCGAGAGAGAACTGCAGAGAGAGATCCTGAGAGAACTGCAGAGAGAGATCCCGAGAGAGAACTGCAGAGATCCCCGAGAGAGAACTGCAGAGAGAGAGATCCCCGAGAGAGAACTGCAGAGAGAGATCCCGAGAGAGAACTGCAGAGAGAGATCCCCGAGAGAACTGCAGAGAGAGATCCCGAGAGAGAACTGCAGAGAGAGATCCCGAGAGAACTGCAGAGAGAGATCCCGAGAGAGAACTGCAGAGAGAGATCCCGAGAGAGAACTGCAGAGAGAGATCCCGAGAGAGAACTCAGAGAGAGATCCCGAGAGAGAACTGCAGAGAGATCCCGAGAGAGAACTGCAGAGAGAGATCCCCGAGAGAACTGCAGAGAGAGATCCCGAGAGAACTGCAGAGAGAGATCCCGAGAGAACTGCAGAGAGAGATCCCCGAGAGAGAACTGCAGAGAGAGACCCCGAGAGAGAACTGCAGAGATCCCCGAGAGAGAACTGCAGAGAGAGACCCCGAGAAAGAACTGCAGAGAGAGATCCCGAGAGAGAACTGCAGAGAGAGATCCCGAGAGAGAACTGCAGAGAGAGATCCCGAGAGAGAACTGCAGAGAGAGATCCCGAGAGAGAACTGCAGAGAG
Organism: Peromyscus maniculatus bairdii; assembly: GCF_049852395.1. NCBI lineage: Eukaryota > Metazoa > Chordata > Mammalia > Rodentia > Cricetidae > Peromyscus > Peromyscus maniculatus. The sequence goes on along the minus strand of NC_134874.1, from coordinate 2,423,998 downwards.
AGATCCCGAGAGAACTGCAGAGAGAGATCCCGAGAGAGAACTGCAGAGAGAGACCCCGAGAGACAGAGCGCAGGAGAGGAGCGGGGCACAGCGCCTGGATACGGCTGCGCCTGAAGGTGGGTGGACTTTCGTTTTCCTTTTGCCTCAGATCACAGCCTGGCGAGACAGGTGCTTATAGACCTCAGTCATGCAGACTCACCTAAAGCCCCAGCGTAAGTTTTAGATAAACAGGTCTTCACACGACTAAGCAAATCTATTTCCTGTCCTAGGCAGAGACTCCAGGTGAGGGCCCCCTTCTGCCTCACGCAGGCGCACCTGTGTTCACACAGGACAGGCACTCTGGAGTATATTTACAGGAAGGGCCAGGATTACTTGGCAGATTGACTTCCCCTTCCTTGCTCCCTGGGAGGTGTGGCGTCACCAACACCTCAGCCCGTGGCGTCACCGACTCCTCGGCCTGTTGCTTCACTGCTGTGGAAGCTTTGCACAGGCCTATGTGGGCAAACAAGACAGGAACAATGGCAGAGGCTGACTCTGCGGGGTGTAATGTCCCCAACGGGACGGGCTCCACCTCTTCTGGGGTTCAGCCCAGCCGCACTGGGCTTTAATCTTGTGGGGACCCGGGAAATGTCATTACAGGGTGGCACCAGGGCTCAAGAGGAGGTCACAAGCATTAGACAGGTTGGGCTCAGCACGGTGATGCCATACCTAAAATTCCAGAACGGAGAGGCTGAGGCAGGGGGGTTTAGGGGTTCAAGATCACCCTGGGCTACACAGCAGATATGATGCTAACCTGGGCCACAATACACACACACACAGGAGACAGACACTGAGTCAGTTTTGAGACACAACGCACACACACACACACACACACACACACACACACACACACACACACACACGAAACAGACACTGAGTCAGTTTTGAGACGGCACCTACCGGGGCCACTTCCCTAACCCCCACCAGACAGACAGTTGACCCCCTCTGCCTCACCTGCTCCTAGACAACAAAAGACAGATAAGTCACAGGGCCTCTTAAATCCCCAAACTGCTCAGAATAAGAACACTTAACTAAGTCCCAGGAGGCACAGGGCAGATCTGGAGTGGGGAAGGGTCCTTCTCCTAAGGGCTGGGGCTCTGAGGAGTCTATGGGAAGACACTGGCTACCCAGGCAGTCAAATGCCACCAGAGAGGGTCCCTCAGCATCGCTGAGCCTCAGTCTCCTGCTCTATAGAATGGGTGAAGACCTCAGAAAGCACAGTCTGCAATTGTCACATCAGCCATCAAGGAATCCCACTGAGAGCCTCACTCTACCCGGCCACCTGCAGGTCCTCGAGAAGTCCCAATGACACTGACCACCCAGAAGAGGTGAGACTACTGTCCAAGGTGCCCATGGTCAGAGCCTGGCAGGCCAGATGACCTGAGAGTTGGCTAGAGACAGGCCCATCACTGAGTCCTCTATACCCTTCTCCCGGATGCTCCTTGTCCCCACAGAAAGGTGGGGACTCAGATCCCAGAAAACAGAACCAGAAGACAACCAGGACAAGAGCAGGGCATCCCATGCTCTGGAATGTGCATTATCACCACACCCACACTACACCTGGGACAGTGGCCCACCACACACCCGTCCGGGGGCTTTCTGATGACGAATGTAAGGCAAACAGCCGTCCCTCCTGTGAGACCTGGAGCCTGTGGCTGTACAGGTGCAGGGCCTGAGCTCACATCCAGGCAGAGTGAGAATCTGGGTTTGAATCCCGTGCCTCTCCCTTCCCAGACCAGTGGCCAACACACTGCACCCCTTCCCTCGCCTGCAGCTGGGACAGGAAAAACAACACTTAGAGGCAGAGGGGCCATGGGCTCCCAGAAAACCCTCCACAGAAGACTGGCCACTCCAGGGGCTCAGCAAACACCGGTGTGCCCACCAGCTTTCCCACGCCATACCCCGGCTGTCTACTCCTGAAAGTGACGACAGCACAGTGACCCTGGAGGCATTCCACTGGGGCCACCCCAGCCCGCTTCCTTGGGCTGCCTCCTTCCCAGGACACCACCACCTTCGCCAGCCTCTTGGTGCTCACCCTTTCCCCCCAAGGGGAGGGAACAAGGTCTGCCCTGCTCGCTGTTGGATGGCTGGTGCTCAAGGCAGGGTCAGCTGCATTATGAGGCCCTCACCGAGCCCATGGAGGCCAGGAGTGCCACTACTCTTTTGTGATGGCTAATACTGTCAACTTGACAAGATTGAGACGCATCCAGGAGACTGACATCTGCGCACATCTGTGAGGGCGTTTCTGGGCTGGACTAACTGAGCAGTTATGACCACCTGCACATGGGCAGCATCGTCCCATGGGCTGGGGTCCTAGAGTGAGTAGAAAGGAGAAAGAGATCTGATCTTTCTGTAAGGATCAGCCTTTACACCCTGCACAATGTGACCAGCCTGCGGGTCTTTCCCCTCCCTCCCAGAGGGGGCTTTCTCCTGGATAGCCTGGCAGGCCTCCCACCCACCAGCTGAATGTCCTCCTGACTCATTGGCTTTCCTACCCCTATTCTTCACTCCCACACTAAGCACGTTGTTTACTCTCAGACCTCAGTTTCCCCCTGAAGGAAAGAAAGGGCCTGGTCTCAGCTTTTAACACTTTTTTCTCTCCAAACTCCAAACTCTTCACCAACAAACATGTGCTGGGTATGGTGGCATGCGCCTTTAGTCCCAGCACTTGAGACAGAAACATAGGCAGGAGGATCTCTGTGAGTTAAGGCCAACTGTCTACATAGCAAGTTCCAGGTCAGCCAGGACTAAATAGAGAAACCCTGCCCCCACCCCCCAAAAAAAAATCAAAAAGCACTGTGCACCGTGGGCCTACTATGTGCTTGAACAGAGCTAAATGACAAAGGGCAAAAAAGGCCTTACTGTGTGCGGGTGTCAGGGGTCCCGAGGACTAGTAATCCACACCCTGAGTACTGGAGCCTACTCAGGCCAGAGCGGCCTTCCCCCAACTCACCCTCCCAAGGCCAACCCCGGCTTCCTCTTCCTCCCACAGCCCTGGGGCAGGAAGGAGGGAGGCCTGGGGAACAGCGATCAACATCCCCCACAGCTCCAAGAGAAGGAAGGGTCTGAGTGGAACTGATGGCAGGATGTCACCCGGAGTCAAAGGAAATGGGAGACAGGAAGGGCTGTGCACGTGTGTGTGTGTGTGTGTGTGTGTGCATGTGTGTGCGTGTGTGTGCGTGTGTGCGCGCGCGCGTGTGTGTGTGTGTGTGTGTGTGTGTGTGTGTGTGTAGGGGGCGGGGGACAGAGGGACCAGAAACACGAGACGGGGCAAGGGGCACCACAGTGGGGCAGACACTGAGCAGGGGAGCAGGCAGGGGAAACTGAGTCAGGGGCAGATGGCTGGAGGACCACAGGCGCAGGGAGAGATGGGGGGGCAGGGAGATGGCTCAGGGTAAACTGAGTTCAGATCCCCAGCACCCACATAAAAGCCGAGGTAGGAGCCTGACATCTGCAGTCCTGGCAGTGGGGTGGGGGTGGGGGTCAAGACAGACGCAGGAAGGGGGTTGCTGGCCCTCCAGCCCAGTGGCAATGGTGGGCCCCAGGTTGAGTGAGTGACACTTTCTCAAAAGCTAAGATGGAGAACTACACAGGAAGACACCCAACATCCTTCTGTGGCCCCTATGTGCGCGTGTGGGCACATGTGCACACACACACACACACACACACACACACACACACACACACACACACACGCACGTGCACACACGGACGCGAGCAGGGACAGAGATACAGATGGTGAAGAGATAGCAAGAGGCAACAGAGATGTTGAGAGACACATGGAAGACACAGGACAGGAACAGTCGTTCTGAGGAAGAGGCTCTGGGGAGGCAGCCTGAGGCTTCCTCAGTCCGGTGCCCACAGGGTTATCTCACTGGAGGAGCTGCGGCCGTCTGTCAGGACTTCCCAGGGTCCAGAGCCTGGAGTGCCTGTCACGGTCCCCCGAGCCCATGCTAAGGGGGTTATCTCGCTGCACCCAGAACCCTCTACTCCTGATTATTTTCTTATTAAATGGTTCCAGTCTTTTAAAAACACATTTCCACTCCGATCTTTGAGACAGGGCACAATCCAGCCTAGCACTTGAGGCTTGCCCTGACCTAACTCAAACTGCCTCCAGTTTTGACGCACCCCCTCCCCACATGCGCCACCACCCGACACACCCACAAACGCGGCAGTTCACGCGCTGAGCTCCAGCACACGCAGGTCTCAGGCCTGCTAACTCTCACAGGCGTGGCTCTCCCCATCTTCTGCCTAGACAGCTCCTCCTCCAGGATGCCTCCTTGACTACCCCATCTCTGTACCACACCCCCAACGGGTCTGGCTCCCTGGTGGCTTTGCGGGCTAGCCTTGCCACTTCCCGCTGCACCACCCCCCCCTTCTCAACCTCACATCCTTTCAGGACCCATCACAGCCCCTAACTCCCCCTGTGGTCTGAACACATTTGTGAAGCATATGGGAGTATCTGCCTCAGACAGACAGAAAGCAACTTGAACCGGCCGGGGCTCTGTGATGGCATTGACAGGCTGCCCACCCAACCAACCCACCTCAAGCCACCCAACCTGCTTCGGCTCAGGCTCTTCCCCGGGGACCCTGGCCAGTGTCCCATATAGAAATGGAGCTCACGGCACTACTCCTGACGGAGCTGAGCTAAGGAGAATCAACGTGAAGAGCTAAGTACAGAAGGCACATGACATGGTTGTCGTCAGAGGCAGCCAGCATACACAGGGACGTGCCTGCAATCTCTGACACTTTCCACAGCATGCCGCAGGAGCTCCAAGATCCTGTGGCCACTCTCTGAGTACACCGGCCCTCTGATGTTGCAAGCGGCCAGCAGACCTGACCGGGTACAGTTCTTTTTCTATAAACACATCTGACATAGGGTTCAATTAACAAAACAGACTCAGTAGGAGATTAACAGGAATGACAATAAAATTTATTATAATAAATGTCCTGATGAAAGTTTGTGCTTTGGGGAAATTACTGAGTAAAGCCAGGTTACTTAAATCTTCAGGAGTATTGGCAATCGATGTCATAACAGATAATTAGGAAGTGACTAGCGGACAGGTAATATGCATGTATACTGTGGACACACAAGGCGATACGAGAGTCACGTCCTAGTCATCAGGGCAAGTTCTCAGCACACCGCTTATTTCTAGAAATTTCCATTTAATATTTTCGGACCACTGTTGACATAGAGTAATTGAAAATTTGGGAAGATGGGGGAACTACTGGACTCTGTGTTGTGGCAGCCACAGAGAAAAGGCAGTCAGTGAGCACACTTCCAGAACAAGGCGTGGGGCAGGGTTGAGTCTCCACAGACTCTTGAGTCTAAACCTTCAGTGTGTCTGATGCGCTCATTAGAAAGCAGCATGGGTGAGGGATGTTAAGCACCAGCTCCCCAGGTCCCCAGGAACAAGGGGCCCTGGCTGCTTCTGATCTTGGTAGCAGCTTCTTCCTAGAGAGCTGCAATATGCCTTCATGCAAGACACAGCTCCTGAGTGTCCAGTGTCTTCTGGGTCCAGCACAGAGGCCTCTCTCCAGGCAAAACAGACCCTGCGTATGCTGGCTGCCTCTGACGACAACCTGAATCAAGCTTGTGTGGCCTCTGAAAGCTGACCAGCGGCCACCCTCAGTGTTTGGGAAATAAGAGGACCGAGCAGGGGAGGAGTCACTGTCCCTGCAGCCAGAGGTTCAGACTCAGGCACCCCAGAATCAGACGTGCATCTGCTGAGACGTAGCAGAGGGCCTCGGCTGACCCAGACCTAACCCCACTGAGGAGGTGTTCTGTGACTTGGAGTGCAGTAAGATGGAGACAGACACCCCTCAGAGGAGCATGGCACAACAGCAGGGTCGGGATGCTCTGGAGAACATCCCGGAAGATAAAGCAGTGTCAAAGGAGGTTAAGCAAGGCTTCCAAATACAAGGCAGGCCCTGGCCATCCGCGAAACCCTGAAGCTCTCTGGGTACAAAGTCCCAGGGCCAGTCCTGAGTGTGTGACACTGGGGACAGGTGGAGACCACAGAGATGAGGGCAGCCCAGGAAACCTGAGGGAGCCTTGGGCTGCTCAGGTTAGAACTCTGATTTTTCTCTACAAATGTTTGAATGCCAGTTCAATTAAAACCAGAAAAGCAGCCAGGTCCAGGGGCGCAGGCCTGGCATCCTAACTCCTGGGAGGCAGGAAGATTCAAAGTTCAACGCCAGCCTAGGTTACAGAGAGAGAGTTCTAGGCCAGCCTAGGCAACTTAGTGAGATCTTATCTCAAAAAATAAAACACAAGTAGTAGACTGGGGCTGTAGTTCAATGGGAGAGAGCCTGCCTAGCACGTGTCGGACCCTACGCTCAATTCCCGTAACTACAAAGCCCAGTGACCAACCGAGAAAAGCCACATCGCTCAACGAAAACCGCACGAAGTAAACCCTCCCTTAGCAGGAAGAACAGGCCCAGCGGGGGACGGGGGCAGCGCCCTGCCCCATGTCACAGCCATCTGGAGGGAGCTGGGACCAAGAGCCCTGCTGTCCGTCCACCCTGACACTCAGGAGGAAGTGAGACAGAGAGACAACATGAGTGGCTGACACTTCCTAACCGCTGAGCCCAGGGCCTCATGTGCCGGGCCTCACGGAGGGAAATGAGATGGGAAGGAGGGTAAACTGTGAGGACGGGCCTTGGCCTCAAATCCATCTCTGCACCCTGGCAGCTGGGTGACCCTGCAGCAGCCACCGTGGCCATCTGCGCTCTGGGCCTCTGCTGTGGGCGGAGCTGAGTTAAAGGGTGCAGCTGGCCCCGTGGGTGTCCGCCAGGTTTGGAATCACTGCCTTTGAAAAGGGGGAAGCTGAGGCTCTCGAAGGGCCAGCTCTGGATTCCAAGAGCCTGTCCTGCTCAGCCTATGTCACCATCCCCTCCTCTCCCCAGGGGGTGGCAGCCACTGGTATTCTGCTCTGCAAACTCAGTCCAGGGGAGGCCGAGCAGCAACAGCTCCGGGTCTGGCTTTTCAGTGGACTGGTGGTACAAATGCAGGCTGTGCCAGCTCTCTGACCTTGCCAGCCTTCTGCCACGGACCGGCCTGGGTCAAGAGCCCGGTGGATGTGAGAATCCACTTGGCAGCCGGGCCACAGATGCCATCATCTCCTCAGCAATAATGGCCTCCCTGGTCCTCCCCAGCAATTTCTGGGGCTTGGCCCAGCCCTCCAGCTATTTCAAATGACTCATGCCCACAATTCCTCCTCGGCCCGCGGCTTAGGATGGGGAGAGAGGGGCACCCCAGACCTCGGTGGTATGTATGCCTGCAGCTGGGCCAGTTATGGCCCATGGAGCACAGTGCCTGCCCCACAGACAGCAAGGCCCGGGAGGGGGGGGGGGGGCAGGCACAGACTGCTGCTCAGGGGAGCTTCTGTGACGTCACTTAAAGAAAAAGCAAAGCCACTCAAGCCATACCTAAACTCACAAAAAGCCACATCGCCCACACTCTAGCTACAAATACACCTACGATGCTACACGGACAATGCCCTGGCAGCCTCCTGGAGTCCAAGGCATCATCACCATGTCAAGCTCTGAGGATGCACACCTATTCCCCCAACAGCAACACAAGGCCTAGAGATCTCCCTTTCCCCAGACTGCTTTCGTCACCAAGGAACTCAGGGAGAGTGAGGGAGCTACTTCTAGTGCCTGGGGCTCTGCTTTTCCGGTTCTGTCAAGCCACAGCCAGGTGACACCAGGCTGGACCTGGGGACCAGGACCTGCAGGGTAGTATTTTAAACTCTGCAACAGGTGACTACCTGAAGCTGAAACTGACCAGTTCAGAAATCAGACTCCCTTCAAGAATGTGGCTCAGGGCTATAGGAATATCTCAGTGGGTGGAGAGATCATGTTACGCTGGCCTGAGGACCAGAGGACCTCTCTGGAACAGGCTGGGTGCGGTGGCATACAGCTTTGATTCCAGCAGTTACCTGTCAGGTCCAGGCCAGCCAAGGCTATACAGTGTGACCTTGTTTAAAAAAAAAAAAAAAAAAAAAAAAAAGCCTGGCTCAGCAGTATGGGCCTGCAATCCCAGAGGTGGGGTTGTGAGTCAAGCAGGTCCCTGAGGCACCCTGGCCAGTCAGTCTAAGCCAAACGTCAAGTTCTGGGTTTAGTGAGAGACTCTGTCTCAAAAAACACAAGACGGGGAGCGACAGAGGAAAAGACATACCACATCAACCTCTGGCCTCCCCGAACCCACAAATGGACATGTGCACAGACACACACACGCCACCCACAATAACTGTAAAAGGGATGTGGCTCGGGGGACAGAGAGCTCTCCTAGTGTGCCCGAAGCCCTGGTTTCCACCCCCAGCTCTGAATACAAGTAGTGTGGTGCATGCCTGTAACGCTGGCATTTAGGAGGATCAGAAGTCAAAGGTCATCTTCTGTTCCATAGTGAAGGCCAGCCTGACTCACAGGAGACCCTGTCCACACACACACACACACACACCCTCCCTTTCTGTGGGAAGATCCCTGACTGATCACCTCTTCTGCCGCCTCTCCTCACCAAGCACAGGGAGGGAGGGAGGGAGGGAGGGAGGGAGGAAGGGAGGAAGGGAGGGGAGGGAGGGAGGGAAGAAGGGAGAGGACAGGTCCAGGCCCCAACACCAGCAGGTACTTCGGATGCCAACCACACATCTGATCCTCACTGCTCCTTATGTGCAGGTGCCAGGGACTGGCCCAATGACATACCGGCTACCCTCAGTCCATTAACAAGACGCTTGTTTTAACATGAACTAGGAAATCACTTACAACAAATGCATCGAAGCCAGCAGGGCCTTGACTTCTTCGGAAGAGACTAAACACATTCAGGATTACGGGAACCCTCAAGCCAGGCAGGTGCCCTAGGCCTCTCATTCCAGAGCTGAAACTGGAGGGTGACGAGTTCAAGGTCAGCCTGGGCTTCCTAACACCTAGCCACAGACATTATCACAACCCACGGGCAGTCGTGTGAAGTGGTAAGGCACTTTGGGAGTTTGGCAACTCCTCAATACGTTAAGTTTAATGGGACCCTTTAGCCCAAGAATCCCACCCCTAGGTTAAGTATTCGACGGAATTGAAAACATACATGTACCAAGAAAAACACGTGTACAAACGTTCCCAGCAGCAGTATTAATCACAATCAAAAAGGAGCACCAAACCCACCGTCCATCTACAAGTCAGTGGACTTTGGGGAAATTACTGAGTAAAGCCAGGTTACTTAAATCTTCAGGAGTATTGGCAATCGATGTCATAACAGATAATTAGGAAGTGACTAGCGGACAGGTAATATGCATGTATACTGTGGACACACAAGGCGATACGAGAGTCACGTCCTAGTCATCAGGGCAAGTTCTCAGCACACCGCTTATTTCTAGAAATTTCCATTTAATATTTTCGGACCACTGTTGACATAGAGTAATTGAAAATTTGGGAAGATGGGGGAACTACTGGACTCTGTGTTGTGGCAGCCACAGAGAAAAGGCAGTCAGTGAGCACACTTCCAGAACAAGGCGTGGGGCAGGGTTGAGTCTCCACAGACTCTTGAGTCTAAACCTTCAGTGTGTCTGATGCGCTCATTAGAAAGCAGCATGGGTGAGGGATGTTAAGCACCAGCTCCCCAGGTCCCCAGGAACAAGGGGCCCTGGCTGCTTCTGATCTTGGTAGCAGCTTCTTCCTAGAGAGCTGCAATATGCCTTCATGCAAGACACAGCTCCTGAGTGTCCAGTGTCTTCTGGGTCCAGCACAGAGGCCTCTCTCCAGGCAAAACAGACCCTGCGTATGCTGGCTGCCTCTGACGACAACCTGAATCAAGCTTGTGTGGCCTCTGAAAGCTGACCAGCGGCCACCCTCAGTGTTTGGGAAATAAGAGGACCGAGCAGGGGAGGAGTCACTGTCCCTGCAGCCAGAGGTTCAGACTCAGGCACCCCAGAATCAGACGTGCATCTGCTGAGACGTAGCAGAGGGCCTCGGCTGACCCAGACCTAACCCCACTGAGGAGGTGTTCTGTGACTTGGAGTGCAGTAAGATGGAGACAGACACCCCTCAGAGGAGCATGGCACAACAGCAGGGTCGGGATGCTCTGGAGAACATCCCGGAAGATAAAGCAGTGTCAAAGGAGGTTAAGCAAGGCTTCCAAATACAAGGCAGGCCCTGGCCATCCGCGAAACCCTGAAGCTCTCTGGGTACAAAGTCCCAGGGCCAGTCCTGAGTGTGTGACACTGGGGACAGGTGGAGACCACAGAGATGAGGGCAGCCCAGGAAACCTGAGGGAGCCTTGGGCTGCTCAGGTTAGAACTCTGATTTTTCTCTACAAATGTTTGAATGCCAGTTCAATTAAAACCAGAAAAGCAGCCAGGTCCAGGGGCGCAGGCCTGGCATCCTAACTCCTGGGAGGCAGGAAGATTCAAAGTTCAACGCCAGCCTAGGTTACAGAGAGAGAGTTCTAGGCCAGCCTAGGCAACTTAGTGAGATCTTATCTCAAAAAATAAAACACGAGTAGTAGACTGGGGCTGTAGTTCAATGGGAGAGAGCCTGCCTAGCACGTGTCGGACCCTACGCTCAATTCCCGTAACTACAAAGCCCAGTGACCAACCGAGAAAAGCCACATCGCTCAACGAAAACCGCACGAAGTAAACCCTCCCTTAGCAGGAAGAACAGGCCCAGCGGGGGACGGGGGCAGCGCCCTGCCCCATGTCACAGCCATCTGGAGGGAGCTGGGACCAAGAGCCCTGCTGTCCGTCCACCCTGACACTCAGGAGGAAGTGAGACAGAGAGACAACATGAGTGGCTGACACTTCCTAACCGCTGAGCCCAGGGCCTCATGTGCCGGGCCTCACGGAGGGAAATGAGATGGGAAGGAGGGTAAACTGTGAGGACGGGCCTTGGCCTCAAATCCATCTCTGCACCCTGGCAGCTGGGTGACCCTGCAGCAGCCACCGTGGCCATCTGCGCTCTGGGCCTCTGCTGTGGGCGGAGCTGAGTTAAAGGGTGCAGCTGGCCCCGTGGGTGTCCGCCAGGTTTGGAATCACTGCCTTTGAAAAGGGGGAAGCTGAGGCTCTCGAAGGGCCAGCTCTGGATTCCAAGAGCCTGTCCTGCTCAGCCTATGTCACCATCCCCTCCTCTCCCCAGGGGGTGGCAGCCACTGGTATTCTGCTCTGCAAACTCAGTCCAGGGGAGGCCGAGCAGCAACAGCTCCGGGTCTGGCTTTTCAGTGGACTGGTGGTACAAATGCAGGCTGTGCCAGCTCTCTGACCTTGCCAGCCTTCTGCCACGGACCGGCCTGGGTCAAGAGCCCGGTGGATGTGAGAATCCACTTGGCAGCCGGGCCACAGATGCCATCATCTCCTCAGCAATAATGGCCTCCCTGGTCCTCCCCAGCAATTTCTGGGGCTTGGCCCAGCCCTCCAGCTATTTCAAATGACTCATGCCCACAATTCCTCCTCGGCCCGCGGCTTAGGATGGGGAGAGAGGGGCACCCCAGACCTCGGTGGTATGTATGCCTGCAGCTGGGCCAGTTATGGCCCATGGAGCACAGTGCCTGCCCCACAGACAGCAAGGCCCGGGAGGGGGGGGGGGGCAGGCACAGACTGCTGCTCAGGGGAGCTTCTGTGACGTCACTTAAAGAAAAAGCAAAGCCACTCAAGCCATACCTAAACTCACAAAAAGCCACATCGCCCACACTCTAGCTACAAATACACCTACGATGCTACACGGACAATGCCCTGGCAGCCTCCTGGAGTCCAAGGCATCATCACCATGTCAAGCTCTGAGGATGCACACCTATTCCCCCAACAGCAACACAAGGCCTAGAGATCTCCCTTTCCCCAGACTGCTTTCGTCACCAAGGAACTCAGGGAGAGTGAGGGAGCTACTTCTAGTGCCTGGGGCTCTGCTTTTCCGGTTCTGTCAAGCCACAGCCAGGTGACACCAGGCTGGACCTGGGGACCAGGACCTGCAGGGTAGTATTTTAAACTCTGCAACAGGTGACTACCTGAAGCTGAAACTGACCAGTTCAGAAATCAGACTCCCTTCAAGAATGTGGCTCAGGGCTATAGGAATATCTCAGTGGGTGGAGAGATCATGTTACGCTGGCCTGAGGACCAGAGGACCTCTCTGGAACAGGCTGGGTGCGGTGGCATACAGCTTTGATTCCAGCAGTTACCTGTCAGGTCCAGGCCAGCCAAGGCTATACAGTGTGACCTTGTTTAAAAAAAAAAAAAAAAAAAAAAAAAAGCCTGGCTCAGCAGTATGGGCCTGCAATCCCAGAGGTGGGGTTGTGAGTCAAGCAGGTCCCTGAGGCACCCTGGCCAGTCAGTCTAAGCCAAACGTCAAGTTCTGGGTTTAGTGAGAGACTCTGTCTCAAAAAACACAAGACGGGGAGCGACAGAGGAAAAGACATACCACATCAACCTCTGGCCTCCCCGAACCCACAAATGGACATGTGCACAGACACACACACGCCACCCACAATAACTGTAAAAGGGATGTGGCTCGGGGGACAGAGAGCTCTCCTAGTGTGCCCGAAGCCCTGGTTTCCACCCCCAGCTCTGAATACAAGTAGTGTGGTGCATGCCTGTAACGCTGGCATTTAGGAGGATCAGAAGTCAAAGGTCATCTTCTGTTCCATAGTGAAGGCCAGCCTGACTCACAGGAGACCCTGTCCACACACACACACACACACACCCTCCCTTTCTGTGGGAAGATCCCTGACTGATCACCTCTTCTGCCGCCTCTCCTCACCAAGCACAGGGAGGGAGGGAGGGAGGGAGGGAGGGAGGAAGGGAGGAAGGGAGGGGAGGGAGGGAGGGAAGAAGGGAGAGGACAGGTCCAGGCCCCAACACCAGCAGGTACTTCGGATGCCAACCACACATCTGATCCTCACTGCTCCTTATGTGCAGGTGCCAGGGACTGGCCCAATGACATACCGGCTACCCTCAGTCCATTAACAAGACGCTTGTTTTAACATGAACTAGGAAATCACTTACAACAAATGCATCGAAGCCAGCAGGGCCTTGACTTCTTCGGAAGAGACTAAACACATTCAGGATTACGGGAACCCTCAAGCCAGGCAGGTGCCCTAGGCCTCTCATTCCAGAGCTGAAACTGGAGGGTGACGAGTTCAAGGTCAGCCTGGGCTTCCTAACACCTAGCCACAGACATTATCACAACCCACGGGCAGTCGTGTGAAGTGGTAAGGCACTTTGGGAGTTTGGCAACTCCTCAATACGTTAAGTTTAATGGGACCCTTTAGCCCAAGAATCCCACCCCTAGGTTAAGTATTCGACGGAATTGAAAACATACATGTACCAAGAAAAACACGTGTACAAACGTTCCCAGCAGCAGTATTAATCACAATCAAAAAGGAGCACCAAACCCACCGTCCATCTACAAGTCAGTGGACAAATATATATATATATATATATATATATATATATATATATATATATATATACACACATATATATATATATATACACATATATATATATGGTCTATTCACACTAGGAAATACTATTCACTCAGATAATAAAGTACTGCTGAATGCTATGGAAGAGAAACGCTACTACAAAAGGCTGTAAAGCCTATGATTCCACGAGGAACCATACAGAGAACTATCCAGAACAGACAAGTTCACGGACAGGCAGTAGCTGTCGGATGAAAAGTGGCCAGGGCCGGGGGAAAGAGGTCTGGGAGCTGAGTGTTGATGAGGGCTGCTTTGTGGGATGTGAAAATGTTCTAAAAGTGGGGGGGGGGGGCAGTGCGTGACCTAAGGATCCTAAAAGCCACTCAGAGTTCACTTCCAAAGGGTGAGTCCGATGGTTAGCGGAGCAGACCTTCAGAAAGCCGTTAGGTTAGATATGGTTTTTAAAACAAGATAGGGTAAACAGATAAGCTCGGGCAGAGGCGGGTACAGCGCGGTTCACGAATAACTTAACACCTTCTTTAGGCTAGAGAAACAAACCCAGTTCTGCACCTCCCCGGAAACAGGGGCTGGAGAAGGGGGCTCGTCCCCAGTACTAAACCGGAGCCTTCCACCCCGATCTGCCTAACCATGCTGGGCCTAACCATCAGGCAACCCTGCTGGGGTGAAAGAAATAAGGGGTGGGGTGTGGACGCAGGGAGGCGCGGGGGCCGAGGGGCAGCCGCTCCTGGGGTGGGGGTGCGGGTGGGGGTGGGGGGCTGATGGCCAAAACAGAGAAAGCCCCTTCCCCAACGCGCGCCTGGAACCCCGCGCGCGGGGAGGAGGGGGGGGCACTTTCTGCTGTCCTGGCTGGCGAGTCCTAGCGGCCAGGCACGTGACGGCCCGGGCCTCAGTTTCCCCCCACGTGTGAAAGCAGGAAGCCGGCGGCACAGCGAGGGGAGGCGTTCGCGTTCTAAGAACCACCGACCGCGTCGTGGGCCGCGCGACCTCCGCAAGTTAACTTCCCCGCGGCGCCGCGCGGGTGGGGCTCCAGGCCACGCGTGTCTCCCTCCCGTTACCCACCCACCCACCCCCGACCCCCCGCGGCGGCCGGGCCTGTCCGCCCGCGCCGCCCACAGTCCCCACCGCCCCGTGCAGCCCCGACCCGGCACTGGCCGAGGCCGCCGCCGCCGCCGCCGCCACCTACCGTGCCCGAATCGGCGCCCGCGCAGACTCCGGCTCCCTGCCGGCCGCCAGGGAGGCGCCGCGAGGGGCGGGGCCCCGTGCCGTGACGAAAGGGGCGGGGCCTCTTGTGATCACGCCCCGCCCCTGTTGCCGAGACCGCTAGACCACGCCCCCTACCGCGGCCCCCTCGCCCGACGACGACTCCAGGCGAGCCGGGAAGCCTTGGGAGGCGGGGCCTGGATAGGCCCTGCCCACACGGCCTCGGCCACGCCCCCGCCCCGCGGCCGGTCCTGCGGCAGGGAGGCGCTGCTAGGGGCGGGCCGCGCGTCGTGACGCAGGAGGGGCGGGGCCGAGAGGGTACCGCCCCTCTTCCTGCGCTGCCCCGCCTTCGCCTCCGCCCTGGGGGCGGGGCTCCCGCCGCTCGGGGCTTGCCGCTCTGGCTCCTGCGACCCGGCGGGCGTACCCCGCTCCCACAGCGTCCTGCAGGGTTCAGCTGCTCAAACCAGCGTTCCGACGCCAAGCGGGCTGGCCGCCCTTCACCCCAGAGAGCAGCCAGCCCTAAAGCAATGGAAAAAGTGCAGGCTCGCCTCTCCCTGCGTCCTCTTTATCCTCTGTTTACACCTAACGTACATGCGTGTGTGCTGCTCCCTATTTAAAATACATTTTTGGGACCGGAGAGATGCCTCGTTTGGTAAAGACGCTTGCCACCCCCCCGAAACCCACGGAGAGAAGCGACTCCACAAAGTTGCCCCGACCTCCACGTGTGTGCTGTGGCACACACACACACACACACAGAACTGAAAATAAATAAATATTTAAAATGAAATTCTGGGGTTTGCAAGGTGGCTCAGCTGGGTAATAGCGCCTGCCTCCAAACCTGAGAACCTGAGTTTGTTCCGGGACCCACATCATACAAGGAGAGAACAGACACCCTCGACCAACAAATTGTCCTGTGACCTCTGGGGTGTTGTGAAACAGTATCCCCCATACCCGATACAAAAATAAATGTAATACATTTCTATTCTAGTTACAACTAGCACAAATATACACGCACGCCAGAGAAGTCAAGGCACACAGATGTGTGTTTGTCTTTCATTCATGCGTTCCATAAAACATCTCCCCGTGGGAGACGCTGGACTGACAGAGTCCCCACCTCGGTGAAGCCAGTTTTCTACTTAAAACCACATGACATAGCGTTGATTGGGTGCACATTTGAGATTTTGTGTGGCTAACCTGAAACTGCAGCTGGGAGTTTCATACTATTCACAGGTGAAGAAAGATACCAAAGAAAGAGGTCCCAAGGGGACTTCGGCTGGGGTCGGGGGGGAGGGCTCTGTGCTGGGCTTTGTGATCCTGGAAGGAAGCTGGATCCCCTAAGGAGCCTTCACAGCAGAGTGTGTGTAACTGACCAGACAGGAATAGGGGCCTAAGCTGGTTCAGGGAGGAAAAATGGAGTTCTTACACCATAACCTGAAGTTCAGGCAGGGCGGCGTATGCTACTTAGTCCTGAAAGGCACATTAGTCACAGCAGAGTGTTGGGGCAGCAGGTACAACATCCGGTAGGGAGGGTCAGCCTGGAGCCTTGCATGAAGTTGGGTAGGCAGGACGTGGTGGAGGTGAGAGGATGCTGCCAGGCTCCTGTGCACTGGGGGAAGGGAGTCTCCACCGTGTCTTGATGAAATGGAGACTGGGAAGGTGTTCATCAGGGAAGGGCGTGGCTAGCCGCGCTTTCTGTAGAGAGACCTCTCGGGATGCTTTTTGGGGAGGAGCAGGCAGGGTTTGGCTCCTTCCAGGGGTAGTTAAGCATCCCAGGGCAGGCACAAGGGTGCAGAAAAAGAGTTCTGCTTCCAGAGCTGCTGGGCAGAAAGGCGAGGCACAGATCTGAGTGGCCATCGTGGCAGCCACCCAGGGTGGCAAACGCTGCTCGCAGGTCTCCATCGGACTGTCACCCCCTGGAGGAAGCCCACTCCCCTGTCCCCCTGCTGGATCAACCTGGGAATCTGATGTGACATTGAGGGCGGATTAACAAGCTCATTTCCATCCCATCCCTGTCCGTGGACTGGGACCTTGCAGGATGGGCACCTTCCTTAGCGGGTTCACGGAGCATGGCGCTTAGGGAGTCTCCAGGGGATGTTTGTCAACAGCATGGGATAGAGATGTAGCACGGGTCTAACCTCTTCTTAGCACTGTCCTCCCAAAAGGCTGTGTGGATGCTGTATCAAGGGCTCTGCTTCCTTCAGGCACAGAGCCTGTAGGCGGAGCTGTTCAGAAGAGTACCGGGGAGTGGGGGGGAAGGGTGTGGCTGAGGGGTTGGTAGATCACTCTCCTAACACTCTCAAAACCATCCCCAGCACCACCAGGCTTGGCTGTGTTTTGTTTTCAATCATCTTCAACCTGCCTGTTCACGCTCCCCAGCAGCCTTCTGAGGTTTCTTATCACCACCACACACATTCTACCGGGGAGGAAACCGGGGGTCAGTCAGGAAATCTGGTTTGAGGGCTGAAGCTGCCTCTTAGCACTAATGCGAGCTCAGGTCCCTCGCACCTCCCCAGGGCTCTGGCAGCAGACGGGCGGCGGCTGGCAGTGGGTCCCTTCTCTAGCAGGAAGCAGGTGGGGTTACCATTTCTCTCTGGTGGTCAAGCTTCAGAGAGCACCCTTTGGTCTCTGACTCAGATGACCTGCTGCCACGGTAACGCGGCTCCAAACAAGGTGCTCATCTCTGGTTTTTGTCCTGTCATTTTTGTTTATTTGCACTCGTGTGTGTGTGTGTGTGTGTGTGTGTGTGTGTGTGTGTGTGTGTGTCCCCAGATGTTTCCGTCCGTCCAGGTGTGCGTGCCTCAGGGCAACCTGAAGTGTTACATTCTGGAATCCTATCTACCTCCTTTGAGACAAGGTCTCTCATTGGCCAGAAGCTCACCAATTAGGTTGGACTGGCTGGCGCACAAGCCCCTTCCTCCTGTCCCTGCCTCCCTAGTGCTGGGATTACAAGCACAGCCTTCTCCACCCAGCATTTTCATGGGTTCTGGGCACTGAGCTCAGGTCTTCATGCTCGCAAGGCAAGAGCTTCAGTGACTGATCCATCTTCCCAAACCCTTTTGGTTTTTTTGAGACAGGGTCTCACTATGCAGCACAGGTTGGTCTTGAACTCCTGATCTGCTGCCTCTGCGTCCCAAGAGCTGGGATTAGTCATGTACCGTCACCACCAGCTTTAGATGCTCACCTCTTTAGAGCCTGCCTGGGACACCCTGGAGCCATATCCTCATGAACTCAGCTGCTGTGTGCCCTCCAGGGTCTGATGCTGACTGATGCTGACCAGTGCCCCTGAGTACTTCCAGGGCTACTCCTTCCTACTCTGCACACACACACACACACACACACACACACACACACACACACACAATCTATGTTGTACCTCAATCTCAGAAGATGTGGATTAGTTGCTCCAACAGGGCGACACTTTGTCTTCCCAGAGGCCCTGGAGTCAAATATTCAAGATCTCGAATCAAATGTGGGGGTTGGGGGTGGGAGTTCCCAGCTCAGTTGAATTGCAGCTGTAAGCTCAGTGTGAGGGTCAGGACTCCAGCAGACTCCTGGAGAGTCTTCCAGAAAAGTGGGCCCTGCAACCAGCCGGTTTTCCTTCAGTGTCACCCCTAAATCATGTTTTGAGTTGAGGTCGAAACTGGGTTTTGGTTTCAAAACACAGCGTGGCTTTTCACCTTGAAGCTCCGGAGGAGTTCTTCCCCAGCTGGCCAGGGCCTCACATGTCCAGGACAAGCTGGAGTCAGGACCTGGGGCAGGAGTGGCAGGTTCAGGGTGCCTGCTGTGATCACCCTGGCCGTGGATGTGTCCTTTTCCTCGCCAGTGTTTATTTTGCTTAGAGTCTTTTGTAGGCTTTGTTTTTCTTACAGTGTGTCTTACATGCTTGTAAATTTGCTGGCAAAACAATAAATAAAAAAATAATGACTGTTATTTCCTCCTGGGTTTTTGTGTTTGTTTTGGCAAGTGTGTGTATCTAATCTCAAGGATGCTAATTTGTCCAATGTGTTTTACCCGTCAGTACCATCAAGAAAACATGGATGACATCACTGGGCTGAGAGCAAAGGAAGGCGTTTTTAAGATTAATCAAGCTGGTGAAGTCCTGCTCTTTCTCCTCCCTCTCTTTCCCTCCCCCTCCTTCCCTCCCCTCTCTCTCCCTGCCCCATTGTTCCACTGTCCCCCTGTGACCAGCCTCCCCTCCCCCAAGGTCTCCCCCAACTCCCTATACAGTAGAAGACATCTTTGACTCTCTGATCTCCCTGCCTCCACCTCCCAAGTGTTTTGATTATAGGCATGTGGTACCACACCCAGGATTTTCTGTGCTGGGATCAAACCCAGGGATGCGGGCAGGCTAGGCGAGTATCTACCAACTGAGCTGCAGACCCAGCTCCTGTCTTCTTCTAGGACTCCTCCGATCAACACAAGTAAAAGAAAACGGCCGTGTAAATAAGATCAAAATCGTTCTTTCAACAAGCATGAAATAAAAACTCAGAGTGACCGGAGAGCAGTTGAATCGATGTCCACGGAAATCAGCTTTCTCTTTGTGGAAATATGAGATCATGGTGCATCACGCTATCTGCAGGACCTTGGAGCTAAGCAATTGTGAAGGTTAAGTTCATGTGGCTTATGACTGTGGGCTCTGCTCTGCTCCAGCACGTCTTTAATCCCTCTGCTCAGGAGGTGGTGGCAGGAGGATCAAAAGTTTCAGATTATCCTTGGCCACACAAGTCAATTCAAGGCCAGCCTGGACTATAATATCAAAGAGAAAACAAGACTGTGTGCACACCATAGGAGCTCAGGGTAGTGAGAAAAAGGAGACAGAGGAAGAGAAAGAAAGAAATAGAGAAATAAAATGATGGTAGGAATTGACAGCTCCTGGTGGGGAATCTCCGCAGCCTGCCCTTAGACTCACTCATGGAAGACTGGTGATGTGTTACAGAGAACCACAGCTTCAGAATCTTGGGTTTGGAGGGACAGTGGGGGCTACCGATGGGTAGAGGGAAGGGCAAGACCCAAAATGAAGCCATTCACGGGACACATCCTAGGGCCCAACAGAAGCACAGACCAAATCCTTGTGCCTCTGGATCATCCCAGGAATCCTGGCCCGTCTTCTTGCCCAAGATGCTGGCCACCTTGTGGGGTAGGAGGGAGAGAACCAAAGTCTGGGGAAGAGGCAGGATGTAGACACCATAGCACTAGACCCAAGGAAGGCTTAGGCAACGTGACGCCTCTGCTTTGAAGCCCCAGAAAGCCCAGGGAGAGGTGTTAGGAGGCCCCACCTTCTCATCGCTTTTATCTCCTGCCCACTTGGCCTCCCAACCTGTCCCCGCTTCTGCCCACACAACCCCCAGGATGCTCTGCTCCCTCTGCCACACGCTGTGTGCACCTGTGCCACCCGCACGGGGCGGCCAAGCTGCCAAGCGCAGCTGTGCAAGCTGGCCGCCACCCCGGGTGTTGTTTCCACACGGCGGACGTCACAGGCTTCGACCCGCAGTCTCTAGCAGGTGACAGGAAGGTGCACCTGTTTTTCTTTTAGTCACCTATACATGGGTGCCATCTGGGCCGGCGGGGCTCTGCTGTTTGCTCGGCCTCGCACACGGCCTCCCCTATGCTTCGGGCTCCATGAAGTCGATTCTGGATCCATCACCTGAGCCTCATCTCCTGGAAGATATCCATAGCAACACCCTCCTCACCACGTCCGGCTAACGTCAGTCAGTGCTAACTGCTGATAACAGGAGTCAATAATGCTTGGTAGAGATTTCCGGAAGACATGGTTCTGGGAGGACCCGTGGGCTGAATTGATTACTCAAAAGTACACTCCTTTCAATCTTCTCTGCTTAAATAGGAACATAAAAAAAAAAAAAAAGTCTCAGCTGGTTTCTGCTTTTCTCCAACTCTCGCTAATGACCCACTGAGTCATGTCAGGAACGAGCCAGTTATAGAGTCAGCGGAGCTGTGGTTACTGCCGAGACTTAACTTTGTGGGACTACCTTCTGTCTACAGTATTTTTGTTTGTTTGTTTGTTTTTCAAGACAGGGTTTCTCTGTGTAGCTTTGGAGCCTTTCCTGGAACTCAGTTGGTAGCCCAGGCTGGCCTCGAACTCACAGAGATCCACCTGGCTCTGCCTCCCAAGTGCTAGGATTAAAGGCATGTGCCACCACCGCCCGGCCTGTCTACAGTAGTATGAGGCTGAGTTTCTGCTTCCTGGAGTGTTATAATAAAGTTTTATTTACAAACCAGTGAGTCTATTTAAGGTTCCAAGTGCAAATGCACACCAGACCCTGTGCAAGTCGAGCAGAAAGTCACCTGGGGGTGGCTGGGAGGATGAGAGTTTGATGTGCAGGCTCCAAAGCCAGGCTGCTTGGATTTGGGTGCAGACACTCACTGTGTGACCTTGGGCAAGTCCGTTTCCATCTCTGAGCCTGCTAGTCTTCAACGTTCAGCTGGAAGGATTATAATAATAATCTAAAGTAGGTTCAAAGCTATAGTGAGATGTATGTGAAAACCCTAGTGGCTGTCCACAGTGGCACACTCCTGTGATCTCAGCACTCAGGAGGCTGAGGCGGGAAGATCCTGAGTTCAAGGCCAGCCTGGGCTATATAGCAAGGCCCTGTCTTTTAATATATATAAAATTTTACGTGCATGCATGTTTTGTCTGCATGAATGTATGTGCATCCCGTGCATCCCTGGGGTCTATGGAAGCCAGAAGAGGGCATCAGATCCACTAAGACTGAAGCTATAGCTGGTTGTGAGCCACCATGTGGGTGCTGGGCATTGAACCCAGGTCCTCTGGAAGTGCAGCCAGTGCTCTTAACCACTGAGCCATCTCAACAGTCTCCAGACCTTGTCTTAATGCATAAGTAAACAGACAAAAAAGCAAATAGGCTGGGAATGTGGCCTAGTTGGTTAGAACTCTTGCCTAGCAGGTGCAAAGCCCTGGGTTCAATCCCAGCAGCGTAGTGGCCCACACCTCTAAGGAGAAGGCAGCTCAGAAATTTGAAGTTACCTTCCACTACACTGGAAGTGCAGAAATCCAAGGTCATCCTTGACTATACAGGAAACTCGAGGCCAGCTTGGGACATACGACCTGCTCCCTCCCTCAAAAAAAAAAAAATGATCTTTGTGGTGATTTCTGTGTCTATGATCGATTGTTCTAATTGCTGTCACAGCTAGGTGTCGAAGGTGGACGCACACTGTTCACAGACCCAAGGGTATTTTGGCTGTGGGAACTTTTATTCGCAGGGGGAGAGGGGACATTGGAGGGGGGGCTGCAGGAGGGAGGGGTGCAGCTTGGCTCACTTAGGGGGCTCGGCGGCCAGCACCGGGAAGCAGCCTTCGTGATGCCACTGGCGGTCCCGCAGGCGACGGACGGCCTGCATCTGCGGCTGGAAGGCACCCCACTCATTCCAGTGTCGGAAGTCGCCTGGTTCCAGCAGGTATTGGTAGCCACGGTAGCCCGGGTACTGGTAGCCCACCCATCTGGGAAGAGAGCAGGAAAGGCGTGGAGGCACCCAGAGTCCCCTCCCCAACCTCTTTTTTGCTACCCATCTTGTAGCTAGTGTCCCAGGAGGGCTCACACATCTGCCCTGGCTTGGCCCTTTCTATCCCATGCCCTGGGGCATGGCCTTCCCCTTTCCGGTAGCCTCAGTATTCTCCTCTGAAAGGTGGGCACAGTCATGTGGCTGCTGTTTTGTGCATGCTTGGGGACCAGATGGAGGGAATGCCCCCACTGTAGGCAGTAAGTCCACACCCACGGGTCCAGGAAGGACAGAATCCAATGCGTGAGTCTTGAGCTCTCTCTCAGGCGATGAGGACAAGGCATCAAGAGCCATGTCTCCAAACCTGGGTGTCTTTCATATGCAGTGAGTCTCTCCTGCTACTGTAAGCACTGTCCAGGGGCAGATAACCTAGAGCCAAGCCGAGACGCCGAGCCACATGGGGTGTGGATGGCAGTGACTTCACTCCCTCCCTTTCTGATGAGGGCTCACTTCATTTGATGGGTGAGCGCAGCGCAAAGGTGCCCTTACCAAGGAATGGTAGAGCCAGCGATTCTAAGTTCAGCCCTTGCCTGGACCCAAGCCAGGTCTTCCCACGCCCTTCTCTGACCCATTGCTGGCCATTGGTTAGTTTCTGTAGAGGAATAGCCAGGTCCCATTCAGTGCCTTCCACCCTGCTAGAGGTGGGTAGCCCAGGCTCAACCATGTCCACACTGTACAGGGCACACTGGTGTCTCTAGTCCTGACCAGAGGAACCCTCTCGAAGCAGAGAGTGACCTCAATCCAAGCCTCCCCTCTGTGTGCCCAGCACGTGCCAGGCCCTCAGACAAGACTCTGAGGGGGATGGGTGAGGACACAGGTTCTTCAGGGGAGAAGGAAAGGGAGCTAGGGAAAGGCTGCCATCCTGCAAGCATTATAGGAAGGCAGAAAAGGACACTCATCTCCAGGGGCCAGGACTTGAGGCAAGGCACCTGACTCTCCCTAGGTTCTTGAGAAAGTAGGGTTAAGGGCTCTGCTTGGGAACCTCAGATCCCAGGAGTTAGGGTGGATGAGGAAGAGGCCTTACCTACCCACTGTACAGCCAGCAGCATTGAGATGCAGACAGGATACCATCTCACCCAGGGACTTCTGCTGGACCTACCCTCTGTCCACATCAGTTCTGGTCAGGGCCCAGACTCCTGAGCAGCTGAGAGTCTCGCCACTGTGGATAGTACTTATGCAGAGGTGGAACTTGTCACATGCCACAGAGACATGTGATCTGTTGGCAGAACCCCAGGACCCAGTCCTAAAAGACTGTGTGTGTGTGTGTGTGTGTGTGTGTGTGTGTGTGTGTGTATCTGTGTACATCACTATGTGTCTCTGTGTGTGTCTGTGTGTGTCTGTGTGGGTGTATCTCTCTGTGTGAGTGTCTATGTGTGTGAATAGGGAGGGGGGTTACGAGGTCTTTCCCAGGGACCTGATGTGACATTTCATCTCTGGCAGCCTTGGCCTCTGACTCCGCACTTGCTGTGGGGGCCCAGAACCTGGATGCTTACGTGCCACCGGAGACGGTCACACTGCCCACACGGTCACAGAAGCCATATACCCAGAGGCTGGGCACGTCATCCTCTTGAATCTCCATGGTGTTGCCCTTGAAGTTGGCCCCTTCAAACAGGCAGATCTTATGCTCCTGGGAATCCTGGGGAGGCCAAGACCAGTCAGAAATGGAAGCAGATGGTGGGGAGAAGAAAGGGGTAGGGAGGGACTCTGGGGCTTGCCCAGGGAGGACACTCCTCATCTGGGAAGAGGAGATGATGGTTGCTACATCTCTGGTGCCCAAGGATAAAATGAGATCATCCACACAGGCTCAAGTCTGTATGTGGAAATGTGTGGCATCACCCTGCAGCAACACAGAGACCCAGAGAGGGCAAGCATATTGATTTACATCACACAGCCAGCAAGGGGAAGCACCTTTCAGAGAAGTGCCACTCCCAATTCTCAGCAGCCTCTGAGGTATTGGGGAGCCCAGTTCAATGTCCTTCTATATGAACTTCTTCTAATCAGACTGAGCTACAATGGACCATGGGGTTGTGGAGCATGGATCCGGGTTTGAGTCCTGACTGTAGTCCTTATGCCCAATACCTTGGGTGTTTCCCTCTGTCCCTCAAGCCTCAGTGCATTCTGCCATAGAATGGGTTTGCTGGCACTTCACCCATGGGACTGTGGGTAACAGACCTGGCAGAGACGGAGGTCCACCCTTGAATGTCAGCATACAGGGAGTTCTGGCTGGGACTGGTGGGTTTTCTTTTTTGTTTGTTTGTTTTTGGTTTTGAGGTGCTGGGGTGGAGGGGGGGAATCCTGATCCTGCTGCATGCTAGGCAAGTGTTCTACCACTGAGCCCCAACCCCAACCCACACTGAGTCTTAATGGGTGAAACTCCACAGAGACGAACAGCCAGCGGAGCACAGCGAGGCCCGGCCCATTGAGGACAAGCTGGGCAGCATGAAGAACTTGACTTTCCATGTTTGGGCCTCAGTTTCCTTATTGTTACGTTGAGTGTTGTAATGGCTTCTGTCTGCTGGGGCTGCTGCTGTACAGACTCCACAAAAGGAAGAGAGAGCACTGAGTATACAGCAGGTGCTTAATAAAGAGATTCTTTAGTGACTGTTGTTAACTAGCAACAGGGGGAGGGCAGGGCACAAGCGTATCCTTCGGTGAGGCACAGTGGAAGACTGTTAGTGAAGTAAGTCAGTCAGCTCTCCCAGAGGGAAGGGAAGTGGATCAAGGGAGGTACCATAGGAGGAGGGAAATTTAGGAAGGGCTTTGTAGGTCAAGTAGGAGTATGAGAGCCAGAAGAAGGGAAGTAGGGCAGAGGTCAGACTGAGCAAAGGGAAGGCATAGACAGAGGCTGCTGTGCAGGACAGCAGATGTCCCTGAAAGGGGATGTGTGGTGTGAGGTAGGGATGGGGACACAGGAGACGTGATCAGCAATTCAAGGCCACTACGTAATCAATGCCAGTGACTGTTACCTATAACTGTCGCCATCTTGAGGACCTTGAGGAGGGTCAGCCAGTCTGTGGCTCCCCACTGCGATGGAGGTGAGACCTCATCGTCCCCATAAAGCCCCGTGGGACCCCACCTCAGGGACACACCTTCCCACTCTGCCCCACCCCCACCCCCGTCCACTCCTGCTGCGGCAGCCATGTCTGTCCGGGTGCTAATGTTTAATTTCTTCAGCTAATCTGAGCCTGAGGCAGGGCTCTGCCCTCACCGGCCCCTGCACGGCTTTTCCTCCAGCTCTCCTTGGGCTGACTCAGCTCTCAACCCTCAGGTGCTGGCTGCCCTGCCCAACGCCAACCAGCCCCAGTTCCCCCCACCCCACCCATCCACCCCAAGCAAGGAGCACAGGCAAGGTTTCTGGTTACAGATGGGCTTCCAGGGCCTAGGGTGGAGCCGGCAGAATCCGGCCACCCTGAAGTGCCTAATAGGGTCTCGACTATGTAGCCCTGACTGGCCTGGAATTCACTCTGTAGATCAGGTTGGCCGTAAACTCTCAGAGACCTGCCTGCCTCTGTCTCCCTGAGTGCTGGGTGAAAGGTGTGTGCCAACCATGGGCAGGCTTGATTTTGGAAATAACTCTAATTTTCATGAAAGCGGGACGAAACGCAGACAGGGAACCCAGGAGCGAGGCGTGTGGGTTATGTGGGGGGTGTGGTGCTCAGGAGAAGGACAATGGTGGCCCAGGACCAGGACTGTCACATGGGACACAGAAGACAAGTCAGACCACTAGACCATGGCTCTAAGGGTAAGAGGCCACCTGGGGAGTGGGGTGGGGGTAAAGGAAAGGGCTAGTGCCCCCCGGCTGCACCTTAGTTAGGTTCGGAACTAAGTGATCTGGGGTGAGGTTGGCTGTTAGGAGTTTTTCAATTTTTTCTAATATATATTTTTATCTAAACAACTATGTCTAAAATACGATCATAATTTTAATTTGGCCAGTGTGATCCTGAGAGCGTGATCTTTTACACTTGTGAGGAAGACATGGTGGTGTACTTCAGACCAGGAGTGTGTATCCTCATTATCATCGCACATCTCTGTCCAGACCAGACGAATCTCACAGACAGGTTCAGTCACTACTTAGGATCTGACTGTGGTGGTGCATGCCTGCAACCCCGGGAGAAGCATGAAGCCTGGGCTACGGGGTAGGGCTCTCTCTCAAAACACAAAGCAACACACACAACAACAACTACAAACGGTTAGTGCTTACTCTATCAGAGAGCATCCTCTGCAGCAGTGGTTCTCAACCTTCCTAAGCTGTGACCCTTTAGTACAGTTCCTCATGTTGGGGTGACCCCCAACCATAAAATTACTTTTGTTGCTACTTCACAACTGTAGTTTTGCTATTGTTATGAACCGTAATGCAATATATATATATTTTAGAGTGACAGGTTTAGGCAAAGGGGTCATGACCCACAGGTTGAGAACCTCAGCTCTAGAGGTTGTCGTTCATTGGCTCAGCCCTAGTTGAGCATGCTTCCCAGCTGCACCCATTACACAGATGGACATACAAGGCCTTCAAGGCTTTGAAGCTCATCTCTGAGTTCTTACAGTGTGCTCTGCGAAGGCTGAAATCCAGCCTGGGATTCTCACCGTGCGGCGAGCACTCTGGCTGCCTAACCCACTGCGACGCATTAGTAACGCCTCATCGTCCCGGGTGAGCCTTCATTAAGGCACTTTCTTCACAGACATTCCCACCTCAAGAGGTGAGAGTTGGTGCCGTCAGAGCCTGGCACGCGTGAGTAAGAAGTAATTGGCTCATGACTCATAATCAATTCATAATCCTGGAACAACTACACACCATGTGGGACTGTCTCCACGATCTGGATTCATCTCCCTTACGCTGATCTAAACATCACAAAGCTAATTCAGCATGTTCCCAAGATGTCACAACTGTCTTCCCCCCAAGTCCCTTGCTTAGTCACTTGGCAACTTTCTTCTTTTTTTTTTTGCCAAGGCTAGATTTGAACTCAACCCTCCTGCCTCCGCCTCTCCTGTGCTGGGATCATGGGCCTGTGTCACACGGTAGACCTCTGTCCCAGTCCCAGCCACTCACCATCCTGACGGGCCGGAAGGACATGAGCCGGTCGCTGCGGTAACTGCTGGTCCAGGTGTCCCAGCGTGGGTACTCGCCCTTCTCCAGGACAAACATCTCCCCACGGAAGGCAGATTGCTCAAAGGCCACCCAGCTGAGCACAGGAAGGACCAAGAGGGACAGAAGCAGAAAGGTGAATGTGTCAGCAAGTGCCCTCCCCAGCACAGCAGCCCAGGCACCAAAATGAAAACCCGAAGTGGGTCCAAAGGGTCTGGGTCTCATTCCACGCTCTACCCCTTACTTTTGTGTGACTGCAGACAAAGGGCTTTTCATCTCCCAGTCTTCATCTCTTTACCTACACTAACATTTTCTAGAGTTGGCAAAGGATGAAATGAGATACTGTTTGTAATTATCTGAGCAAATTATTTTAGCACATATGGGATTCACACAGGCTTTAAATACTTTAAGGCCCTGGGACCCACTAACTTACCAAGAAATATTTTCTTTTAAGCTCACTAATAGCTGGGAGAAAGTCTCTGCTTGCTGCTAATGTGGCTCTAATACCTACTGGTCGCTTCTTTCCAACCATGAG
Organism: Peromyscus maniculatus bairdii; assembly: GCF_049852395.1. Classification (NCBI taxonomy): domain Eukaryota; kingdom Metazoa; phylum Chordata; class Mammalia; order Rodentia; family Cricetidae; genus Peromyscus; species Peromyscus maniculatus. The sequence continues at coordinate 2,396,186 of NC_134874.1, read as the reverse complement.
AGCAGCAGACACTGGCCCCAGCCCTACAGACCAGGGTATGAAGTGCTGCTTTGGGTTCAAAGCAAGGCTTCTCATAGGTAAACAGGACTTATAACAGAACTAGGTCTTCGATTGCCAGAGTGGTGTAAGCTTGTGTTCAAAGGATCATTTAAAATAACACACAGGAGCTGGGCATGGTGATGCACCCTGCAATCCCAGATCAGTAAAACACAAGAGCTGGGCATGGTGATGCACCCTGCAATCCCAGAACAGTAAAACGCAGGAGCTGGGCATGGTGATGCACCCTGCAATCCCAGAACAGTAAAATGCAGGAGCTGGGCATGGTGATGCACCCTGCAATCCCAGCACAGGGGAGAAGCAGCAAGATCATGATATCTGTAGCCAGCCTGGGCTACACGGTGAGCTCCTGTCTCTAAACAGGAAACAAAATCAAAGGAAGCAAATGTGAGTAGTCCCAGAAGTTCAGATATGAGAGAAAAGTGAATTCGCATTTGCTGAGAACGAGCCTGGCAGCCAGGAGGCCCACAGTTAGGGTGGAGGTTGAAGAGAATGAGTCTGGTAGTGAGTCTCAGGCACCTGCTGAGTTTTCATGATGTGGCAGCTTGGTCTTTCACAGAGAGTAAACTGGACATTTAAAATAGTGTGTGTGGGGTTCATTGTGGTTTGAATAGGAAGATTAGGGTAAAGATTCTGCGGGGGGAGGGGTGTACTTCTTACTCTATGTGTTTGGAATTCTAAGGGACCAAGAGAGACCTAGTGGAACATCACTGTGTGTGTTGTCTTCCTGAGGGCTGCTGGGACCGTCTCACCAGAAAGATGGCAATGGGGAGACATCATCATGGGCTCAGAAAGAAGCACCCCAGGAGCCTCAGGATCTTGTCTGAGGGATGAGCCAAGCACAGTGAAGAAGTGACAGAATGGAAGATGTGGACCTGTCCTCAAAGAACGCTACTGAGGTTTTGTTAGCAGACTGGAGAAGAAGCACAAAGGATGATGGATGGATGGTGGATGGGTGGATGGATGGATAGATGGATGGATGGATGGATGGATGGATGGATGAATGATGGATGGGTTGATGGATGGGTAGATGGATGATGGATGGATGGCTATGGATGGATGGGTGGGTGGGTGGATGGATGGATGGGTGGATGATGAATGGATGGGTGAATGGATGGATGGGTGAATGGATGGATAGATGGATGATGGATAGATGATGGATGGCTATAGATTAATTGATGGATGGATAATGGATAGATGGATATAGTTGGATGGATGGATGGATGGATGGATGATGGATGGGTGAATGGATAGATGGATGGATGGATGGGTGGACAGGTGAATGAATGGATGGATGGATATAGTTGAATGGACGATGGGTGTGTGCATAGAGAGAAGAACAGGTGGACAAGTGATGATAGGGGCATAGATGTGTAGATGGCTGAGTAGTTGGATGAATGAACAAATGGATTTAGGGATGGAAAGATGGATAAAAGAGAATGGATGAACACTAGACTGATAGACGGATGAACAGATGGATAGTGACACATGTGACGGACAGAATGGGTAGATGGGGCGGGAACCTCAGAAGGCGGTGCCACACAGGGATGAAGACCAGAGACTATGGGAAACGACAGAGCTGAGTTCTAATCCCAGCTCATCATTGACTTACTCACCACATGACTTGGAGCCATCACTGAGGGTCGTTAAACGCCGGCAAAAGAAGAAGAAATGAGTGCCTGTGCGTCACTGGGAAGTTTGAGGGTCTGAAACCAGGGGACTCGTGGAGCAGACTCAACACGAGGTTCCCACGGTAATCTCATCTATGACTAGGGATGGGGAAGCTGCTGCTTATGTAACGACAAGACAGATGTGGTCTCGCCACCCACCGCTCTCTCTCCACCCTCCTCTGCCCTCTTTGGGTAGCCCGTGAGGACTCAGTCAACAGTGTCCCGGTACCCATCCTCATTGCCTATGGCTCATCTGAGCCAGAAGCAAGAAGAGGAGGGCAGGAAACAAATGGAGCCTCAGCCCTGAGAGGTGGTACCCAACCCAGTCATGCCATGATGTCAGGCTGAGGTCTCCCAAGTCTCATGGTACCTGTCTCACGGCACATGTCCCAGGTAAATGTTTCTCCTCTCCTTCCCCTGCTCATCTCTCCTTCATCCTTTCTTCCCACACGCTTGCTGATCCTGACCCAGCCCTTGCTCCTGGATCTCGGGTCTATATCTGTCCCTGTTGGACACAACCCCCTGAACACCAAAAAAAAGAAAGGAAAAAAAGGACATGGGCATAGCTGTCTGTCGTCTGTCTTTTTGAGGAAAAATACTCTGGCTTTGAGTCATCAGCATCCCAAACATTCTGAAACCTCAAGATGGCCACATCCAGCAGTTCCTGTCCCAAACGGGTTTTAGGGGATGGGTGGGGCTGAGTTAGGGTTGACCACACCAGGGATGGAGTGGATGCAAGAGTCATGAGTGCTCCCCAAAACAGAACATAGACCATGGGGTGCTGCTGGAACTCACAGGGAAGCGGGGGAAGGTAGATGGCCATCACTGTCGCCTGCCTGCCATGTTTGAATGTCTACAGTGCCAAGCCCATCCTGCCTCAGAATCGTTCTGACTCTCCTTGTTTAGAGTCGAGGAAGCAGGCTTGGAGACGGAACAAGATACAGGAAGGAGTGAGCATTGGGAACCCAAGCAGGTCTGATCTCAGGCTGGCCTTGAGCCCAAGCTGGTGCTTCCTTTTGTACTGTGGGCAGTTTGAGATGCCTTAAACGTTGGCTGGCCACACCCCCTGGGGATTTCATGGTGGAGGAAACAATAACAGAGAGCTCACGATGGCCTCAGCTCCTGGAGATAGCCCTGGGGAGCTAGCCCACTGCTTCTGAGAACTGGGAGTGAAATCCAGCAGCCTGTGATGGATGTAGGCTCTGCCACTCAGCACGGGGTGACCTCGCCCATTGACTCAGTCCTTCAGAGCCTCGATCTCAGTCTGTTGACTGGGGAGGGGGGGTTAGCCCTCTCTCAGACAGCTTGGTGTTGTTATAGGTGATGTGCAATGCACTTGCTTTTCACATTTACAGATGTTTGGGAGAGGGGATGGCTGGGGACATGTGGTCCCTCCCATGGTAGCCTTGCACTGTTCAGGTCACCTCTGAGTCTCAGTTTTCTCGTCTATCAATGAGAGAATGCAGAGAAGCTAGGGAAAGGCCAAGGAGAGACTGCTTGGTGCCAGGCTAATAGAGCTGCTTTGTGGCAGTGTGTCCCTCTCCCTCCAGCACTCACGGTCCTGAGATGACGATCAGGCTGCGCACTCGGTCAAAGCCACGGTCCCCCAGGTTCAGGCACTCCCCCGAGAATTCAACCCGACGGCCCTGGAAGTTTTCCTGCTCGAAGACGACCAGCTGAAAGAGAAACCGCCCCGGTCCATCCGGGAGGGCAGATTGAGGAGTGGCCTGGCTCCGTGACCCTGACCCCAAACCAAATCTGAGAGATGAGGGGCTCAGCTCCAACAACTCCTGAAGGGCATGTGTCAATCAAAGCAGGTAGGGCCTGGATCTCACCAGGACGCCATGAGCCTCAGTTTGTGAATGAGCCTACCCTCCGGTCTTCCCACTATTGAACTCAAGATCAGTACCGTAGTCAGGTGTAGGAATGGGGTCCTGGGCCTCCCAGGCTCCCATCCAAGGTCTCTCTGTGTAGCCTAGACTGACCCGGAATTTATTCTGTAACCTGGCCTAGCCTTGAACTTGGGATCCTCTGGCCTCTGCCACCGAGTGTTGGGACTAAGTGTGTCTGTGTGTCACTGGGCCCAGTCCTTCTAGTTCCTTCTCTGCGTTATTCCTCAGCCTGGCATGACCTCTTCACCGGGAGCCCCCAACTTGGATCTTCCACTTCCTAACTCATGGTCCAGGCTACATGTGTGGCCCTGACCCTGTTCTAGGTGCAGAAGCCGCTTTCACCAGGAAGCCTTCTGGGATTGCTCCTCCTTTACCCTGGGCAGGGGCTGAATGCCTACCACTGTGACATCCCACAGCCAGGTACAACCCTGGGAAGTCACCGCTGCCTCTGAGTCTCCCTCTTCCACCTCCTCCTCCACCTTTTCTTCTTCTTCCTCCTCCTCCTCCTCTTCTGCCTCTTTTTCTTTTCCAAACCTCTACCCCTAAAGGGCTCCTTCCGGGCAGGGCAGGGCATGAGCTGTTTTCTTATTTGCGGGCCCAAATACAGGTAAGGCTCACTAGCCCATAACCCCTCCCTCCTCTCTCTGCACCTCTCATTTGGATTTTACACGTTTTCTGTTCCACACAACAACTCTGCTGTTCGGTGGCGTCAAGGCACCTGTCTGGCACCAGACGCAGGCAGCAGATGCTTGGAGTTGGGGAGATCATGGGGTGGGGAGGAGATAGGGTCCTGAGGAACCCTTAGGGCCAGGTAGAGGGTTTTCACCAAACCTTAGCTTCTCTATGGATTGTGGGTTTTGCGGGTAGGTGTTTGCTACCTTGTTAAAAGGTAAATTTAAGTCACTGATTAAATTCAATTTACATAAAGCAAAGCCAGCCACATCCAGTTCTGGTGTGAGTCATAAACCAAGTGTGGCCAGGGCTGTACCTGAGGGTGAAGCCACCACAAATGAAATCTCAAGGGCAGAGAGTCTGGCTCTCCAGGAGTGTCCTGCAACCTGGACCTTGGGGGAAAGTTTCCAAGAAGATCAGGGTGGCCTGGTGGCCTGGTGGCCTGGTGGCTCTCCTAGGATGGGTGGTCCCTGCCACCAAACACTCCTCTCCTGTTTCTGGCTTTGCCAACCTCTAAGTTCCTACATGCGGGCTGGCCCGGCAGCAGGTGTCTTGCATCAGGAGGAGTGTTTCACATTCTGGTGGGTTCCCTTTTCTTCCAGGCATGTGGAACCCCTGAGATTCCCAGACTGTCCAGGAAGGAAGAGGCTGTGGAGGATGGAGAGCAGGCCAGGGAGGATGGAGAGCAGGCCAGGGAGGATGGAGAGCAGGCCAGGGAGGGTGGAGAGCAGGCCAGGGAGGATGGGGAGCAGGCCAGGGAGGATGGGGAGCAGGCCAGGGAAGATGGAGAGCAGGCCAGGGAGGATGGGGAACAGGCCAGGGAGGATGGGGAACAGGCCAGGGAGGGTGGAGAGCAGGCCAGGGAGGATGGAGAGCAGGCCAGGGAGGATGGGAAGCAGGCCAGGGAGGATGGAGAGCAGGCCAGGGAGGATGGGGAGCAGGCCAGGGAGGATGGGGAGCAGGCCAGGGAGGGTGGAGAGCAGAAAGAGTCAGAGGAAGGAAATCATAGGCAGCGACTCAGAAACATAGAAAGGAGAGAAGATCTGCAAAGGGAGAGAATGAGGGAGGGGAGGAAGAGGAGGAGGGATGAGGAAGATGTGGATTGGTAAGCCTCCCCCACCCCTCCCGTCCTTACCCTGTAGCTCCCAGGAGGCAGGTCCCCTACTTTGGCACTGGGCCTGGGCACGGAAGCTGGGACCGGGGTGGGGCCAGGGGCTGGGGCCGGCCCCGTGGTTGGGCCCCCCTTTCCCTTGCCATCAGACCCCGGGTTCACTGCCGTGGTGGTCGCGGCCTTAGCAGCCTGAGACATGGTTCCCGATGCTGCAAAGAAAAAGAAAGCTTTGGGCTGGGTGATTTGGGGGTGGCCATCCCAAGCCGCCCCACCCTTATGCTTCTCATGCTCCTTCACAGACGTCGACTCTGCCTGGGAAACAGAGGCGGTGACGCTGTCCCTCCCCTGAGCGGTGTCCGTCCATCGTGCTTGTCAGCTGTCACCTGCGTTTGCAGCATGGCTCTGCCTCGCCAGATGAGTGACAGTCACCCTCGGGAGTGCTCCACCAAATACGATAATGAGTGCCTCACACCCTGACCTTAACTGTGGGCTAGCCAGGGTCAGGATCCCCCTCTAGAATCTAGCTGGAGTAAAGGTGTCCAGCAGCCCACACTGCAGTCAGCTCCCACCTCAGCCGGCAGATGGACCGGCACCTGGGTTACTAAATGCAACCTTGTAAACACTCCTGTCCGGGACAGCTCCCTTAGCACTTGTCTCTGTGCCAGGGGCATGGGCGCTGCCCAGCCAACATCTGCTCAGAGAGCAAGTGCAAGTGTGCGTGTGCGTGTGCGTGTGTGTGTGTGTGTGTGTGTGTGTGTGTCCTGAACCTCTCCCAGCCATCCATCCGCCCCTGGCATCCTCTGAGGGCAGATGTGGGCGTGCAAATACTAGCCTGGCACTTGGGTTTGGGGGGTGCAAGAGGAGAGAGCAGCCTGCTTCCGATGCTCTACACCAGGACTGTGCCTTGTGGGCGTTGGGTGGAGGGGACTCTGGTCGGCTCCACGGGTCCCTCAAGAGACACAGCCTTCTTGGCACGGGTCTTTGCTGATGGCACTGTCCCCCAGGGGCAAACGCACCCGAGATTCTGCTGATAATTTACTAACCCCTGGAACCCTGGGGCTGCCCAGAGCAAGCTCCTTGGGTCCAGCTGGGGTCCGGACATCCTTCCTCTAACTAGGACAAGCACACACCTCCCAGCCTTCCGCAGGAAGACTGGCTGCTCTGCCCACACATCTGGGCCACATCTGGGGGTTTCAGCCACCCTCAACCTTGTCCCTGGAAAACACTCCCCAGGGGCTGGGCTTCTTTTCCAGCATGTGTTCATTCTCCCCCGCCCCCACCCCCTCTCTCTCCTCTGGCCCAAATACTTCTACCACTGCTTGCCTCTCTGCCTCCCCCGTACCCCCCACCCCTGGTTTTCCTGTTTTGTTGTTTTGAGATAGGATCCCTCTTGGTAGCCCAGGCTAGTCTCCAATTCTCAGCAATCCTCCTGCCTCAGCCTCCTCAGTGCTGGCTAGACAAGCGTGCCTGAGCAACAGCTCTGGTTTTTGCTTCCTCCCAGTTCTTCACCACCCTCTCTCTCTCTCTGTCTGTTTTCACGCTCCCTCTCTTTATTTCCACGTTTCCCCCAGTTCCCCGGCAGGGTGGCGGTCCCCTCTTACCTGTGTTGGAGGACAGGCGGGTGCTGTGGGCGCCTCAGGGCCGACCCCCCATTTTATAACCTGGCAGACACCCGGGCCTATAGTGTGCAGCACAAAGAGGCAGCTGGCTCAGCAGGGCCTGGCCAGGGTCCAGGGCCGGCTCTGCCCCGGTACCGCACAGGCTAGCACTTTCCATTGTGGGGCAGGAACACAGAGAAACCCTGGCCCCAGCCCTGTTCTGGCCACAGCGTCCATTGCCCTGGCTGGACACAGGCCCAGGGCCCCGCTGGCTGCCAGCCTAGGGTAGGGAAGGGGCACCAGGGAGGATGGCCTGAATTAGAATCCTGCCTCAGGCACCAGACACAGCGTGGTGGCTTCGGAAGTCTCTCCCTCTAGGGGTCTCAGTCTGAAGGTACAGGTGACATGTCTCCCTGCGGGGTGCCACACAGAACTGAGCGTGGACGTGGTTTCGTAAAGACAGAAGGGTTCTCAATCCACGGCCCCGTTCCTGAGCACTTCTGTGTGTTTGCAGCCTCTGGGTTTGTGATCGGCTCTGAAGCACACCTGCCCTCACTGTACCCACTTCTCAGATGTGGAAGGTTGGGTACAGAGGCCGGTACTGGCCAGGGGAGGCAGGCAGACTTTGGCCTGCATGCTCTGTCTCAGGCCATCTGACCTTGGCCCTGACTGAGGTCTGCCTGATATCCCGTTTCTAGTGTGGTGGTGGGTGGGGCTGGGTCTCAGACTCTAGAATTTGATATTCAAGGCCTGGGTCCTTCAACCTAACTGCCCGTCAACCCCCAGGGACTGGCCTCAGGGGTGCTGCCCAGGGTCAGGAACATGGAGTCTCTGAGCAATCTCATATCTCACTGCACCTGGCTGGGCAAAGGTCCGGCGCTTAATGCACGTCCTGGGCCCTCACAGGCTCCCGACAGTGTCAGGATAAAATGTGTGTGTGTGTGTGTGTGTGTGTGTGTGTGTGTGTGTGTGTGTGTGTTCCAGTGTTCACTGAAGAGGGTGGAGAGACAGGGTGATGGACATCCAAGGTGAGGACACAGACTGAAGGGTGGAGAGGGACAGACAGAAAGGGAGGTGGGGGGGACGGTAGAAGAGAGAGACCGAGGGAGCCCCAGTCAAAGGAGAAAGCAGGGTAGCCATGCAGCCTGGTAGACCAGTGAACCCCAACAGGTGTAAGGCAGATGGTCCACCATTGCCCTCAACAGAGAAACTGAAACCCACACAGAACAGGTTTCAACCTTGCCCACAGTGTGAACTCAAAGTGGACGACTGTGGCATGTCTTTACCCCCAGCGGGGTGCATCCGTCTTCTGAGAAACCCTTTTCCCTTGGGACGTCCAGGACCCCCATGGAGCCTACCTCTGTCTTGTGGTCACTCTGGCCTAGAGCCAGCGCTGGCCCTCCCTTTCTCCCCATGAGCCCTTCTCCCTGCCTCCCTCCTCTCTGCCTTTCATCCTGGGCCAAGTCCTTGAAGGGCAAGCTGGGAATCACAGGATGGGGCAGCCTCTGGGAGTCAGGCCAAGATGCTTGTGGTGGGGGCCACCCACAGGTCTGGGTTTCAAGGGCAGGCATCTGGGGTAGTTTTGTCCCCCTACCATCCTGGCCATGGGCAGCTTGCCAACGGTTCTGGGAGATGGGAGCAGCCTCCCTTGCTGGGTAGCTCTTCTCTGAGCACTTTGTGACTCTTGCCAGTCTGCCTTCAGATGAACCGTTTACAGACAAGTTGGTGGCTCCTTTGTCCCCTTCCAGCCCTCTTTCCCATCTGCCATGTGGAACGGGCACTCACGTTATTCTTTATTTCTTTTTATTTTATTTTAAGACAGGGTCTTGGGGCTGGAGAGATGGCTCAGAGGTTAAGAGCACTGGCTGTCCTCCCAGGGGTCCTGAGTTCAATTCCCAGCAACCACATGGTGGCTCATAAACATCAACAATGAGATCTGGTGCCCTCTTCTGGCCTGCAGGGACACATGCAGACAGAGTACTGTATACATCATCATCATCATCATCATTGTAGACAGGGTCTCATGTAGCCCAGGCTGACTCCAAGCTCTCTATGTAGCTGAGGCTGGCTTTCCTGCCTCCACATCCCAAGTGCTGAGATTACAGGTGTGCATCACCACACAGGGCTGTGGACTCGGCTCCTTCTAACCTCCTGAGTCCAGACTCTTAGACGCTCTCAGTTCCCGCTTCGGGGGAACCGTCATTCATAATGATAAGCACTTCTTCTGTTAACAAGGATGGCGAAAGTGGCCCAGACCCAGACAGCTCCCGTATCCTGCGCTTTCAGGCTAACTATTAACATTAAAGTCTTAAAAATACGTGTGTGTGTGTGTGTGTGTGTGTGTGTGTGTGTGTGTGTGTGTTGTTGCATGCTCACATGGAGGTCAGAGGACAACTTGAAGGAATCAGTTCCTTCCGTCCATCACGGGGGCCTGAGCACTGAAGTCAGGTCATCAGGCTTGGTGGTAGGTACCCCTTTGAGACATCTCGTCAGCCATCAGCCCCCACTTTGTCTTTTTGTTTGTTTGTTTGCTTGCTTTTGTGTTTTGAGACAGGGTTTCTCTGTGTAGCCTTGGCTGTCCTGGAACTCACTCTGTAGACCAGGCTGGCTTCGAACTCACAGAGATCCACCTGCTTCTGCCTCCCGAATGCTGGGATTAAGGGCGTGCGCCACTACCGCCTGACCCACTTTGTCTTTTTATTTCCAATTTAACCCACGACATAATTGAGGCTCAGAGGCATTAGGAACCTGCTCAAAGGTACTCAGCTCACAGGTGTGGGATGCAGACCAGGCTGTTGCCTGTGGAGGCCGCATCCCATCCACCCTTCGCCAAGTCCCGCATGGCTGACAGACAGCTCTTTTGCTCTTGCAGGAAGGAAGAGGTGTTGCTGTTTCCTGGCCATCAGGAGACTCGCTCTTTATCCAGGTCATCTCACTCAGCCGCGGGGGCGAGTTTTACCACAAGTGGTTCCTGCCTCGCTACCTGCTCCTGTGACAGGTCCTTCTCAGGCTGCCTCAGAGGCAGGGTTTCGGGGGGTTCCACGCCTTGGGTGTTTGTCCGCCACACTTTGCGCTTCGTGACGTATGTTTGCAAGCCGCAGCCCCTTGCTTCTGCGTGCGCAGCCACAGACTGTTCCACAGGTCTTGCTGACCGCACCCGCCCTGGCCCTGACCAACGTTCTCCCCCCCCCCCCGCCCCCAAAGACTTGTGCTCTGTCTCCTCTGCATTTGCTATCCAAAGGCCTTGCCCCGTGCCCCTGGGGTTTAGAATGCCCCTCCTTTCAAGCCACTGTAGAATTGCCTCCACCCTTTAAATGAGTGGCCTCAAGCCAGAGCCTGACACCCAGCTAGAAGAGGCAGGGGCGTGTGGAGTGGTGGAGGAGGGTAGGTGTGGAGGAGTGGAGGAGGAGGGTAGGCATGGCAGCCCTGAGATCTGGCTTACGTCTGTCCTATCATGCAGACAGACAGAATCGCACACTGTCAAGGTGATGCTGGACCCCAGGTCTAGTGTTTCCCTGGTCCTAGTCAGGAGTCCCGCGGAATCGCTGGAGGTGGACTGTCTACCTCTCATCTTCTCCAGTGCTGTCCCTGGGGCGGGCCACTGTCCCCTCCCCACGAAAGCCAGAGCTGCTGACACGTCCACCCTGGGCCTCGGCCAGGACTGGCTTTTGTTTCGACCACTGGCTTGCTGAGTCTGTGTTTGTCCCTCGGGGCCCCTGCCCCTTGCCTGCCTATAAGAGCCTGACCTTGTCTGGTCCTGGTTCTGACATGTGCTCTGGGCCCTTCTTGGTAAGTCTGGGTGGGAGGCAGGAGTGGAGCTGAGCTCTCCGGTGGCATCCTTTCGGGGATGTCACTGGTCACCCTGAATGCCACCATAACCCAGGTAGTCTCCGAATGTCCAGACTGTTGCTGCCTATGACTTATTTAAATGCAAAATCCCCCCCCCCCCCCGCCACTGTTCTGTGGCCTATGTGTGTGTCCACTATGAGAGCCACTATGCCTTGGGCTAGCATTGCATGTGTGTGTGTGTGTGTGTGTGTGTGTGTGTGTGTGTGTGTGTGTGTTGGTGTGTGTGTGGGAGTAGTGATGCATCCACCTCATTCCACCCAAATAGCCACAGCCACCCCACTGTGAGCTGGGGCTGGAGGAGATGATACCTAGATGTGGCTGAGGAGATGCCGTTTGCAGGAGGGGGGCATGGGAGAAGGGTCACCCCAGTTTAGGGACACCCAGACCCATCTGGATTCTGCCCCTGCTTCGGTCAGGGATGCGGCCGGGAATCAGGTCAAAGGTGACTGTGTTCTTCTCTCTGTAGGACCGGGCCAACATGACCCTGCAGTGCACCAAGTCAGCCGGACACTGGAGGGTAGGGAGTGGCCCGGGGAGCAGGCATCCTGGGAGGAGAGGGAGGAAGCCAAGCTAAGAACCCCCAAACAGAACTTTACTGACCCCTCTATCCTGGGGGAGGGGTACCAATTGCCATGCACCCAAGTCTCAGACCAGGGGGTCACACAGCCTGAGCTTGAACTTGGGTCTTCTGGTCCCCACCATTGGCCCACCTCACACAAGCTTCCTGCTGTATTGCTTTGACCATGCTGGACTTCAGAAAGAGGAACTCAAAGCTGGGTGTGATGGATGGCATGTGCCCATAATCCTAGCCTGAGCAAATGGAGACCAGAAGCTTGTGAGTTCAAGGCCAGCCTGGGCCTCATGAGATAGTCTCTCAAAACAAATAGTGTGGAGGAGCCATACAAAGGTCTTCCGTGAAGGCCTTGAGAAATGGAAGCCCTGCCTGCATTGCCCTTGATGTCCGCGGGGAGTGATGGTGGATAGAAGTCGTCCATACTCTAGGCCTACGCGGTCCAGGACAGCCCACTCTCCACCCTGCTCACCATCTGGCCCTGGAGGCACTTTCTGTTTGACTTCACCAGGGTGAGACCCTCACTGCTCACAGGACCGTGATCCCCACACATCTCCCTTCTTTCCTCTGCAGATGGTGGTGTGGGATGAAGAAGGCTTCCAGGGCCGTCGGCATGAATTCACAGCTGAGTGTCCCAGTGTGCTGGAGCTCGGCTTTGAGACCGTGCGATCTTTGAAAGTCCTGAGTGGAGCGTGAGTCTGGAGGAAATTGCGTCAGGATGGGGAGGTGGGGGCAGAGGGACTGGAAGGGATCCGGAGAGGATGCTGGAACCCACGTATGTTCCCAGACATATCTTTCTAGACTTTAACTGTACCTATGTGTCCCTCCCAGGCACAGAAGAGAGTGCAGGGTTGTTGAATCACGTTATCCAGGTTGTGCGTGTCCCACTTGTAAGGGACACCATCACACGGCCCCTGCCCATTAGTTGAGGCAGCCCCGGTGGGTCTGAAGATGTTCCTCTTAGACATAAACTGAAAGTAAGCATCGTTTACCCTTGGCCCTCGAGACTGGCAGCCTGCAGCAGCCCTTCCTGCAAGGATGGGAAGATTTATAAATCTACTGAATCTGCTCGAGGGTCACTGGACACATGTGACCATTGAGGAAGAATTTCATATGCATATTCTGTGACTTAAGAGCTGAGTTTTAATTTTCATTTAATCTTTAGATCAAATGTAATTAGTTTGTATGTGGCTGATGCTTATTCCATTGGGTAGAAGATCCCAGAAAATTAGGAAGAAAACCAAAAGGAGAGTGGTACTTTCTCTGTATGACTCAGAGCCAAGGCTACTTCTGTGGGTGCCTCCCAAGGTTACCTTGGTGGTCTGTATGCATCTTACACCACGGCGATTGTTTTTTTTTTAAAGATTTGTTTATTTATTATGTATACAGTGTTCTGTCTGCATGTATGCCTGCTGGCCAGAAGAGGGCACCAGATCTCATTACAGATGGTTGTGAGTCGCCACGTGGTTGCTGGCAATTGAACTCAGGACCTCTGGAAGGGCAGCCAGTGCTCTTAACCTCTGAGCCATCTCTCCAGCCTGGCGATTGTTCTTTTAGCTTCTGCTCTATTCAGGTTGGGAGACAGGGCCCAGGACAGCTGCCTATCTAGGGACGGTGTCCTGCAAACTGCCAGGTGAGGCTGGACAGGAGGAAAAGAGCCTGGATAGACTCCGAGCACTTATTACTTACACAGACAGCACACACAAGTCTCCAGGGTTCTCTGTCCCCGAGGGAGACACAACACAAGGGGACTGCTAGGGGGCTCCTTCCATGCTTCTGCCCAAGGTGGGAATGCGGAAGGCCCTTCTGCCACGGGAAATGAGCATGGAGAAGCTGTCCCAGAACCTGGGGAGGGAGAATGAGCAACATCTCAGGGCAGACAGCTCCTGACTCCTGTCAATCTCAGGTTCTGACAGGACCATGAGGAGTCAGCCCATGGCTGAACCCTGTCTACACGATGTGACCTTGGTGGCAATGAATGTGTGAGGACCTCAGAGCACCTGCCTAGGGCGGACCCTTCCCTGTTGGACACAGGAAGCCAGTGTGATGCTGGCTCTAGGCAGAACTTCCTGTGTTGGGCTTAGGCAGGGTTTCTCACCCTTGGCATTAGCAAGGTCTAGGGCATGACTGCTCTTGGGCAGGGTGACCTGGGTGCTGTGCCACCGTTGGCTCCCACTTACTGAATGACCATCGCGTCCCCTCCCAAGTTGTAAAGCTGTAACAACCCAGGCACTTAGAGGCTCAGTCACCCCCATTCAAGCCCTGACCCAGCTCTCAGGTCGGCAGCTCTTCTTTCTTGCCATTTCTGCCCCGTTTGCCTGCAGGTGGGTGGGCTTTGAGCATGCTGGCTTCCAAGGGCAACAGTACGTGCTGGAGAGGGGCGAATACCCGGGCTGGGACGCCTGGAGTGGCAACACCGCCTACCCCGCTGAGAGGCTCACTTCCTTCCGGCCTGTGGCCTGCGCGGTGAGTCCTGCTGCCTGTGCACGCGCGCGCACACACACACACACACACACACACACACACACACACACACACACACACACACACACACCTGCCCCCGTGACCAGAGCCCTCCCTGCTCATGGACACTTGGGAATCAAATCTCTAAGCTCAAGCTCTCATCCATCAAGAGAGTGATCTGGGTGGTCTCTCTCTTCTGTTACCCCCAGTCTCTGTAATTTGACAGAAAGTGATAGCACCCATCTGTGGCTACACCCCAACATGAAATCTCGGCCTGTAGCAATTTTGGGTACGGTGGGTTGGTATTTCCCTCTTTTCATGGTTCAGGGCCCCTGGGAGAGCTGGATGCCAGGGAAGGCAGAGCTGGCTGGGAGGATGGGTCTTACATATTGTCCCCAACCCAGCGTCTCCTCTCCATTGTGCATTGCGGCTGTTGATGGAGATGGACGCCGTCCCAAAGATGGAAGGGAGATATGGTTGGCTCCGTGTTAAAGCTACGGGAAAGTGGAGCCCCAGAAACACTCACTGGGTGGTGCACTTGAGCTCAGCCAGCTGGCAAAGGGCAGAATTGGGAGTCTAACCCAGATATTCACACGGTTTTTATAGCACAACACACTATCTTCCTGCCCGGGCTCCTGCTATGGGACATTTGGATCAGTTCCTTCATTTTTCACAGTTATGGTGGATATCCTTGTAGTTTTTGTTCTGTCCTTGTGGAAGACAAGATGCTGAAGCATCTTGTAAAGCTTCCCGCTGCCTGTTGCCCTTCTCAGAGCTGACTTGGGAGACAAAGGCCGAGCGAGGGGCAGTGGCTCCTGTGTGTCCCACCCGGCACCTGGCGGGCTGACCCAGCTCTCTGTTGTCTGTAGAACCACCGTGACTCGAGGCTGACCATCTTCGAGCAGGAGAACTTCCTCGGCAGGAAAGGCGAGCTGAGCGACGACTACCCGTCTCTGCAGGCCATGGGCTGGGACGGCCCGGAAGTGGGCTCCTTCCATGTTCAATCTGGGGCGTAAGTGGACCCCCCGCGGCTCTGGCTGCCAGGACAAAAGAGATGTGGGAAGGGCTGGGGCACAGTCTGTGGAGACTGTGTGCTCAGCATGCCGGAGAACATGGAGGCACAGAGGGTATCAGACGGAATGTACGGGATTGCGAGTGACAGATGGGCACCCAGGGCAAGCAAGCTGGTTTAGGGACAAAGGATGTATGTGGGTCCCGGTGAACAGCTTCAGGCACAGCTGGATCCAGACACTACTGGAATCTGCCTTCCTCCCCGTCTCGCTCCACCTAGCTCTGTTCTTAAACCTGCTCTTCCCCGGTGCAAAGATGGAAACTTTAGCTTTATACTCTCCCCACAGCGTGAGAGACCATGCCTGACTCCATCTAAGTTTCCAGGGAAAGATCATAGAGGTCCAGCTTGGGTCATGTGCTCCCTTCTGAACCAATCACCATGTCCAAATGAATGGAATACTCTGATTGGCTGGATAGGGTCACATGCTTTTTGAGACTCTGGCTTCAGTGTCGTGTGTCTCCCCCCTACCCCTATCCCCCCCTCTCACCTCTTGACTGGGGCCAGGAGGGAGATCAGGTGGGAGGGAGATCAGGTGGGAGGGAGATCAGGTGGGAGGGAGATCAGGTGGGAGGGAGATCAGGTGTGTGAGCCCAAGTCTCCTTCTCCAGGGCACTTGGCTCCTACAAGCAAGGATGAAGGTGTGAAGTGGGACTTTTGTTTAGACGGTGACGACCCAGATTCAGGATGTGTCTCAGTATGGGTGACACTGTTCTCTGCTCACTTCTCTGTTCTGGAGAGAGGAAGGTGGGGGCTCAGGAAACCCAAGTCAAGAACCCCTGTCGTGAATAATGCAAGGGGTCCATGTCTTGGAACACCTGTGAGGGAGGGCTGGACAGAGAAGGACTTCCTGTCCATCCCCTCATGCCTTCTTTCCTCATGAGCCGTTCACTGGCTCCTCTGGTGCACAGTGTCTGTGCAGGGAGACTGAGGGATGAGCTCCAGGCGTCCTGCGCCAGGGCTTACTCTAGGGAAGGCAGACAGCTCAGAAAGTAATCTTAAAACTATCCAGTTTGGGGCTGGAGAGATGGATCAGCGGTTAAGAGCACTGGGTATTCTTCCAGAGAACCTGAGTTCAGTTCCCATCCCAGCAACCACATGGTGGCTCACAACCATCTGTAATGAGATCTGGCGCCCTCTTCTGGCCTGCAAGGATACATGCAAACAGAACACTGTATACATAATAAATACAATAATCTTAAAAAATAATATCCAGTTTTATCCCCGTTATGAAGGGACAACTGGGGCCTGGTGGAGACAGGTGGATGGACAGTCTTGAGAGAGACCGTACACTGTGGCCCTGAAGAGTGGCTGGAAGGGTGTTTCTGCCCCGAGGAACAGCAGCAGTGAAGTCCTCATGGGGAAGGAGACAGCTCCTACACACACGTGTGGAGAACCAGGGCCACGAAGCCCACCTGGCTGGTTGGGCTTTTCGGGGCATCTCTGCCTGACCTGGTTTGGGCCTCAGCGCCCCTGTGTGGTAACTGTCGCTTCCATTTTCCAGGTGGGTTTGTTCCCAGTTTCCCGGCTACCGAGGTTTTCAGTACGTACTGGAGAGCGATCACCACTCGGGTGACTACAAGCACTTTAGGGAGTGGGGCTCCCATGCGCACACCTTCCAGGTGCAGAGTGTGCGCAGGATCCAGCAGTGAGTAGGCGCATGCGCAGGCGCACTGGGGGGCCTCCGTGAACGACTGAGTGACTGGCCGGAGATGTGGCTGTTCTTGGTTCTGGCTACCCCTATGTCTCCTGGGAACCCCCGCACCCCTGTCAGCCAGCCCATGCCCCGCCAGCTCACGAAGCTCAAAGAAATAAAATTAAAAACAAAAGGCTCAGTATCACTTGTGCTTTTCAATTTCACCTGCCTTCCTGATGAAGCGATTTGTAGCTTTATAAAATTTCTGTCATTTGTCTGGTTTTAAGGTTTATTTTATCCCCACCCCCACCCCGTGTGTGTGTGTGTGTGTGTGTGTGTGTGTGTGTGTGTGTGTGTGACATGCACCTGTGTTTGTGAATGCCATATATGCAGAAGAAGGCTTCTGATCCCTTGGAGCTGGGTTACAGGTGGTTGTGAGGGGCTGGGTGTGGGCAATCTGCTCCACATGCTAGAACAGCAAGCTCTCTCAGATGCTGAACCCTCTCTATCCCTATTCTCTCTCTCTCTCTCTCTCTCTCTCTCTCTCTCTCTCTCTCTCTCTCTCTCGGTTTTTCAAGACAGGGTTTCTCTGTGTACCCTTGGCTGTCCTGGAACTCACTCTGTAGCCCAGGCTGGCCTTGAACTCACAGTGATCCGCCTGGCTCTGCCTCCTGAGTGCCGGGATTAAAGGTGTGCGCCGCCACCGCCACCGCCACCGCCACCGCCACCGCCACCGCCACCGCCACCGCCACCGCCACCACCACCACGCGGTTCCTATTGTCTCTTTTCCTGATTCATGCTTTATTTTTTTTTTTTATTTCATGTGTCTGGGTGTTTTGCCGGCATGTAGGTCTGTGCACCACCTGTGTGCAGCGCCCATAGAGGGCATCAGATCCTCTGAGACCAGAGTTAGAGACAGATGTGAGCCTCCATGTCCATGCTGGTAATTGAACCTGGGTCCTCTGGGCACAGCTTAGTCAATGGTTACACACACACTCTGTCAGCATTCGCACTCAGATCAGAGGAAGGCTCTTTGCCGTCCCTCTGAGCCGGACCCCGGGAAGGCTTTGACACTGCTATGGTCTGAGGCACTTGTTCTTGTCCACAATCCACACTCACCCAGGGCTTCCTCAGCTCCCTACGGGGGAGGGTCTCTCGGTGAAACCCAGAGCTCCCAGACAAAGCTAATCTTTGCTGCCTTGATTCAGCCTTCTCTTCTCACAGGCTACCAAACCCAAGCAGCATTTACACAGGTTCTGGAGATCTGAACTTGCGTCCTCACGCTTTGGTGGCAAACAGTTAGCCACCAAGTGCCCCCCTTTTTGAGAATGCCATTACATAGCTCAGGTTGCCCTCGGGCCACCATCCTCTTGGGTTTTGCTAGGGTTTAGTCGTAAAACATTCTGCTTGTTTTCTGTGTGTAAGTTATCGGGATTGGACTGAAGTCCCAGGCATGCTAGGCAAGTGGTTTGCCACCCAGGCCCATCTCGCCCTGTTTTGTCTATTTATGCTACATCTTCCTACCCCAAAAATTTTGATAAGCCAAGAATAGCGGTACATGCCTGTTGGGATCAGCACTCAAGAGACTGAGGCAAAAGGATTACTATGAGTTTGAGGCTAGTCTGGACTATGCAGTGAATGGAGGCTCAGAGAGGCCAAGGAATTTTCCTGAGGACACTCAGCCCATAGGATCATTTAGCCCACTGTGGGTCGTGCAAGATTTCAGGGGCATGATAAGGAGATAAAGGGGATCAAATGAGGCTTATAAACAGTAAGTTTGATGGGCTTATGCTTTGCCCTAAGAGTTAAGAAAGCAGTCCTCACAGCTTAGTACAAGTAACTGCGCATCCTCTTACATACGGGAGCAAGGTAGGGAATATTGGTGGAAAGGAAAGAGAGGGTCAGAGAGGTCACAGATGTTTGATGGAGTCTGTTAAGAGCCAGCTCAAGCCAGAGCCAGGAGAGAGGCTGGCAACCGTATTTTTTTTTTTTAAAGTCCCAGACGTGAGGCTGTGTTGGAGTGACAGAGAAGAAAACAGTTGACCCAGCAGGGCGATCTTGGGAGGGAAGCAGAAAGCATGAAATTATTCTTCAAATCTTCCCAGGAGGTCAATTTCCCAAGATCCTAAAAGAAAGGCAATTAAAGTGTTGATGCTCTTTGGACCAAAGCCACCAGCAGGCAGGGGGCACCTGTCACCGCAAACACTGCTTAGCGGAGAGAGGACTGACCGCAGGGTTCAGCAGGGAGGAGCCACAAGCCGGTGAAATCCTGGCCCGGAGAGGACAAAGGACTGGCCCAGGGTGACACAGTGAAAGGCCTCTGTGCCTCTGCCCTTTGTGGCCTCCTTCTGCGCTACTCACATCTCCCCAGGAAGTAGTCACACCCGGAGTTGGATTAGACCCGGTGGCCTCTGGCCGCCGTTCTTCCTCGCCAAGCCTTGGGTTCCCTTCCCTGTGAAGGCACTGTATAGAGGTCCAGGGGATGGTAAATGAGGAAGAAAACGCCGTGAGAACAAGACAAGCCCATGACTTTGTGCTCTCCTCCTGCTCTCCTCTGGGGGGCCCCTCCCACTGCTGAACCAGTGCCCAGGAGTAGAGACCAGAGAGCAGGCGGCAATGGCACCAGAGGGCCAGGAAGGAACCCCCTGTGACAGCTTGAGTGTGTCTCTGTGTGTGTGTGAGAGGACAGCTCTAGAAAGAGGAGACTGTTGTTTGACGCTGTTCCTAGGAACTGTGAACAAATGACCACACACCCCAGACAGGGAATCAAAAACAGACCAAAGTTCAGATACTGTTAAAGTCAGACTTGGTGAACCAATCATTTTTATTGGAGTTGCTTACAGGAGTATGGGTGAGGGGTCACAGGCAGAAATGACTCCAAGGCAGCTGCATCACCAAAGCCCACCCCAGCCCGGGTGACAGCTCACAAAGCTGGGAACCTGGAGCACAGTGCACAGCCTGCAGGCGGCTCAATGGGTCAAGAGTGTCCTTTCCTGGTGCCTCAGTTGGTCTGAGCGTCTTCCAGGCAGCTCAGCCTCTCAGAGTGACTCTTAGCTGTCTTTATCACTTGTATCCTCTTGGGGAGGGAGGGGCCTAGTGAATCTGCTCAGTTTCAGGGACTTCCTGGAGCCGTTTTGAGTTGCTTCCTTCTCTGCAGGATGGAGTGTTTCACTGTAAACACCCTGAGTCTTAAAGAGCTTCCCTCCTCCGAGATGGAAGGGTCTAACCTCAGAGGGAACTGAGCACAGTAGAAAGAGTGGGAGGGGAGAGGAAGAGGAAGATAAGAAAGTGGAAGGCAAAGAGGAGAAGGAGGAGGAAGAGGAGGAGGAGCAGGAGAAGGTGGAGGAGGAAGAGGAGGAGGAGGAAGAGGAGAAGGAGGAGGAAGAGGAGGAGGGGGAGGGGGAGGAGGAGAAGGAAGAGGGGGAGGAGGAAGAATAGGAGGAGGAGGAGGAATAGGAGGAGGAGGAGGAAGAGGAGGAGGAGCAGGAGGAGGAGGGAGAGGAGGAGGAGGAGGAGGAAGAGGAGGAGGAAGAGGAGGGGGAGGAGGAGGAGGAAGAGGAGGGGGAGGAGGAGGAGGAAGAGGAGGAGGAAGCCAGCCTTCCTCTCCACCCCCTGTGCTGCTGTCAACCGTCTTCCCCAAGAAGGAACCGTGTGTTGCTGCTCCTCAGCCTGTGGGTGGGGAATCTGCCCACCCTCCTTCCGGGGCCCACAATTACCAGATTAATGGATGGGGAAACCACAGGTGGGCGGTGCCTCCCTTTCCTGCCCACCCCTGGCTCTGCTCCAAGTCTTCCCTGAACTTGCCAACAGAGGCTGTTTTGGTCCACACATTAGGGGGGGCATCAGGGGCGCAGCAGAGGCGGGGTACAGACATCTGTGCCCCCTAGGGAGAAGCTCTAGCCTTGCACACTGTAGAATGAATCTGTCTCTCTCTCTCTCTCTCTCTCTCTCTCTCTCTCTCTCTCTCTCTCTCTCTCTCCTTCTGCCCTGAGCTCACAGTCTCAGCCAGAGAGACCACAATCCTTTGCCACCCTGTCCTCTTGTCCCTTGCACAGATGGGAAGATTGAGGCCAACAAAAGCACACTGGTGTGCTCAAACCCACACAGAGGACCCAGCGAAGCTGCAGCACAAATCCTGGGCCCCCGACTCTCTCCAAGTACCCCTTCCCCATCATGAGTATGCTGGGCACCTTGAGCCGGCCAGGTGGACTTTTATTTATTTATTTATTTATTTATTTATTTATTTTGGTTTTTCAAGACAGGGTTTCTCTGCATAGTTTTTGTGCCTGTCCTGGATCTCGCTCTGTAGACCAGGCTGGCCAGGAATTCACAGAGATCTGCCTGGCTCTGCCTCCCGAGTGCTGGGATTAAAGGCGTGCACTACCACCACCTGGCTGGGGACTAACTTTTTAAAAATGATCATTTCATCTAAAAATGTATTATTATTATTATTTGTGTGTGTTTATGCAAGAAGTGGAGGTCGAAGGGCAACTTTTGAAGTTGATTCTCTTCTTCCAACGCATAGGTCTCAGGGTTCAAACTGAGGTCATCAGGCTTGGTAGCAAGTGCTTTTATCTGTAAGCCAGTGAGGGGGAGCAGGTCTGAAGGGAGAGGGAGGAGAGAGTCAGGATGGGAAGGGGAGGCAGATTTTAGCTTAGGCTGGACACGAGCTCAAGCTGATCTTCTGGATGACAGGCTGAACCCCAACACACCCTACCTCCACTTACCCCAGCTCCCATTCAGGCCCCCTCCCCCTCACTGGCACCCCCTCCCCCATGGTACTGGCGTCTTTACTGAGGCCCTGGCAACTCCCAGGCTCCCGGGCATCTGTTTCTCTCTTGTGTGCTGGGGATCAGGGCCTGCGCAGCCCTGACCCCTAGTGGTGAAATGTAAAAAGAACCACCCACCCTGACGATGCTGAAGACTCCTGCCCTGGGGTGGGTGTGGGGTGCTGGAGCAGAGGGTGCTGGGCCAGCCGGAGGGAAGAGTTGATGCCAAGGAGAGGGGGCTTCCGGGTGAGGTCGGGGCCTGAGCTTCTTCCTGCTTTCAAAGCAGCCATAGCAGAGTCTCTGCATCTGGGTGTGTTCCGGGCCACAGTGGACATGTGTGAAATTGCATTCCCCTTTTCTCACTGGCTTCCAGGATGCTCAGAACCAACACCGACCAGCGGGCTCCCAGCGACTGTTCAGAGCAGAGTGACTGGTGTCTAGAATAATTGCATCTCTTTTCCAAATTCCATTCTTGTTATTTGGTTTCTTCTTTTGCCTGTGTAGCCCAGGCTGGACGTGAGCTGATTTTTCTGCCTCAGCCACCGAAGTGCTGGGGTTACAGACATGTGCGGCCAACCCTACCTTATTTTACGTAATATAGTATATGTAATATTTTATTACTGGTATGTATAACGTGGGTGTGGGTGTTGGGTGCCTGTGCAGGGGTGGGAACATCTGGTAACCTTTGCTCTCTGGCTTGTCCGAGGCATTTGCAGAGCCCAGGAGGGGGCTGGGTGAGCAGAAGAGGGACTGAGAAAGATGTCCGACGATCCAGGGACAGCAAAGGAAAGGCAGTCATGCAGTACAGGGTGTGGGTGTGCAGGGTGTGTGTGTGCAGGGTGTGTGTGTGCAGGGTGTGTGTGTGTGCAGGGTGTGTGTGTGCAAGGGTATGAGTGTGCAGGGTGCGGGTGTGCAGGGTGTGGGTGTGCAGGGTGTGGGTGTGCAGGGTGTGAGTGTGCAGGAGGTGGGCGTGCAGGGTACGGGTGTGCAGGGTGAGGGTGTGCAGGGTGTGTGTGTGTGCAGGGTGCGGGTGTGCAGGGTGCGGGTGTGCAGGGTGTGGGTGTGCAGGGTGTGGGTGTGCAGGGTGTGTGTGTGCTGCACTGGGTAGGCGGGGCACGTCCATAGTGTCATCCTCAGGGAAACCTCCTCTGAGGCAGGGCCTCTCTCTCTCACTGGCCTGGAGCTCTCTGATTGGATGAGGCTGGGTGACTGGTGAGCCCCGAGGATCAATTTGTCTCTGTTTCCCCAGGGCTGGGATTACAGCGACTGTCACGGTGCCAGGGTACTGGGAGATCGGACACAGTCCTGCTGCTGTGCGGCAGGCACCTTCCCAACTGAGTCTCCACAGCCCCTATTTTGTATTCAGTTGTCTGGTTATGCTAAAGCTGACCCCCTCTGTGTGTGTGTGTATGTGTGTGTGTGTGTGTGTGTGTGTGTGTGTGTGTGTGTGTGATGCTGGGGATCAAATCCAGACATCTGTGTGTGTTAGATTAGAACTTCCCCCCTGGTCCATGCCCAGGCCTGTTAGCATCTTAAAGGCCATCTTAACTCTCCTCTTTGTGGGGAGAGTGGGACAAGGCCCAACATTGGTTAGGAAAGAGCATACCTACACCCTGCACACCCACCCCCTGCACACCCACCCCCTGCACACCCACCCCCTGCACACCAACACCCTGCACACCAACACCCTTCACACTCACACCTTGCACACACACACACACACCGTACACACACACACCCCGCACACACACACCCTGCACACCAACACCCTTCACACTCACACCCTGCACACATACACACCGTGCACACACACACACCCACACACACCACACACACACACACACACACACACACACACACACACACACACACCATGCACACACACACCCCGCACACCCACACCCGCTACACAACTGGCTTTCCTCTCCTGTGCCTGAACAACTGAGCATCTCAGTCCCTCTTCTGCTCACCCAGCCCCCTCCTGGGCTCTCTGCAAATGCCTCGGACAAGCCAGAGAACAAAGGTTACTAGAAGCACCCAGATGTTCCCACCCTCACTCTGCTTCACAGGCCCAGCAGAAACCAGACTAGAACCTCGACCCAGCCCAGCCCCCTCCTCCTGGGGCACGCTGGCTGCAGAGCCCTGCCTCCCTCCTCCAAGCATACAGGCCGGGCTTGGCTGGTCCAGAGAGAGCCAGGGGCATCTCATAAACACAGAATGCACTGTGTGCAGAGCGGCTGTGGTGGGATAGCAGGAGGGTGCGTGCAGCCGAGCTGAGAGGACCTCCCTAGGGCTGCTGGGCTGACGGTGGGAGTGGGGTCTGGACTGGACTTGGATGGGGACTGCCAGGGCTGTATCTCGCCTCAGACCTGTTGTTCAGTGTTTCCTGGTCTGTAAAGTGGGCCTGGTGCCGATCCCTGCCACCACACCAGCTGGCTGTGTCTCTAGCAGCTGTAGTACCAGTCCCGGGATCGAACTCAGCAGGCCCCGAGTGTGCGGGTCCCTCCCTTGGCCATCTGTGGTATTGGTGCTATGAGCGCAGTGGCCCTGCCTGTGTGCAAGTGTAGGGCGGGCACATGCAATCTAAGAGGAGGAAGACACTGTCATCAACCCAGATAGGCCAGGTGTGCCCTGAGAGGGTCTGCAATTCTGTCACCCTTGAGCAGGGTGCTTGAGGGCTGGGTTGCCTTCTATAGGAGAGGGGTCGCCTTTCGGAGACAGTCGGAGCCTGGGGGTGCTGGAGACCTGGACTGCTCTGTCTCAGGCCACGTGGGAGCAGGCCCGGGCCCACACTCTTCTCTTACAGGTTGGCTTACACAGCTGTATAATGTGTCCAAAAGGCTTTCCAGACCACCGCCTGTTCGGCTGTTCTGTCCACACGAGGACACAGAGGGCCTCCACCAGGGCAGACCTTTTGTCAGGCTGTGAAGTGAGAGAGGGACAGGCCAGATGTCTTCCCTGAGGAGTCTCACAGGCTAGTGTGTGTGTGTGCCAATGTGTGTGTGTATGTGGATATACATGTGTGTGCCTATTCATGTATGCGTGTGCATGTGTGAGAATGTATGTTGATGTGTGTGCATATATGTGTGAATGAATATGTGTTGTATGGGCATCTCTATGCATGGACTCATAAGCAAAAGGACTTATAATCTCATGTTCAAATCAGTCCCAGAGTAGAGGCTGTATCTATCCAGGGGTCATGAACCTCCGAACACTGGCTTTATCTGGGAATGAGCAGGACCTCCAGAGAACACCAGGCTGGGCTGGACACGCCCAGCTGGCAATGCCGGAGCTAGGTAGGGGATCACGGAGCCAGCAGGCAGCCAGCCAAGGCCGGGCAGGACTTTGGAGGGCAGTATGAAGCTTGCTGCTCCTGGTGAGGCCAGAGGGGCTGTGGCAGAAGAGCGATGAGGTCAGCCTGCATTTTCAGAGGCTCCTGGAAGCGGCAAAGGGGACAAGTTGGGGCGCTTGGCAGGGGTAGCAGGAGCAGGCAACATGTTTAGTGATTCAGTGTGGGGGTGGGGGGTGGGGGTGACACAGTGGGATGCTGGAGAGGATCCAGGGAAGGGCCCGGGTGGGGGCGGGGAAGGTGTGCCGTGAGCATGGTATCTGTGAGGTCTTCCACAGGGCTCACCTCCCCCAACCCCAGTTCCCTCTGCCCCCTCTCTGGCCCCGCAGCATCTGTCGCATGGGTGGTGAAAAGCCGAAAGACTTTGTCCCTGCTTCTGGGAGGCAGAGGGAGCAGCTGGAGGCCTGGCCGGTGCCTTTCTCTCCGCAGCAGCTCTGCCATTGGCTGGGTGGCACCTGCTGGGCGCCTGGGAGCCCAGGAGCAGGTGCAGGGCGTCTGCAGGACTGTTTGCAGACGGATAATGAGGCGGGATGGAGGAGGCGAGCGTGCCCTGCCCTTCTCCGTGGTCCAGACACAAAGGGACGGGGCGGGGGCAAGGGGACAAGGGGACAGAGGGATGGGGGGGGGGGGCTGAGTGCAGCCCTCAGCACACAAGAGCGAAGGGGCAGAGATGGCCCAACCGGGAGTCTGGGGGCGGCGGGAGGCTCCAGAGATGTTCATGGGGGCAGTGTCCTGGCCCCTGAGCCCTGCTGTGGGGTGGGTCCTGGATGCCCTGGACTTTGTTTATTCTGTGAGCTCAAATCCTGCTGATGAGGCCTGATGAGTGACCACGAGCATGGTGCAGGGAAGACATGGACACACAGGGACACACACGGGGACACACACACACACACACACAAGGCTCAGCGCTTGTGCTACTGTGCAGGAGTGCATTTGTGTCTAAGGCCTTTTACAATAACTGCCTGGGAATGGGGATGTAGGGTCTCCCGAGCTGGGGAGGGAGAGACCTAAGCCAGCCGCGGGGTAATGATAGGGAGAAAATTGAATTATGTTTGAGAACGTGTGTGTGTGTGTGTGTGTGTGTGTGTGTGTGTGTGTGTGTGTGTGAGAGAGAGAGAGAGAGAGAGAGAGAGAGAGAGAGAGAGAGAGCAAACTAAGTCTCTGATGTCTCTCCTGCCTCCACGTGTGACACAATGGTACCCATGTGATGTGTCGAGCAGGTCACCGAGGCAGAGCCAGCGCAGGCAGCTTGGATCTGGATGTTTCCACCAGCAGCACTGTGGTCCACCTCAGGGCTTCTCAAGCTTCTCCCATTCGTGACCCTTTCACCTGAGAAATGTTCACCCGATCCTGCGTGGAAAGATGGGAAATAGGTATACAAAGGAAGCAATCACCAAAGACACATCACAGATAAATTAATGTCCAGGCTGAGGAGATAGCCCAGTGGTTATAGAGCTCACTGTGCACAGGTGAGAACTGAAGTTTGGATCCCTGGAACCCAAAAAAATGCTGGGTGGTGGACATTGCTCCTGGCTTATAATTCCAGCCACAGAAGGGATGCCCGGGGCAAGCCGTCTAGCCATATTGGTGAACTCTGAGTTCGATTGAGAATCCTTGTCTCAATGAATAAGTAGGAAAAGCAATTGAGGATGGTTCCCAATCAACCTTGGGGCCTCTACACACATACGAACGCACAGTCACACACGTGGACCCCTCCATAGATATGCACCCTCACGGTGAGCTACATGTATGCAAAACACCCGTATACGTATCACACACACACAAATGAAAAAAATATTTTTTAAAGATTTCATTTATTTATTTACTTTAAATTAGGTGTGTGTGTGTGTGTGTGTGTGTGTGTGTGTGTGTGTGTGTGTGTGGTGTGTGCGTCGTGTGTTTAGCGCCAAGCTGGTGAGACACAACGCGGGGCGCTGCCAGAAGCATCTCGGAGTCTTATGTGTTTGGTTTCGGATCCGTTTTTAACCTTTGCACTTCGGAAACCTCTTCCTGATGCCAGTTCCTTGTGTGAATTCACATCCGGTTACATGACCCAATCCGAGGCGTGACCCTCTGTGTAAGCAGCTAGGATCAGGGTTGGAGGGAGGGATGCCCCCGTGGGTAGGAGTGCTCAATGCTGCACAAGTGTGAGGATTCTCTTCCCTCCTGGTGAGAACCGTGTGTCCCAACGTGACAGCGAGTGACTTTTCACGTGGAGGTGTGAGCCAAGATGTACCCACCCCAGAGAGGACATGAAGCAGTGAGCATCGTGGAGACCGCCTGCTGCTCTGGGGACAACCCTGAGCCCATGTTCCCTCTGAAGGGAGGCAGAGGTTAACTTCAGGGCTGTGCCTGCGCCTGGGAAGGACTGCAGCACAACCATGCATCCATGCTCAGCTGTGTGTGGCTCTTTGCTTCCCCGGGGACAACGGGCCGAGCATGGGTGCAGATGCTCCCAGAGAGCTTTGTTCCCCTCACGGCCTTGCCACTCACTTCCTGGCTGGCTCGCCCCAGGTAAGCCGTTTGCTCTCTCGGAGTCTTCCAGACTTTGTGTGTCTAGCAGAGATGATGCCAGCAGTTTCTCTGAGGGTTGGAGGAAGGAATGAGGGCAAAGCACTCAGAATGGTGCCCTACAAGGGTGTGGACGTAAACTGGAGTTCACTGCTTCTGAAGGGGACAGTGGGACCTGGAATTAGCCGCAGGGACCTGACAGGCGCAGTCCTCTGGCCATCCCTTTAGGGTTGAAGAAAGAATACACTCTTCTGTTTCTTCTTTCTTAGACACATCACCATGGTCAGAGTCCCCTGGAATCATGGGTTGCTTCCTTGAAGCCATAGTGTCTCATGTGAAGGGTTGGGCACCAGGTCCAGATTAGGGTGGGTGCCTGTTTTATTCTCAAGGGCATCTTTTGAAGTCTGATGGTGCCTCTCCTCCTGTTGTCCCGACAACCAGCCCCCAACAAGGGTTGGCTGGGGTCACTTTAATGAAAGGTAGGCCAGGGGGTATGGGCTAGTGTCTTGGGGAGTGGGTCTGCTCAGGGACCCTTACGGCTCAAGGTAGCTGCATCTGTAAACCTCTCCTGTAAGTCAGGATCTTTGGCGAGCAGTGGTGATGTTGGTTGTGTTCACTCACCGGTGATGTTGGTTGTGTTCACTCACCGTCTCTACTTAGGCAATGAGCCGCGGGGTCAGAGCTACCAAAGTGGGGAGGTGGGCTGGATCCCACCTCTCGCTGCCAGGCTGTCCGGGAATTCCACAGAGCCATGCTGGCTGGAGGGCGGGGAGTAGAGTGTGCCGCACTCCGTTTGGTTTTCAGCAGATGAACAAAGGGAGGTCAAAGGTTCAAGTGCATCCGCAGGAGGACTAGATGAAGAAGGACACCATGATGGAGGACCGTGGGCAGAGGACATCCGGCCAGCCCAGGCTGGCTTGGGGGTCTGCTGGACATGGGGTCTCTCCCCTCCTTACACCTCTCGGTTTACCTCTCACCTAGAGTCTATTCGTGCTAACCACAATCTCTTTCACCCAGAGCCCACAGCATCCCCTAACGGTGTGCACTGTTGCCCTCCACCCCGCCCGCTTGTGAAGACGCTGGCAAGCAGGACCACAGACACACCGCTGATTTTTGAAAGAACTAAGATGGGTGGGGGCAGGAGAAGTAAGGCAGCAGTAGGCAGGTGCCTCGAGTCTTCCCCAGATGGGTATTGGAGACTGGGCTGGGAGAGGACTCAAGAACACATGGTCAGCCTGTCTGGATTTGGAGTCACCTGGGAGACACACACACACACACACACACACACACACACACACACACACACATGCGCGCGCCCTGTGAGTGCCTGTGAGGATGCTTCCAGAGAGGTTTGACCCGGGAGGGAAGACCCACCCTGGGTGTAGGCTGCTGCATCTCATGGGCCGGATTCTGGGGACTGAATAAGAAGGAGAAAGAGAGTTGGGCGATGGTCTTCACCCCTCTTTGCTTCCTGACGGCGGCAGATGAAGTGTGACCAGTCGCCTCACACTCCTGCAGCCGCGCCTTCTCGAGACACCGTGCTGGACTGCACCCTCAGACCAGGAGCCGAAACAAACCCTCCTTCCTTAGGTTGGTCTGTCAGGTCACCGACTACAGCAACAAGGCCGACAGGGCTTGCTTGGGAGCCTCAGAGAAGAAAGAGGCCGCCTGTGTGCACCCTCCCTGTTCACTGCCAACCTTTCGGCTTATACCATGGCAGGTCAGGAGGGGAAGCCAAGGTCAGGTGCTCTGCTCTAGGAATCATGACCAAGCACATTTGATTTGCTAATTGGCCCATGTGAGCGCTTCGTCCCCGGCAGGGGGGTGTCCAAGGCCACGCTGGTGCCATCGGTTATCCTGTGTTGATCTCCAGCTCTGGCACATCGGAGGTGAGCTTTCGGGTCTGCTGAAGGGCAGGCTGGGGGCTCTCAGGGAGAGATGTGCATGAGGATGACCTGGAATCGCAAGTTCGAATCTCTCGTGGGTCCCTCACGTGTGCAGCTACCCTCACCTCTGGATGTGAGCAGTGACGCTCAATAGATACCCAATGTAAAAAAATGAAAGATGAGGGCTGGCCAGGGAGACAGCTCCGAGGGCCACTGGCTGCTAAGCCTGACCCCAGCTGGATTCCATTCCCCGGATCTACCAGGTGGGAGAAGAGATCACACTCTGTTGTCCTCGGAGCCCCACAGGCACACTGTGTGAGCTGTGCCTACCCAACCCTACTAAAGGAAGTTTTAAAAGATTTAAAAAGAAAACGAAAGGTGAGCTAGCTTAATCAGGAGAATGGCTTGCCCCTCCCCCACCCCCCAGTGCCATCTTGCGCTGGGTGCCCCTCCCCTGTTTAGCGCCTCCCCAGACTGGAAAGGGATAGAGACCCAGTTTGAGGAGACACTCATGCACATCTGGTCACATCTGGTCAAGGGCATGGTCAGAGCTGGAATTGAAGCCGAGGACCAGTGCCGGTTCTAGAAGTCGCTGGAATGTTCTAGCACGACAGTTGCTCATTTGGAAGGGGCCTTAGAATTGCCTAGTGGTCCCATTTCGTAAGTTTCGGTTCAGTGGCACTACAGTGGGGCCTAGGAGGTGACAGTTACATCATGGTCTCAAGGGTGTGGATGGCGCTGGCCGGGGGAGCATCACGCAACCAAAAAGCTCCTGGCGACCTTTAGGACCCCTGTGGAGATCATAATCTGTGCCAAGGAGTGCAGGCCAAGCAGATGCCAAAACTATAGACGTCTGCCACAGATTCGGGTTCGAATCTTGCCGCCGCCCTTACCATGGGTCTGCTTGGTAGTTCCCCGGGGAGCCACGCCCCAGCCCCGCGGGGCTAAGGTCCCCTTCTGGGATCCAAGGCTGGGCTTCTCTTGCTTCAGCACCAGGTCCGTGGCTGCGCCTCTGACCGACGGTGGTGTGCGCCTCTCCACTGGCCAGCGTTGCTATGGCAACGCTGCAGGCAGGGCTGCTGAGGCTGAGGCGCGCAGTAGCCCCTTTGTGAAGCGGAGGTGGGGAGGTGGGAGCAGGGGTGGGGGAGAGATGCACACCCCACGTCTCGCTGCCCCAAGCCACGGACCGCAAGCTGGGTGTTTGTCGGGGGCGCCCCCACCCCCATCCCCGAGGCCGGGTGCGGCACCTCTCTCTCTGCCCGCCAGCCGCTCGCTCCTGCATTAAAATTTCATGGGCGCTGCAGTAAATGCGAAGACGACGCCGGCTGCGCTGGGGGGCCGTAGGGAGGGAGGCTGCGGACCAGTGCGGGGAGGAGTTTACGAGGGGAGGCGCTTGCAGGGGCTCCCCCAGTTCTGTTGAGAGCCGGGCACAAAGAGCCCTCTGCACTCCAGCCGCAGGAGCGAGGAGCCGAGGTAAGCCGGGGTCGCCATTCTCACTCCCCGCCGGGCGCACCTGATTCCTAGGAGGGCGACGGGGGTCTCACAGTCCCAGGGCAGTGGTGGCCCGCGCTGGGTGGGTGACGCGACCCCCAACCCGCAATGGCCCGATGTGAGGCTTCAGTGGATGGGTCGTGGGGATGGAGACGCGGAGGGTGCTCGGGGAGGGGGGGGTCTCGCAGTTATGGTCTGAGGGGGAACAAAGACCCTTCCCTTCCCCCAGAGCTAGGTGCACATGGGCGTGGGGACCCAGTACACACCAACCCACAGGTTAGCAGGTAACTGCCCAGGCTGAGGACTGCGCCCAGGAGGTCTCACCATGGAGGGTGGGTTAGCGGATGGTGTCCCTGGCTCTCCTTCCCTCACGCCCAGCCCTTACCCTTCCTCCACTCCTGGGACTCATCCCAGACCTGGGGCGTCCAGTGCAGCTTCAAACCGAATGCATCTCCGCACCCACATTGCGACATCGCTCTCGATGGTGACTACACATCCTCGGGGAGGCACCGCTTTGGCACCACAGCCCCGCCAGGTGGTAAGAACCCATTTTAGAGATGAGGAAAAGGAAGTCCAGACAGAGAGGGGCAGCAGCCTGTCCAAGATCACACAGCCAGTGATTTTTGAGTCCAGACACGACGGACTCTGAAGCTCATGTGGTATCTCCAAAACGGTCTGGAGCAACCCCAAGAGCTTGGTTCCCCAACCCTCCCAGGCTCTGAGACGTTCTCTGCAGAGGCTGGGGATTTGAGAGGGAAAGGTCCAGACCTCCCTCATCCCCGGCACGAGGGAGATTATTTCTTGGACAGAGGGATTCCGGGGAGCCCGGCCTCCCCACTCTCATCCCAGGCTCCCAGCGCAGACCGCCAGCCGCCTGGGATTGCTGGCGCGCACACCCCACTGCGGAGCGGAGTCGCGCCAGGAAAACGCCCCCACCTGCTGGAGGGAGGGGCGCGGGGAGCGAGCGCAGAGCGAGAACTTGCTGGAAGCAGGTTTGTTTTTCTCTCTGCGCTGAGCTGGGCGCAACCTCGCTGTCTCCCCAGAGCGCTCTTCCCAGGAGAGCCTCGGGCAGGGATGAGTAACCCCACTCCGCAGACAGGGGCCCACACTCCGGGGGCTCCCCGCAAGTGAACCGGTGTCCCGCCACGTGGCCCCACGCTGCGTCAGCACATCTGGGGCGGGGCTGCACATCTGGAGGTGCTCAGAATGTCTCCTGCTCCCAGAGGGGGATCCCCTGGGACCTCCCCAATCCAGTAGCAGTCGCGGCAAACAGGTTCCTGGGGCCGCTCCATCTGCTCCCTGCTTTGGGAAGACACTGAACTCACCCCACCCCGAGTTTGGTTGATTTCCCATCGAAAGAATTCTGTTAGCAACCTTATCTCCTGCCCGCCCTACACATCGTGTCCTTTTATGTCCATTGCAGTTGAGCATGGCTCTGAAGTCCGCCCTATGCTGACCTTGCAGAAAATGAGCCCCCCCCCCAATAAGGGCGCGCTCGCGCTCGGAGGGGGAGGGGGGCACACCTGACATCTTCAGGGCCCCCAAAAAAGTACCCAGAATCCTTCCCAGCAGGGTGAAGGCAACATCTTTTTACCTTGCATAAAAAAATGCGTGTTAGCCAGGCATGGTCCTTGCAGTCTCAGAGCTTGGTGGCCTGAGGCAGGAGGATGCCAAGTTGGAGAACAGCCTAGGCTACAAAGCGAGTTTGAGCCAGTCAGGGTTAGTAAGATCCTGTGTAAGAAAGAAAAAGGAAGGGGGTGGAGGGAGGGGGGAGAGAGAAAGACAGACAGAGAGGATGGGATGAAAGAGAAAAAAAAAAAGAAGGAGCTTGGCGGTGGTGGCGCACGCCTTTAATCCCAGCACTCGGGAGGCAGAGCCAGGCGGATCTCTCTGAGTTCAAGGCCAGCCTGGGCTACCAAGTGAGTTCCAGGAAAGGCGCAAAGCTACACAGAGAAACCCTGTCTCAAAAACAAAACAAAACAAAACAAAACAAAACAAAACAAAAAAAAAAAAAAAAAAAAGGAAGAGAGGAGGGAGGGAGGGAGGGAGGGAGGGAGGGAGGGAGGGAGGGAGGGAGGGAGGGAGGGAAAGGCCATGTAAAAGTCCGGCTGGCAGCTCACCCCTGCCATCTCAACACTTGGGAGGCTGAGGCAGGAGGATCACTTTTTTCTTCTTTTTTTCCTGAGACAGGGTCCCACTCTGCTGACCAGGATGGCCTGGAGCTCACAGAGGTCCATCTGCTTCTGCCTCCCAAGAGCTGGGATTAAAGGCCTGGGCCTGCACCTCCATGCCTGGGTAAGGAACATACATTTAAGCTAACCTGGGTTACATCACGACACCCTGCCTCAATTTATTATTTTTTAATTTATAATTTGGGCACATTTTTTTTTTCTTGAAATCTACCTTCCTAGATTTAAGAAAACTAACAGTAATTGTTAAGTGTCGGAAAAGACAGACCACAAGAGAAAATTTCATTTTCACTGAAACTCGCCTCACGAAGTGACGGGAATTGTTGTGGAGTCGGGGTTTCTGGAGAAGCCTGCCTGGCTCACAGACGCTCTCCTTTCTTCTAAGCCTCCCCGGGTCCGTTCTTCTTGTAGTACATGGCTTTCCCCAGCCCAGTTCACACCACCCCCAAGTTTACTCATCGTAGTCATCAAGGAGGGAGAGAAAGGGCTGAGAGCGAGGTCTGTGTGTGAATCCTCCCCACCCATGTCCGAGTCAGGAAGGAGTTTCCCAGCTCGATCTCTTCAGCTGTCGTGTGGGGTCCTATTCTTGGGTGTGGGGGGCTGTTGGCTGTGAACCAGTGTCAGGCGCCCAGACTGAGGACAGACTCCGTTACGCACCTGCTGGCCTGGCCCAGCTCACTCCTGCGGCACCTGTATGGGGCCGTGCCGCCCTTCAGGGTGACCTTCTGCTGTTGCACAGTACGCTTCAGGGCACTGGGCCTTTTGTGCAGGTTCAGTGGGCCAGTGAATAGCTTGAGGCTCAGCCCTCTGTTCCCAGGGGGGACCCCTCCCCCCCCCCCCCCCCCCCCCCGCTTTTGAGGCCTGGCTCACATGTCAATCTGAGAAACAATAGTCAAGATGTTTGGAGGCACCGGCAGGCTGAGGGTGACATCTGTCTCTCATCCCTTTCTGCGTTGATGAGCTCAGAGCTCAGATGAGGCAGGTGTCCCCTCTCCCTCTGGGGGCCAGGTGGCCCCTCTGGAGGAGCCAGAGGGGAGGAGGGTCTTGGCTATTGTGTCCCTCTGAGTAGGAGACAAATGAAAAGGAACCCTAGCTACCCCGGCACCGGCACCGGCCACTCTGTGGACATCTGAAGATAAGCTGCTAAGCGCTGGGATGTGGCATGTGTTTGCGACCTCAGCACTTGGGGGAGGGTGGAGGCAGGAGGATGAGGAGTTCACAGTTATCTTTGGATACATAGCAAAGTCAGGCCAGCCTGGGCTACATAGGATCCCCCACCCCCACCCCCACCCCCCGCCGCCCAAATAATGATCTTGCACTTAGATATTGGGTGTGTGTGTGAGAGAAAAAAGAGGCTCAGAGAGTTAAAGTGACCCGTTAAAGGTCGCACAGCGATTTAGTTTGGAGCCAAATTTCAAACCTGGATCTAGCATGTGTGTGACTGATGTCCCTGAAAAGGGGGACATTAGACATGCGGATGTCTGTGGGTCTCTCTCATTCACCCCGTCTGTGTTCAGAGCCCAGGAGGTCGCGCTACCTCCTGAGGTGGGAGCCAGGCACTCCAGTCTCCTCAGGTAGAACGGGGATCACAATCCAGGTCCTGTCAGTTTTGTCTTAGCTCAGCTCCCTCCTGCCCCCCCCCCCCCCCCCCCCCCGACTCCTCTGGCTCCAGGCACTCCCTTTTGAGCTCTGTCCTCTGCTCAAGTCACCCCCTGCAGATCCCTGGAAGGCTCCACGCAGTCTTACATTCCCAGGGTCTGCAGGAGCTCAGGGCACCAGAGCCTCCACAGCAGTTTGGGTCAGCAGCTGGTCTGCCTCTGAAATGCGAGCAGCGGGAAGAGCAGGGGAGAGAACAGCACTGGGACCTCGGCTGCAGCCCTGGGCCTGCAGCCCTGGCAGCTCTTCACTGTTACAGGAACCGTGTGCATTGCTTGGGCGGCATGAGTGTGCGGTGTCGTCGTGGTCCAGTGCCAGCCACACCACCAAGAAGGTGGTGGTGGGAGGACTGGTGGCCAGTCCTATCGCCTCCCGTGATAGCCGTAGTGACATTGCTCTCACCCTCATTCTGTGGACAGGGAGACTGAGAAAGGAAGACCGCAAGTTGGAGGGGAGAGTGGGTTCCAGGCCAGCCTGGGCTACATGAGACAGGCAGGCAGACAGACAGACAGACAGACAGACAGACAGACACACACACAGAGAGAGAGAGAGAGAGAGAGAGAGAGAGAGAGAGAGAGAGAGAGAGAGAGAGAGAGAGAGAGGAGAGACACAAATCCAAAGCACCAAGTAATGATGGATTTGCTCTGGGTTCTGTGGTTCTTGCATGGAAGTTTTGGTGTACCGTCCATGCTCTTCCCCTCTCTCTGAGGGTTGTGGTGGTGTGGCCAGCGCTGGTATGGCTCTCCAGTGTGTCCAGCGTATACCCACTCTTCATTCCTGTCTGTCTGTCTGTCTGTCTGTCGTCTCTGTGTATGATAGCTGTGAGGCCTGTCTGTTCACATGCACATGGCTGCCGGGTCTCGGTGGCACCTGGGGACGAAGCAAGTTTTCATCTGCGTGGATGCGGGTGGCAGAGGCCAACAGCTTCATCCACTTGGCTCTGTCTTGACGCTCACGGGGACTGAGCCTTCTGAACCTCAAGGTAGGAGAGACCTATGTCTTCTGGGTACTAGTCCTTTGTTAAACCTTCCATGGGGGCTCCTCATCTTGGCTTTTGGTGTGTGAGGGGCAGAGCCACGAGCCAGGTCCACAGTCCACACAGCCTTTGACATGAACTTCTCAGCTCCAATTCTTCTGTAATGCATGAATATCTTTTGTAGAAAATAATGCCATAGAGGTGCAATTAGCTTGTTTTTTTTTTTTTTTTAATTGGTGTACAAAATAATGGGTTTGGGGCAGGCAGAGTGCTTAGCTACCATTCATGAAGCCCTGGATTTGAGCCCTGGCACAGCATGAACCAGATGTGGTAGGACAGGCCTATAATCGCAGCACTTGGGAAGTGGACATAGGAAGATCAGAAGTTCAGAGTTAACTCTGGCTGCACAGTGAGTTTGGAGCCAGCCTGGGCTATTTGAGAGTCTGAGAAATCAAAAATGGGGGCTGGAGAGATGGCTTAGGGGTTCAGAGCACTAGCCACTCTGGCTGAGTGCCCAGATTTGGTTTGCAGCACCCAAATAGTGGCTCACAGCTGTGTGTAACTCCAGTTTTAGGGCATCTGACCCCCCTCTTCCAACCTTCTCAGATACTGCACACATGTGGTGCACAGACATGCATTCGGGCAAAACACTCAAACACAAAAATTTTAGGAAGCTAAAAATAAAAAACCAAAAGAAATAAAAAGCAAAAGAAACCCCTGTGTGTCCCTTGCCCACGCGTCTGCTCCTAGGCTCAACCTTCAGAGGGCCGGTGACTGTGACCCCCTTGCACATCAGGCTTTGTGCTGCTAAGTACCCCCCCCCCCCAAAGTACCACCCCCCCTTCCTCTTTTGTCCAGTTTTATCATAGTGCAGCACTTTCTGTTTCAGGGATGCACCCCAGAGATTTTTTTTTTTTGAGACAGGGTTTCTCTGTAGCTCTGGCCGTCCTGGAATTCATTCTATAGACCAGTTGGCCTCAAACTCACAGAGATCCACCTGCCTCTGCCTCCCAAGTATTGAGATTAAAGGTGTGCACCACCACCACCCAGCCAGCCCAGAGATCTTGATCCCAGTTACCAAGTCCTGCAGCTGTGATTAGTGACATCATCACACGTCCATTGGCCTAGTCAGATCCCCGAAACCTGGGAATCCATTCCCATTCCATACTGGGCCATGGCGAGCAATAACCTACGTTCTGTCATCCCCATTTCCCTTCTATGGGCATTTTGTATAAATTTGGCTACCTCCACTATCCATCTTCTTAGTTTTTATTTTAAATTATTGAGCGAGAGAAAGAGAGAGAGAGAGAAAGAGAGAGAGAGAGAGAGAGAGAGAGAGAGAGAGAGAGAGAGAGAGAGATAGAGAGAGAGAGAGAGAGAGAGAGAGAGACTCATTATTCAGCCCAGGCTGGCTTTGAACTCATGACCCTCCTGTCTCAGCCTCTCAAATGCTGGGATTCCAGGAGGGTGCTACCACATACAGCTTGGACCTGTCTTTTCTTAGCAGGGCCTGCGTGGTTTGTCCTGGGTATATCAATATCTAACTCCTTTTTACTGCCCAGTGGGTGCCACTATGTGTTTCTGCATTTATTCTCAAGGCTAAGGGGCCATGCTCTGTATTTCTGAATGTAAGTCACTGATTGGTAATAATCCTGGCTAAGCTCCCTGAATAAGAGCTCAGAGTCACACATTGTGAATGTGGGATTGGAGAGCCATAGCCTCATCCTGTTTTTTCTCTGGCTTCCAAACCTATGGCTTCCTTTCTCTGCTATCAGACCCAGTCACCCTGACTGACCCAGGAGCTGGGGTTCCCTGGAAAACTCCACTGTCCCCACAATGACCGGGATTCTGGGTCTGCACCCTGTGACAGGGTCGCTGTGGGTTTATTTGCAGAGTTCCTGCTGGTTCCCAGGTCGCAGAAGAGAGTAGGGGATTGGGAAGGGCCACAGCCACCCTGCGAAGCAGCCTTGCAGATAAGTATCCCTTCACCAGCCCCCTCTGCACCAGCCTGCTTTCTGCTGGTGCACCTGTGAAGGGGGGTTGGCTCTGGAACCCCCAAGAGGGAGGGTGGATGTCTGGCTCTTGAGGGTGGCATTTGTAAACTTGGACAGACTCCTTGGTCTTGCAGACACACGGAGACCTTCTGCAGGGTTTCCCACAGGACACACTGTCTCCACTCAGCTCCAGGCTCCTGTGACAGCCGGCTCTAAGAGCGTGCTACGAGGTGCTTCCCCTTCCCTGACTCAGGCTCTGGGGGACAGATGTAGTATAATTGACAGGAAAGAGCAAATCTGAGTGCTGGGTTGAGATTCGGGGCATCTCCTCCATCCTGGTGACTTACAGTGGCCTGGCCGAGCCCTGTACCTCCCGCCCTCTGGCTCCAGACATGTTCTCTGCTGTGGGAGTCACGAAAGGATGGGGACTGAGGTGAACAGAAGAGCTGCTTTCTTTTCCAAGCCACTGCCTTGAGTGGCCCTTGTGTGACAGGGCAGGATGTGTCCCTGGGTCCAGACAGAGGCATAGGCTTCCAGTGACCTCAGCAGTACTGAGGTCAGAGCTCCAGACCCCTACTCTGTCAGGACTTCCCTCTCGGCTGTCCCTAAGCTGCCCAGCTTGCTCTGAGTTTTCCTGGGTCACCAAG
Organism: Peromyscus maniculatus bairdii; assembly: GCF_049852395.1. Taxonomy (NCBI): domain Eukaryota; kingdom Metazoa; phylum Chordata; class Mammalia; order Rodentia; family Cricetidae; genus Peromyscus; species Peromyscus maniculatus. The sequence continues at coordinate 2,358,130 of NC_134874.1, read as the reverse complement.
GAAACCACCATGTGCCCATGTTTGTGAAGGATGCTCTGGGTAGCAGGGAAGGAGGAGGAGGCAGGGTGGCTCTTGGGCCAAAGCAGGGCTTGGGTGTGGTCCTCTCCTGTGCCGGGGTTGGCTCTTCTGTCTTCCAGAGTCATCCTGTGATGTCTGTGTGTGGGAGGAGCTAGGAGCTAGGCCTGCGATGATGTCAGGTAAGAGTGAGAGGCACCGCTTCCTTTTAGGAGGGTGGGTGGTCCTCTCTCTCCCATCCCATGACCAGATCCTTTCTGCCTCTGAGGAAGCCTGGGAGCCAGAAGCAGAAGGCTTGCTGTGTATGGCCTCAGTGGGGAGGAGGGGAATGATCTGAACCCCACAGGCTCTGGGCGGGGGTTGGGGGTGTCATCATCTCACATACATATGAACCTGACCCTCTTTAAGGAGATGCTGGGTGTCCAGAGGTGAATGACAGAGACATGGTGCTACCCTCTGAGGTCTTCAAGTAAGAAAATGCATCACCACAGCTCAGCGAGGGGGTGAGCTTTCTGTCCTGAGGAGTGCATGTGTCCGTCTGTGGTGGGGTGTGCATAGGGTCTCATCTCAGACCACTGGGGACTCTGGGGTCTCTCTCCTCCTGCACTTGGCCGCTTCTCGGCCCCTGGCCTTCGGGAGTCACTCTGGGCCACTTGCCATTGGCTTTCTGCTGATCCTTTGAGTGAACCCCACCTTCCTCTCTGAGTTTATTGTAAAAGATTTGTGTCCCAAGCTTTCTGTTCTGGCGCATGTGTGTGTTGGAAGCACAGGTCGCATATTGAGGTATCTGGGGTGCCTCACCGTCTTTCATTGTGTCTCCCTCAGATAGTTCTGCGTGTCTCCAGACCTTGGTCTGCTTTGGAGCCCTGGGGATCCCCTGGATTCTGACCTCATGGAACTGGGGAACAACCTGTCTCCCTGAAGATCCTGTCCTTGCCAGTGCCAGAGATGGAGCCCCCTGGAGAAGAGCCACACCTTGAAGATAACACTGCTTAGCATCCACCCTGTTTTTGATGGACAGATGCAGGGTGGCAGAGGCTGCAGTGTAGAGTCCTGGGGCATTGGAGGCCCCTCCTGATCCCATGTGGACTGGAATCCTCCTCCAGTGTCTGGAGGTGGGGTGGAGCCCCACCTGAGCCCCTTCCTAAGGACCTGTGGGTAGGGCAGGGACTCCATGGGCATGGAGGAGGAGGAGGAGCTGGGGAGGAGCCCGATGTCTGTCTTTTGTCTGTTTTTCTTCTTTCGGTCTGTGTGCTGCTTGAGTGATGGTTCTGTTTGGGGCTTCCTGGGTGAGGCTTAGCTCCTGGTTGGTTGTGGTGGATAGCCAATCCTGGCCTGGGAGGAGCCTGGCTAGCCTTTGTGCAGTCCAGCACAGCAGGGGACCCTGGGAAGAGAAAGGGGGAGTCCCGAGATGAGGAGACCCAGTCGGGAGGCTTATTGGCAGACTCACAGCTCCAACTTCCTCAGTCACTAGAGAGTGGGCTGCCCCCAGTCCGCAGGGGCTGTGGATGGAGCCTTTGCCCGGGACACGGGGCTACTCAGCCAGCACCCCCATTCGTGTTGAGTATCTGTGGAGGGGCTGGGACTGACAGATATCTGCACCCCTGCTCCGGGTGAAGTGCCCCAGGATGACCCCCCCCCCCCCCCCCCCCCCGCCCCGTCCATTGTCCGCTTTTGGTCACAGTCCCTCCTGGAGGAGATGGTTTTAAAGTGTGTGGCCTTCTTTGGTACAGCCTAGAAAGCCCTTTCCCTGGCGCGGGAAGGGTTGTGTATTTATCAGCTCAGACTGTGGGACTCAGCACCAGAGACTCACGCCCCCCCCCCCCCCCCCACCCCCGCCCCTTCACCTCCCCTGGGCTTGAGACCAGCAGAGCAAGATCAAGGCGCCAGAAGCAGCTTTATGTTGCGTGGCCTTTCTCTGCATCCAGAGTGAGTGGGCTCCAGGGATTTGTCCCACAAGGGCACAGTCTTGTCATCCAGGCTTATGACCTCATCGGGGCGTAGGTACACCCTTGATGGTCTTGTCTCTTCCATACCTTCCCATAGCGGCTGGGGAGTTCAGCCTGTGTGTGCCTCTTGGGGGACACAATTTGGTCTCCTTAACGGGGTGGTCCCACAAACATGAACAGCTAGGGCCATCTGTCCTCCAGAATTGCCCACGCAGGGAGGAGCAGATGAATGTAAAATGGGCACAGAGTTGCAGGTGCTGTGCCAGGGAACTTGGGAACATGGTGGCTGCAGCCAGTGCAGTGCCAGCGCAGGCCCTGGGGCACCCTCTGCTGTCCAAGTCGCCTTGATTTCTACTTTGTCGTGTGGGCTGTCTGCTCTTCTGGGGGCCCCCGGGCAGCTTTCACAGGGCTTCAGTGCCTGGCTCTGTCCTGGGCTCTTAGTCCACGTGGGAATTTAGGGAGGTTAGGGTGAGCGTGCATCTAGGTAGGGTGCTTACTGATCCAGGGGCGTTCCTGGCTGGGCCACCCCCGCCTGCCTTCCTGACAAGCCGGGGGCTGCGGCCGCCATTGGCCTCTGTGGTAGCTTGCCATGTTTTCCGGAAGAGAAGGAGTCATGTTTCCTGCTGCCAATATGGAGTCCACTCTGGCTCTTGGCTGGGAGTCAGTTTGGGAACCCGGTGCAGTCCAGCCGTCCTTCAGACACTTGGGATTTCCTAGCCAGCGGGGAGGGAAACATTGCCTAGGAAGAAGTACACAACGGGCAGTCAGCAGAGGCCCCGGAGTGCGTGCGAGGGAGACCCCAGTTCTGGCTCTCCGGAGGGGCTTCCTAGTCAGGCTGACCCAGCCAGGGCCTTGGGGGGATGAGAAAGGTAAAAGCAGGACATTTTCAGAGCCCCGACAATGCTAGTGAGCATACTTCAGACATTCAGGGAGGGATAGAAGGAGGAAGTGGTTCCCTGTCGTCGCTGGCTGTGGAATTATTTTCTTACCGAACACTGTCTAGAATGCTAGGGGACACAGGTTGGTCCTTAGGAGTGCCAGGAGTGATAGGTGGTACAGCCAGGCCATCCCCGGGCCGGGCGGGCGGCTTGGGGTGCCTGGGAAGGAAGGGGAATGGGGGTGGGGTGGGGGTGGGGAGGAGTCTAAGCTTCATGTGAGGACTCAGGCTGGTTCCTTGCGGTGTTTGTGGAGGAAGGCAGGCCAGGCCAGCGGTGGGAGCAGCGAGAAGAGAAGCCTGGGAGTCGGCGATAGAGGAGGTGCCCATTTTCAAGCATGGCAGCTCTGGGGTGGGTGGGTTAGATGTTTGGTGGAGAGATGCGGGTGCGTGGGTGTGTGGGTGTGCATGCGTGTGCGTGTGCTTGTGCATGCGTGTGCGTGTGCTTGTGTGTGTGTGTGCGTGTGCGCGTGTGTGTGTTGGTGTGTGTGTGAGAAGATCCTTCTGGGAAGGGGCTGGCCACAGTCAGGCAGGGGGTTTGCACTGAGAACAAGCAGGGCACCTCTTCAGCAGTGCTGGAGTGTCTGTGGGGCCTCTGAGATCCACAACAGAGAAACGGAAGCTCTGGGCTTCCACCAGGGGTCATTTGAGGTCAGGCTTGATTCCCTGGGAGGGTGCTGAGGGGTGCAGAGGCAGACCCCCTGCCGTGGTCAGGCCCTCATGCCCAAGCTGGTGGGGACAGGACTGTGGTGGTGGTGGGGAAATGAAAGGGGAGGGCTGCATGGTGTGATTAACCTACTAACCAACCCAGGGCTCGGCCAGGACGCTGCGGCACGCGACGAGATGCCTGGCCTTCTGTCAGATGACTAATCCACTAACCTGGCCCGAGCATGTCCTACTAACCCTGCGGCAGCCCAAACCCCACTAACTCCGCAGCCCAGGGGCCTTCCCAGAGGCCGGGGCGGACGAGGCTCCAGAAGGCCCTGCCTGGGGCCTGGGATCTATGTGCAGACCCATCCTGCAGGGCAAGGGCGTGCTGGGAGACTTACCAACTCTGCCACCACTAGAGACTGTGTGCCAGTCACCCGCCCCTCTCCCTCCGAGCTGCTCCCCACCCCGCTGCTCCCCGTGGTGGGATGGGATCCCTTCTACTCCCCTCGATGCCTGTGGTGGGGCAACCAAGGCTTTGCTGCGCTGCAGGGACCTCAAAATGGAAAAAGACTGGGTGAGGGCAGGCTGCAGGGACCTCGGTGATTCCGTCCATCCCCTGATCGCGGGTGCTCTGCACACAGACCCTTCTGCCTGGGGCAGACATGTGCTTTGAACCCTTAACCGTCTCTTCCTGTCTCCCCCCCCCCCCCCAGCTTTCTCTCCCATAGGCAAGCTCTTTTGATTACTAATTGTCTAACCCCGGGGCACCCCACCCGCACCCTGCCGCCCCTTAACTAACAACGGCCCCGCTGCCTTCTTCTCTCCTAGTGGCTCCTGTGTGTGTTCGCTGAGGTGCCCCGTCTGCTGGTGCTGTGCGCTGACCTACTAACCCGGCCCTACTAACCGATTTCTCTAACTAATCCAGCCCTGCCGAGCTCTGGGCCTCCCGGGGGCTGGTCCCTCCTTCTGGCAAACAGATGTCCCCCCAGGCTGACCAGGCCAGGTCTGAGGCAGGGGACAGCCATGTTAGTGATGCCCAGAGGAGGAGGAGGAGGAGGCTGTCCTGTAGCTGTGGGACTCTGGACTCCGAGCATGACCTCGCTCCTCTGTGCACGGGTCTGGTTGCCACCAGGAGTGGATGGGACCAGGGGATCTTGTGGGAGCCAGTGTGGGGCCCGGGGGTCTAGAGTGGGCAATTCTGGGCCTTAATTAGCCCAGGCCCTCTGTCATTTAGGCCAGGGAGAAAGGGGTAGGGATCCCAGGGGCTGGCCATCTTGGACAGGAGCTCAAGGGTGTGTGTGCTTGAACCCGAAGCCAACAGAGTCCCATGCCCTACTTGGAAGCTGTACGTGAGCTTCCTGAGTAGGAAGTATGTGAAGGGGCCTTTCCCTGGAAAACCGCAGAACAGAGTCAGGCATTCCCCAAGCGAAGGCCGAGGAAACGGCACCTGGACACTGTGAGGAGAGATGGCCAATGACCAGGGAGAGGGGTCTTCACACAGGCAGTTAGCTAGAGCGGCCCTTCCCATGGAGAGGGGGTGGAAATCTCAATCTGGAAGTAGATGGGGACCATTTTCACACAGGAAGAAGGTGTGAGGACATTTCCCCTCAGGAAGTATTTAGAAAGATTTGGCGGCCTCACGCTTAGAAAGGACAGACGGCCAGATGGGGAAGTGTCTCTACAGGCTGTTGGGGCCTTACTGAAAGGGGGAATAGGTGCCGGGACGTGAATCCTAGGGGCTCAAAGGCCACTGGGGGGAGCCATACCAGCTGTTTATATTTTGTCCGCTGGATGCCCATGCCTCGGCCCCAGCCAGCCTCCCCCAGAGCCCGCCAGCTGCTAAGCCAGGGCCACACCTGGGGGTGATTTCATGCCTCACCTCCAGTAGGCTCAAGGCCTCTCTGGGCTAATCTCCAGCTTCTCTGCACTAACTCTAGCTTTTACCCAGCTAATCCCTGCCTCTCCACGGCTGCCCAGGGGCTGACCACTAACAGCCAGCCCTGCCCATTGTGGGGGGGGGCGGGGCGGGAGGGAAGGGGAGGGTCCAGGTTCCTGGCCTGGCTTTGGCCGGCTCCCTTGAACTACCCCTTCCTCTGGACTAACCCGTGCCTTTCTGGTCTGTTCCTTCCGGCAGAAATGAATGGCTGTGGCTTTCTCTCTAACAGGTCTCATCTTCCTCTCACTGTCACCACTAATGGCTTGGATGGCGGCATGGCCGGGAAGGGGCTGACACAGGTTCTGAGCTTGGTTGATATGGGGAGAGCTTCTCTGAGCATCTTTGTGGGGTCCGAGGTACAGTCGTCCTGCTATTGCAGGTGTGGCCACCGGCCCAGTCCCATAATCTTAGGATCTGCAGTGGCTCTTAACTCCTGGAGACTACCGCCTCAGACCTCCCAAGCAGAGGCAGCGGCATACAAGAACCTCAGACAGCTGCCTGTCTGGTTTCTTGAAAGGATTTGTTATTTATGGAATCACTGGACACAAGGCCAGGGCCTGCTTTGAGTCCTTGTTTGAGTGACGGACAGAGTTTTGTCCCTTTAACATCAAGATCCAGATAGAAAAACCCAGAAGGCTGTATATTCTCCAGCCACTCACACCCTAGAGTGAAATAGCCCAACCTCTCCTTCTAATGCCTCCACTGTGGCCCCTTTACACAGGGTAGGTGCACAGAGGGAAAAGGGGTGTGGCTGGCAAGGAGTGGGGGGCCTCTTAAGTCAAGGGGAAGCCCTTGGGGAGCAGAGACAGAACGCCATGAGAGCCCAGGGGACCCCTGTGGAGCAGGGGGTGACACCAGGCTGAGGTGGGCGAGTGAGCCTTGTTTCTCTGAGTTGGTCTGGAGGTCAGAGCCTGGAACAGTGGAGGCTCAGTGACATTGGTGGACCTGTGGGTGGCCCCAGGGGCAGGTTGCCTGGGTCAGTGGGTGCTGTGTGAACCGCTTTCCCACGGGCTTAGGACTGACTGTGTTGAGCCACCAGGGAGTCTGCAGGAGGCCCTTGGGGGCCTGAGCTGCAGGGGAAATGGACGAGATGCCCCTTAGGGAGGTGGGTGGGTTGGCACCCCAGAAGGGCTGGGACGCAGCCGCTGCCGCCCTCTCATGGGCACCGTGCTTCATTTTACCCACACTGCCCAGGCACTCCCGCAGCAGAGGCTGCCCTGTGGAGGCCCTAGCAGCGCCAGGCTCTGCTCCAGATGCTGAGGCTGGACCGCAGCCTTCTCATCGAAGGCATGACAGGGTCCTGATACGGACGCCAGCTGGTCCTCAGTGGCTGCAATTCTGTGCGGTGTGGGGGATCCAGGGCAGAGTGGGGGATCAGGAGAGCTAGGGTGAGGCAGGCAGGGGGAGGGCTCTCAGAAGAAGGGTCACATCAGCTAGACCTTGGTAAGCAGGGCATGGCTGGGTACAAGCCCCTGGCAACTCAAGACCAGAGAGGGGGCCAAGCAGATCCTGGGGGGGTGAATTGAGGGGCTCAGGATGTGGCCAGTGCCTGGCCTTGCTGCCCGCAGTCATGGGCTTCATCCCCTGGGATATCAGATGTGGTCTGCACCTGTAATTCCAGCACTAGGGTGTTAGAGACAGATCTGCAGAGGCCGCTGGCCTGCCGGCTTCGCTCATCACGTGGTCTGAGCGGGTGGCAGGGCTGGAGTTTCAGGCTTCCTCGTTCACCTCAGCCCAGCAAAGAGGAGCTTGCCATGCCTGCTGGCCATGTTCTAGGCAGCGCCCGAGCTTCTGGTCACTAGGAAGACCCTTTAGTCCAACTGGAGAGGAGCAGGGTTCATAGTGCTCGCCCTCAGCCCTCACGGGGGTTTGTGGGAGATACCTGGGAAGCAAGGGACAGAGGTAACAGTAAGGAACTTAAAATTTAACAGAGGTCCTCATGATGTATGTCTCCTCCAGGAGATCTGGAGGTAGGTGGTGGTGATGGTGATGGTGATGGTGATGGTAATGGTGTGTGTGTGTGTGTGTGTGTGTGTGTGTGTGTGTGTGTGTGTATGTGTTTGTGTGTGCGTGCATGAAGGGGTGAGGGAGAAAAGAGAGGGTATAATTATAGGAAGCTGAGCAACGGAAGGTACATTCATTTGTCCCTGGGCTGCTCTTGCTCCCTCCCACCTGCCCCAATTCCATTGAATTTTAGGCTTGTTTTGAGCAGGACCCTGTGGGCGGCAGATGGGCCTCCTGTCTGAAGGTGTCAGTATCTCTTCACAGCCTGCCTGGAGGGAGGAGCCACTGAGGGTCCTGGCCCAGGGTGGGGCTTTAGTGAGGACAGCCTGGGGGTGCTCAGGTTGGGAGCCCTGTTCCAGCCACTCAGGGTCCCCCAAGAGCCTCTCTGGAATCTGTCCAGGGGCCTGTTGTTTTATAACCAGCTCAGCAAAGATGTCTGTTCCGTGTTGTTCCTGCCAGGGGATGCTGCGTGTGGGTCCTGAAAGCCCGATGTTGATTCAAGACTAGCTCTTTCCATGGGTTCAGCCACAGTTACTGGGTCTTTTGATTTTTATGCTTGTAGCTGCTTCTGTGTAAGTCATCATTTTGATATTAAAACCGGCACACACTGGAACGTGACTGGCTTATGAGGTGGAGGGATGTGTTGTCCCGGGGGAAGGGGCAATCAGTGGGGCTTCTAAGAGGCCAGGGGGAGTGGAGTTGCCGAGTTAGCAGAACGAAAGCACTCATTTTATTTGATTGAAACATTTGGAGCTGGGTGCGGTGGCACATTCCTTTAATCCCAGCACTTGGGAGGCAGAGGCAGGTGGATCTCTGTGAGTTCGAGGCCAGCCTGGTCTACAGAGTGAGTAGCCAAGTCTATTACACAGAGAGACCCTGTCTCAAAAAACCCAAACCAAACCAAACCAAAAACCAACCAACTAACCAAACGAACAAAAAGACTAAACTCCCAACAAACAAACCAGCAACAAAACCGACCAAACAAATCTGTCTGGGTAACCCGGTTCAGCAGGCGGAAGGGCCATGCAAGCCTGGTGGTGAGTTTGATTACTAAAATCCACAGCAGGAGGAGAAAATGGTTCCTGAAAGGTTGTCCTCTGAACTCTGCACATGTGCATGCTGGGGCATCGCCCCTCCCTCCCCGCCTCTCTCAGGATATAAAATAGAACCGTGAGGACCCGAGTTCGGATGTCAGCACCCACATGAAGAAGCTGGCTATGCTGTGTGCTTGTCATCCCAGCACAGGGGAGGCAGAGACAGACTGCTGGAGCTCACTGACCAGCCAGCATGGACTAGTCGGTGAGCTTCAGCCGGCAAGAAGCTCTGTCTCAGAACATGAGATGGGGGCGTGACATCTGAGGCTGAATGTGTATGTGCACCCTACCCATGTGCACACCCCAAACACTGCCCTCCCACAGACACACACACAGACCCACACAGACACACAGACACACACCTCAAACACCACACACACACACACACACACACACACACACACACACACACACACTTGTGTTTTGGAGATAGTCTCACCAGAGTGGCTTCAAACCGGACTTCCTGCCTCAGGTTCTGCAGTGGCCGATTACAAGTGAGAGCTCTACCACAACCAGAGTGTTCGTGCGGTTGGCTGTGAAGTACACACATGAGTTTGAGCATCACCATTTTAAGTGGAGAACTTTGTGGTATTAAATGTGCTGCCTTCACCACTATTGGTAATTGGTAATTTTTTCTTTCCTTCCTTCCTTCCTTCCTTCCTTGCTTCCTTCTCTCTCTCTCTCTCTCTCTCTCTCTCTCTCTCTCTCTCTCTCTCTCTCTCTCTCTCTCTCCCCCCCCCCTCTCTTTCTAGCTCCTTTTGTGTCCAGAATGGGGCTTTCCAGAGATTCAACTCTCTCTCTCTCTCTCTCTCTCTCTCTCTCTCTCTCTCTCTCTCTCCCTGTAATCTTGTGACATGTATCCTCCTTTATGGAAGAGAAAAAAGGTGCTCAGTGTATGGCTGTGAAGGATGAGGAATATCTGACACACACTACTGTTTCTCTTGGCAGCACCAGTGACAGACATTACTAGTTGATCACCTATCTCTCTTTGGGAACTTAGATGTCTCTTTAGGTTCTTTTTCAGAACAATGTTCTAGGCAACTAGAGTGAGTCTTCTTGTGTGTGTGTGTTTTTTTTTTTTTTTTTTTTTTTTTTTATAACTTTGGAATCAGAGTTTGGATGGATTCTCCTGAGGAACCAGTATGAATCTGGTCATGGCCAGTTCCATGCTGTGACTGGAGGAGAGTTGACTCTCTCTGAGCTGCCATTTGCTTTGTGCGATGGGGACCACACTCTCACCCAGGATGGGTGATGTGAAGGTCTCCCAGGGTTCTTGCTGAGCTGAGCTGAGCTCCTAATGCGACCCACCAGGTGGCAGAGTGGACAGAACAGGAAGCAGGGCTTCCTGGAAGAGGCTGAGAGGAAGCAGCTGCCACAGATCCCAGCATTTAGGGTGGTTCCTTCAAGATGCATCATGAAGTCCTGGGGAGACAGGGAATGTGTGGACGTTGAGATAGGGCTAGGGGGCACCAGAAGAGGTCTAGCTTGTACTGAGATCTGAGGGCTGATCCATGCAGCAGTGTTCGAGGCATGATTAGGAGTGCTGGGTTCTCAGGGTTGGGGATGCAGAGGGTCAGGGAGCGTGGCACACACTTGGTGAGCATAGAGAAGGGAGGGAGGCCAGTGGTTTGGGGGAACTCCATCTACAGTGTTGGCAGAGCCTGAAGCACACATGGGTGTATGATCATCTACACGGCACTCCCAGCACCTCCTGGAACTTCCTCGGCCCAGAACGTGGGTCCCACGTGTGGTTCTAATCTGCCACGAACCTGCCAGGTGATCCCAGGAGCCTTCTCCTGTCTCCATTCCTGGGCTTCTGGGGCTTCTGCTAAGCTGTATGTCCCTTGAGGGAATCTCTGAAGCCTCATGCTCTCGATTTTCCCAGAGACACCTGGATAGACCGTGGCTGCTTCTGCTCCACTCATGACTCTCCACGGGCATCTCACTGCCTCTCTCTGTCCATGCAGGAGCTGTGCACCGAGTGCTTCTGTGACCGGGGCACTGACCTGTAGTGGGCAGCCATTCCAGCTTTGGTCTGGAAGTTCCAACCCCCATTGAGGCTTCGGTAACTGTGACGCCTACAAGGCGGGGCCAAGGGAGGGCTCTGAAGCCCCGAGATTGGGATGCGCTGCCTTCTCTTGGTTCCTGGACCCTGGACGCTAGAGGTAGACAGAGCAGAGTCCTCCAGAGAACACCGCCAGACTGTGCTACGTCTTCCCCAGACCCTGTAGTCTATCCCTTCACCTGTAAGTTACCCCACAAAATAAACCTCCCTTTTAACTACATGGAGTGGCCTTAATAATTTCACCAATACTGACCGACTGCTGGGGGTCTCAAGGTGACCTTTCTGTGACCCTCCAGCACCTGCTTGTTTTCTCCGAAGGCCTTTCTTTGCCGGACTAAGGCCCTCTTCCACCTGGCACACAAGGCTCTCAGCTCACCACCGAAGACGATCTGCTTGGGAGATCTACCTGTAGCCATTGCTCTTTTCCCTCACCACGGTGACAAGATGCCTGGCAGAAACCACAGGGAAGGTGGAGGCACTGGTCTGGCTCATGGTTCAGAGGCTTCACTATGTTACCCGTTGGCTGCTTGGGCAGAACATCCTGGCGGCCAGCATGCTTTGTGGTGAGGTCTTCACCTCACGGTGGACAGGAAGCAGAGCAGGGCAGCTACAGGAAGGGGCAAGGCTGGGCACAGTTCCAGGTCACCCACCAGGGCTGGAGGTAAAGTCCCAGCCTCCCGATAGTGTGTTTACACCCATGTATTCACACCACACATTCACACCATGTGTTCACACCACACATTCACACCCATGTGTTCACACCACGCATTCACACCACGAGTTCACACCACACATTCACACCACGTGTTCACACCACACATTCACACCACGTGTTCACACCACACATTCACACCACGTGTTCATACCACACATTCACACCCATGTGTTCACACCACGCATTCACACCATGAGTCCAGTGGGTCCCTCAGGTAACAGACACACCCAGTGGCCCCACAGCTCCCAGTCTGGTGGGGTGGGATCCCTCTCGCTGGATCTCTGATGCGAAGGCCAGCTTTGTCAGTGAGACACGGTGCAGAGTCACCTTGGAAGGGAGTCTCACCCAGGGGTTGTCTAGATCAGGCTGGCCTGTGGGTGAACCTGGGGCAACGGTCCCGATCCCATTAACTGGTGTGGGAAGGTCCAGCCTCAAAGCGGGCGGCACCACTCTCTGTGCTTGGAGCCTGAATTGAGTGAGAGCAGAGACGTGATAGAACGGTAGGGCGCATTGCACTGACCTCTCTCTGGCCGCGACCGTGGGACACGTGACCCGTTCCTTCTCGCTTCTTCCCCTCGGTGATGGGCTGTAACCGTAGGAGGAACCACCCTTTTCTCCTTCAAGTTGTTTTCTGTCGGGGTATTTTGTCACAGCAACAGAACGAGAAACTAAGATAGATGTTTGGGTCCCACGCCCCCTTCCTACCCAGCACTGTCCCATGCCCAGGGCTCAACCGGCCACCTTCTCCCAGACCTCACCCATGTGGCTGACTGCTGGCCTCTGTTAACCGGGGTGATGGGCTCACAGGACAGAGGTGGTGCCTTTGTGGGGCTCACAGTCCCGGGTGAGATGCTTTAAATGAGATGTAGATGGGAAAGTGACTTGGGGTGACGGTAATAAAAGGCTCCTCACAAGTTATCCTAAAGCCATGCTTCACCAAAGTCACTGTTTTCCAAGGCAGAGCACGTGCGGTGTGGAGATGGTGAACGTTTCTGTGAGGCCTCTTCACTGAGGGACCCGCTGGGGAGTCTCTGGTCTCCGACCCTGTTCAGTCCCTTCCAGTGTCAAACACTGGGTACACCTGGCCCAGCGGAGACCCCAGTTGTAGAAATGACCAGCATGGGGCTGGAGAGATGGCTCAGAGGTTAAGAGCACTGGCTGCTCTTCCAGAGGTCCTGAGTTCAATTCCCAGCATCTACTCGGTGGCTCACAACCATCTGTAATGAGATCTGGCGCCCTCTTCTGGCAGGCAGTCAAACATGCAGGCAAAACACTGCATACATAATAAATAAATCAATCTTTTTTTTTTTAAAAGTGGCCAGCAGATGGCAGCATCACACCAAATCCTCTGCCCCCTTTCCCACTGGATTTGGACTGGATCCTCTCCCAGTGGCCTTTGGGGCTCCTCTAATGGGGGCAGGTGTGGGCTCCTGGGGCGTGAGGGATTTGAGTGGAGTCTGGCATGGGTGAGGGGCCAGAGGCTAGAGCATGTGCAGCTGAGGACAGAAACAGAAGCATCTAAAGCCGGCAACAGCCCTCCTTGAACCTCAGGTTTTCCCTCTGCAAAATGGGCACAGTGTTTCTAGGTTCCGTGCCGCCAGGCTGCTCTTGGCAGGGATCCTTTTACTTTAATAACACTGGTTTCCCCCGACCTTTCCCCCAAATGCTCAAAGTCTCCCAAGACCCCACCGATGCTGGGGCTGTGCCTGCAGTCAAGACTCTCTCTCCCCATCCCATGCCCAGAAAGTGCAGAGTTTGAGGCTGCACTGGGGCTGTGCCTCTGTAGTAGAGTGCTTCACACACACACACACACACACACACACACACACACACACACATACACACACACACACACACACACACACACACACGCCCACACACATGCGCGTGCGCACACACGCACATACCACACACACACACACACACACACACCAACACACATACACGCACGCGTGCACACCACACACACACATTCTCACACACACCAACACACACACCACACACATGCGTGCACACACACACACATGCATGCACACGCATGCGCGCGCGCGCGCGCACACACACACACACACACACACACACACACCACCCTCCTAGACCAACGGCCCTGAAGATGAGCCCGGCGGCCGCTGTGCTTCCCCTGGCTCCCCTCTTCCTTCTCTGGGGAAGGTGCTTCGCCCTGGGACCAATCCAAGCTGGTTACTTGGGTCTTTGATTTCAGCCTCTCACCCTGTGCCAGGGCCCTGTAGTCACCGGCCAGTCCTGCCCTGGTCATCACAGAAGAGCAGAAAAGGATGCTGAGCCCTGCCTGAGATCCCTGGAGACCTGCAGGATGCTTGTCCCGGGTTTAGGGTTGGTGCCACCCTGGACAAGCCACTTCCCCTGGCTGAGCCTCTGTGGGAGGACTGTGGCGTCTCCTCATGGGGTGGTCCTGATGGAATGGAGTGCGGGTGACCGGAGAGTCCTGCACTTGGGGAATTCTGCACACAGGGCGTGTCTCAAGCTGTGGGACTGAGTCATCTATAAAATGGGAACAAAGCGTGTCCCTGTCAGAGGACCCGAGGGTCAGAGGGTCTCTGCGGCTCACAGGCAGGGAATGGCCAGGCCCTATTTCTCTTTTGGCCCTGGGCAGATTATTTTCTTGGCAACAGAACCAAGCAGGATGGTGGGAGGGCCTGAGGATCAGACAGGTGCCAGGACCACATCACCGAGCAAGCAGGCATGCCATCTCGGGTTGTCCATCTCTGAGCCTGTCCGGCTGGGATCATCTGTGAAGTCACAGTTATGTGGCCTGTTCGTGGCCCGGTCTCTGCTGGTGCCCATCAGCAGGTGAACAGACCCACCTGCCCGGAGACAACGACACTGGTGGGTACCAGAGCACAGAACCCAGCTTCCTTATCTTCCCGTAAGAGATCTCGTCGTGGGAAATCATCCTTTGCAGAAATCTTGGAATCTGAGGAATGTACTGGAGGCAGCAGGCCCCGGACATCAGGCCCTGGATGTACAGGATGGCTGGGGCACTTTCCCAGAAACACAGTCTGCTTGACTCATACCAGACGTCACCTCCTAGCTCAGGGGTCAGGCCTCGAGCGCCTCAAAACTTTCCCAGGTTCTCAGTCCCCCGCAGATTCTCACAGGCTAGTCTGATTTCACGCTCTCTCTCCTGTGCGCCAGCTCCCTGGGGGGCCTGGAGCCAATTCTGTGCCGGGCACCGAGGTGCTGGGAAAACTGCCTGAGACTCCTAGAGGCCGGTGAGATGCAGGGTCCAGCCTGGGCTCAGGTGCTGGGCCACCCTGGACAAACCACTTCTCTTGGCTGAGACTCCGAGTCTCTGGTGTAAAATGGTGTGTGACAGCGGCATTTCTTCGTGGGATGGGTGTGAGGGGAAGGGCACAGGGGTGAAGTTCCTGGTGTGATGCGCAAGCTGTTGCTGTTACTCCGCAGACTGTCTTTCCCGAAGAAGGCTACGGCTGTTTCCCCCTTCCCACAGGACCTTGATACTCTCTTTGATTTTTAGAATTACGTTTATCTGTTTATGTAGGTATGCCCACGTGTATTCAGGTTGTCAGGTGTACCTGGTGTCCAGTGGACTTAACCAATAAACCGCCTCTCTTGTCTGTGTGGCTGTTTTTTGAGGCAGGGTTTCAACTCCAACAGCTCAGGCTGGCCTAGAGCACACAATCTCAGCCTCCTGGGATGGCAGGTGTGTGCCATCGCACCTGGCGAAGTCATGTGACCGGCCGAGGTGACATCCTGTGGCTTCCAAGTTAAGGTCATAAAACTTACGCTCTTGCTCAGAGCACAGCCGCCATGCCGTGGGGAGCCGAAGCCGCTGTGAAGAGGCCACGTGGAGAGGAGACCTCACCCCAAGCAGAGCTCCCAGCTGGTGCCCAGCCCCACCTCGGCCATTGCAGGAGCCATTTGTCCTCGGCTCCAGGAAAGCCACCCCAGCCGAGGCTGCAGGGGACGGGGTGAACTGTCCCTACTGAGTCCTGCCCAAGCTGCCCGTCCATGAACGAAACAAGTGACGTTTGCTTCCAACGTCTGGGGTCTTACATTCTCAGCTGGTGAAGTGGCCCGTGGGAAGCTCTTTTTACTGCTGGGTTTGGGGGTCTCCCCTCAGCCCGGTGCCACCTCCTCCGTGGTGAACTTGTCCTTCCCTGTCGTTCCCCAAGTGACCACGGCAGGGTTGTGTCATTCATTGCAGCACAAATCTTAACAGATCTTATTAATAAAATCAAACCTGAGGCAAGGTATTGGGGTGAACGCTGGAAGATCAGAGAAACAGAACAAGCCCCAGCCACCTCACCTCGCCAGTCCCTCAGCTGATCCTGTTTCCTCAGACTGGAAGCCTCTGAGTCCTCATCCAAATGGTTCTCAGATGAACTGTGCTTCTCAAAAACCTGAAAGCTTAATGAGCCTAGTTCCTGGTCCTCACGCCTTATAGACCTTTCTGCTTTCTGCCATCACTTCCTGGGATTAAAGGCGTGAGTCACCATGCCTGGCTGTTTCCAGTGTGGCTTTAAATTCACAGACATCTGGATGGATCTCTGCCTCCCAAGTGATAGGATTAAAGGCGTGTGTGCCACCATTTTCTGGCCTTTATATCTAGTGGCTATTCTGTTCTCTGACCCCAGATAAGTTTATTAGGGTGCACAATATTTTGGGGAACACAATACCACCACAGTCATTTCACTTCCTGATTCTGGTTCTCCTTTCCTCCTGTCCAGGGTCCCTGGCTAACTCAGCAACTCCTCTGGGTGGCTGTGTGGCGTCCTCACCGGCTGGAATCCTGGCACATAAAAGATTTGGTTGATAAGAACACCATGTGTCTTCTCATCTGCCATGAGAAGCTGGAGACCTTTGCTTCTCCTGCACACTACCCTCTTTGTCCCCCGAGGAGCCTGGGAGAAGCCTGAGGGACCCTGTCCTGTGTCCAGCATGCCTTGGACTGACCCATCTGGGTCCATTCTCTGCTTTGGTTTCCGGAGATTCAGGCTCCACCTTCCCTGCATTCAATAGTGACCCCATGTGGACAGAGTGCTAACCATCCTGGCCATGTGGAGGCCCCCAGAACACTGTAGTGTGAGGAGAAGAGCCGTGTGCTGCCTGGTTTTATGTTAACTTGACACAAGAGAGGAGGAAGCCTCAGTTAAGAAAATGCCTCTATAAAATATGTCTGTACACAAGCCTGTAGGGTCATTTCTTCATTTGTGATTGCTGGTTAAGGGCCCAGTCCATGGTGGGTGGGGCCATCCCTGGGCTGGAGGTCCTGGGTTCTATAAGAAAGCAGGCTGAGCAAGCCATGGGGAGCAAGCCAGTAAGCAGCACCTCTCTATGGCCTCTGCATCAGCTCCAGTCTCCAGGTCCATGCCCTGTGTGAGTTCCTGTCCTGAATTTTTAAGTGATGGACTACAATGTGGACGTGTGAGCCAAACAAACCCTTTCCAGTCATGGTGTTTTCACCACAGCAACAGTAGCTAAGACACACCCTCTGTGCTCCGGGGACTCCTGGGCCAGCAGGCAGTCAGGGGTTCTGGGCACAAACCCTCGAGTGGGAACAATCAAACCAAGTCAGTGACTGAGCGCCACGTAGCTCAGGCCAGTGCGACCCATGGATGGAAGGAGGGTCAGTCACGCTGTAAGGACATGGGAGCTGGGGGTGGGCTGGGGCTTCTCAGAGCAGATGACATGTGACTGTGGAGGGCCATCAGCCACGTGACCCTGGAGCTTGGCTCTGGATCGAACTAGAGTTGGGTGGATAGGAAGATAAAGGCTCTTGCTGTCAGGCCCCGAATACTTGGGGTCAGTCCCCAGCTGTAGGAGGGGACCAAGTCCAGCAAGTTGTCCCTAACATGCTCATGTCCTCTGTGGCATGCATGCCTCCTCCCAGAAAACAAATGAATATAATTCTAAAAAGGTTTGAGTGTTGATGGTTCAATCCTTAGCTTGGGAGGAGCCACGGGGAGTTGGAAGAACCTTTAAGAGAAGGTCTTCTGAGAAGTCCTTAGGCCTCTGGGGGGTCAGGGTAGCCTGGGATGCTGGGCCCTTGTTCCACCAAGAACCTGTCCTGAGGCATCTCCTCGCCACAGTCCCAAAGCCCTAAGGACACTTGTTTCTTACTGAAGCATCCCCAGTCTGTGAGCCACATAGACCTTCCTCCCACTTAAACTGCTCGAGCATTGTGTTACAGTCATAGAAAGCTGATGAACACAGACTTTAGGGGGCAGAGGACATGGATTGAGGGAACATCCAGACCAAGTCCCACTGTGGGAATGGATCTGGAGAGACAGAGGGGCCCTCCCTGGTGAGGCCAGAGCACAGAGGCTTTGGATGTGAGGGTTGTGGGGAGGGGTAAGTGAGGCTGGGTCCTACAGAGCCTACTCAGGCTTTGTGAGGGTGGTTTTGACCTGGAGTGTGTCTGGAAGCCACAGAGCATTTGCAGACAACTCAGCCGGTGTGTGTATCGTGCATCGGGCCCCCAGCCTTAGGCTGTGCAATGGGAGTACATCCAGGAGCCCGGAAGAAGCCTGCAGGGGACTCAGTGGGAGACCATGACAGGTACCACTGGGACAGTCCTTCCTCACAGGTACCACTGCGCTGAGACGCCTCCTCCACAGTGGCCCTGCTGCTCTGAGCCTGGCTGTCTGTCACCTCTGTTTTTCTTTCAGACTTGTCCAGCTTTCGGCCTGCAGGCCACGTGCCCTCAGGATTGCTACCGATGCAGCCAAACACCAGCACCAAAACTTACATTAAATGTGAGATCGGCTTATGGTATTTTGGTAACTCAGTTGTACATTTCGTGAGAGTGACTTTTGTGGACGACAATGTCAATGTCACAGAGTCGAAAGGTTGGATCCACCTGCCTCTCCCTCTCTCCTTTTGCCTCTCTCTCTCTCTCTCTCTCTCTCTCTCTCTCTCTCTCTCTCTCTCGTTTTTTTGTAACATCCCTGGCTTGTCCTGGAACTCACTCTGTAGACCTGGCTGGCCTCGAACTCACAGAGATCTGCCTGCCTCTGCCTCCTGAGTGCTGGGACTAAAGGCATGCGCCACCGCTGGCTGGCTCCCCCATCTCTTTTGAGACAGGGTTTGCAATGATAACCTCCTCTCCTGAGTGTAGGGGTCAGGGGCTTGTACTGCCATGCCTACCAAGCTCGCCTCACTTCATACTCCCTGTCCCCGTCCACTTTGAAGGGCTATGTCCTTCCACGAGGTCCCCACGGCCTCGTCGATGGTGAACACTGGATTTGCTTTCTCATTGAGATGCTCTGGCTGTGTGAGCTTGGCAAGTTGCTTCCTCACCGCCTCAGTTTCCCCATGTTCAAGGAATCACTGTTAGCACAAGAAGATGGGGACCAGTGAAGGATGTCTGCCTGTGCTTCCAGGGGCTGCTTGAATTGAGGAAGGTTCTCCAGACGATTTATGTGTTTCCAGAAGGCTTGAGGAGTAGAGACAGACCCTCACTGCCATCCTGGTGGTCCAGAAATGCTACAGGCACACAACCAGCACCCATGAAAGTGGGTGTTGCCAAACATCAAGGTCACCTTGTACATGATGACCAGACTTCACCTGTCTCTTTGCCTGACTTTGATGGTCCTGGGACAAGAGTACGGGGTTGTCATGTCCTCGAAAGTTTTGGCTCTTCCCTCCTAGTCAGGCCTGTGTGTCCCAACATGACAGCATGTGACTTTTCACATGGAGCTGTGGACAAGGATCTACTCACCCCAGACAGGGCATCAACGACAGACCACAGAGACGCTGTATGCAAGTCCAGCTCAGGGGACCAGTGAGTTTGTTGGGGTCACTTACAGGAGCGGTGACAGTGAACAGCCAGCACAGGCAGAATTTCATGAAAACCGCTTCCTGGGAGTTACAGCAGGTGGAGGCAGAGTCTACTCCTCAGCGCTTGTTTCTGCTGCTTTAACTGGTTCAGGGCTTGGGAACCTGATGGATGTGGCGCTTCCTGGGGCTTGGGGGTTTGTTTACCTCCTCAGGCTCCCTCAGCGAGGGATCTGCTGTGCAAGCCAGAGTCCAAAGAAATCCTTTTGCCCCTGAGTCGATCCCTGTGAGGTATTTGGTAACAGCAATAAAAAAGTCATAAATATAAGGGCTTGTTAATGCCCCTAAAACATGCACGCACGCACGCATGCATGCACGCACCCTAGGACTCACACAGCATGGAGAGGAGGCAAGGCTCCACCTCTTTATAGGACACTTGCCAGGAATTCCGAGGCTCAGGTGTTCTGTACCACTGCATTCTGAGAGAGAGGTGTGTGAGCTGTCCCTGGATGCCCTGCTGGAAGCCCATGCCAGCAGATGTGTGTTGAAGAAATAAACAAGATTTGAGGCAGGGATGTGGGGCCTGGGCTTTCTCCCTTACAGTTCTCAGTCCGTATGGAGAGTCCCCACACGGACACCAGATCTCACTGTATTTCTGTGCTCCAGGGGGAAACGTCTCCACCTCCATGGGGCATTAGCTGCTCATTAATACACAGCGCTGTGAGAGTCCTCTGTAATCAGATGCTAAAGTTTGCCTTGGGAGTGGGCGGGCCGGGTCATGGACGAAAGCCGAGCCAGCTGATGGTTATGATCGATCGATAACCTATTTATTTCCCACAGTTTCTATTAACCTCTGCGAGCTGATCGCGGTTTCAATTTGGAAGGGCTGGGGATCGCTTTGCTGACTGGACGAGTCTGATTGAGAGCCGGCCCCTGACGTGACCCCAAGGGCGAAATCCAATTAAAATGATTTTCACTTGTAGATTAATATTTTTAGCATGTTCTACATCCTGGGATTTATCTTCCCTGGCAGTAAGTAATGTCTTGTGACAGGAGCAGGTGGATTGGCGCTGACATCAATAGTAGTAGTGATTTGTTAGCTCGCTGGGACCTGGGACAGCTTTGGGGTGGCAGCCAGCGCACTTTCTGGAGGTGCCCTCTCCGGCCCACGTCCCTGCCAGCCCTTTTCTGGGAGGCGGTTGGGTTTATCTGTGTCTGAGTAAGCCATTCTCGGGACCCTGGGCTCCTGGAGGGCCAGTGTGATGTCACGTGCGTTCTGTAATCTGCTCATGGTGTGTTGTGCCTTTGCCTGGAGATGGACCCCGCTGTCCTCATCCACACGGTGACAATGGGGGCCGCCTTACTGATGCAGTATGGCTCTGACACGGGAGCCTGTTGATCGGAACAGAAGCGGGGACCATTCCAAGCTGGGCCGATGGAAGTTTTGTGGGTCCACTCATTGGAGGAAGAAGGCTTTGCTCAAACTGGGCCATTCGTTGTCTTCACTGGGAAGTGGAAAGGAAGCAGGAGGAAGAGGATCCCACTGGGCCAGTTCAGGGGCCTGGGTGAGCTCCCTCAGCTCTAAACTCCCATGATAGTGACCCTGGGAGAGGATGATGAGGCCATAGAGGAAGGGACATGGGTGAACCTGACTGTGCCTGCTCCTGCCAACCCAAAATGGCCCGGATATTTAGAGTCCAAGGGTTGCCCAGAACACGCTGGGTGTTGGAGACTGAGTTAAATTCAGTATCCACAAGCCATTCATGATGGTGCCTACATCACTGGAGCCCCACTGACAAGACAGCTGGCCGGAGCCCCAACATCTTTTCCTCCAGAGAGAACACAGAGCACCTGCATGGTGAACCTGCAGAGCTGGGCCCCGAGAGGTCAGTGATGCACACCGCTAGGGCCCAGCACTGCATCCACGGCCAGGCAAACCAGTCTCCACTGAGGTGTGTGTGTGTGTGTGTGTGTGTGTGTGTGTGTGTGTGTGTGTGTGTGTGTGCATGCTCTGGGCCTCTCCACACTGTCCCCTGGCTCTGTCTGGGGGCCATCATCCAGGCACGGTCATTTTGGATTGCAGGTCATTTCGTGTGTCAAGCTAGGGACAGGGCACAAAACGGAGCATTTGCCTGGCATGCACGAGCCCCGAGTTTGAGCCTCAGGACCTCCGAAAAAAAATTTAAATACAGTAATAAAATAAAAATTTAGCAGTCTGTCCCACCATGGGTGTCCCGAGGACACGCCCACTTCACAGTCTTGCTTCATCTCCCGATGTCTTTGTTCTCTGGGGATGTGTGTGTCCCCTTGGCACGTATCAGCATCCTGTATAACTCTGGGGGCTGTACGTCCGCCTTCTAGAATATGTTTGCCTGGTATGGTGGGAACGGGGTACCCTTTGACCTTCCATCCTCACCTATGGCACCCGTCACAGTTTGAATAAGAAACGTCCCCCATACCTTGGGCCCTTGAACGCTCGCTCTCCAGTTGGTGGTGCTGGTTGGGGGGTGTTTAGATAGTGTGGGCCTGCGGGAGGAAGCATGTCACTGTGTGTGGGGGGGTGGACTTTGACACACACACACAGTGTGTGACACCTACTTCCTGTTTTCTTGCTCTGCTTCACGCTTGCAGTTCACAATGTGAGAGAGCCCAGCTTCCTGTTCCTGTACGATGCCTGTCACTTGCTTACATGCTTCCGGCCCTGATGGACTCTCACTCTCTGGAACTGTAAGCAAAAATAAACCCTTTCTTCTGGAAGTTGCCTTGGTCATGGTGTTTTGAAAAAGGAACAAAAAACTAAGATGGTACCTGTCTGATCACACTGCATCTGTGCCCACAAGCACCTTGGCATCTGTGCCCACAAGCACCTTGGCATCTGTGCCCATGGCCACCTTGGTATCTGTGCCCATGACCACCTTAGTATCTGTGCCCATGAGCACCTTGGCATCTGTGCCCATGACCACCTTAGTATCTGTGCCCATGACCACCTTAGTATCTGTGCTCATGACCACCTTAGTATCTGTGCTCATGACCACCTTGGCATCTGTGCCCATGAGCACCTTGGTATCTGTGCCCATGACCACCTTGGCATCTGTGCCCATGACCACCTTGGCATCTGTGCCCATGACACCTTGGCATCTGTGCTTGTGGCCACCTTAGTGTCTGTTCCCATGACCACCTTAGTGTCTGTGCTCGTGACTACCTTGGCATCTGTGCCCATGACCACCCTGATTTCACACACAGTGAGTAAGAGCTCAGCATTTGTCTTCCTATGTTGGCCAGATTCTTTTTTGGAAGGAGAAATCAGGGTGGGCCTCTGTGAGGAGGTGACCTTTGGACAGAGGTCTGTGTGTTAGTATCCACTCCAGGTAACAGATAACCTAGTGCAATGTGTGAGGATTACCTCACAGTGTCTGTGGGCCAGGACTCTTTGGCTGGGGAATTTGTCGTGGAAGATGTGGGCATGGTCCCTCCCGGACTTCAGGCTCAGATGGGGCAGGAAGCTTCCAAGCCGTAGCAGAACTCAGTTCCCACGGGCCCAGGACTCAGGGATCACGTTTTTTAGTTGGTAAGGGGGGGCACTTCAGGCTCCTTGTCACATGGTGTCTCAGTGTGGCCCTTTGTTCATCCGAACGTCAGCCTTCATCTAAGGAAGCTGTGGGAAGGCTCCTCTCACCTTTGCTGATTAGAGTCAAGTGGCATGTCTCCACCACTTAAGGGAGGAAGTGATGTCAGGTCTATCTGTGGCTCTGTCCACGCAGTCCACATGGGCAGGTGGAGTGGCCACGTGGGGAAGTGGTGTGGCTGTGGCTCTGTCCACGCAGTCCACAAGGGCAGATGGAGTGGCCATGTGGGGGAAGTAATGTGGCTGTGGCTCTGTCCACGCAGTCCACTTGGGCAAGTGGAGTGTCCACATGGAGAAGTGGTGTGGCTGTGGCTCTGTCCACACAGTCCACAAGGGCAAATGGAGTGGCCACATGGAGCTGTGACTTTGTCCACGCAGTCCACATGGGCAGGTGGAGTGGCCACGTGGGGAAGTGGTGTGGCTGTGGCTCTGTCCATGCAATCCACATGGGCAGGTGGAGTGGCCACATGGAGAAGTGGTTAAGTCCCTGCTGGTGTCTTCAGAGAACAACAAGGAACCCCCAAGAGAGGCGGGTGAAGGGAGAGGGGCTGGGTGGCATTGGGGGAGGGGCAATCATGTCAGACTTTGAAGTTCAGAGATCAAGACTCTCAGATTTTTTTTTTTTTTTTTTTTGGTTTTTCGAGACAGGGTTTCTCTGTGTAGCTTTGCGCCTTTCCTGGGACTCACTTGGTAGTCCAGGCTGGCCTCGAACTCACAGAGATCCACCTGGCTTTGCCTCCCGAGTGCTGGGATTAAAGGCGTGCGCCACCACCGCCCGGCAGATTTTTTTTTCCTAAATGCCAAAAGGGAGTGGTGTGATGTTTCTCCAATCTTCTTGCTTATTCACTTATTTTCCTAGATTTTTAACAGTTGTGGCAAAATAAAAATAACCTGGAAGTAAACATTTAGTTATTTGTACATGTTACATGCGTGTGCATGTGGAGTTCTCTAGTCCTTGAGGCAGAGACACTCACTGGCTCAGGAGCTCACTGATTTGACATGACTGACCGGCCAGCAAGTCCCAGGGACCCACTAAATCCTCCTGTCTCCACCTCCCCGGTGCTGAGTCTACAGGCATGCCCGCCACACCCATGTTTTATTGTGGATTTGATGCTGGGGCTCCAACTCCGTGACAGAGACACTTTCACCAACCCACCCTCCTCCCCAGGCCCCCATTTTAACCACTTTAAAGTGAAAAGGTCAGGAGGGACATGGTGGCTCACGCCATTTATCCCAGCACTCGGGAGGCAGAGGCAGGTGGATCTCTGTGAGCTCGAGGCCAGCCTGGTCTACAGAGTGAGTTCCAGGACCGCCAGGGCTACATATGAGACCGTGCCTAAAATAAAAGTGGATAGGTCAGTGTCTTTGGCACGGCTTCATTTCCATGGAGGTCAGAGGTCAGACTGAAGCAGAGGACTCGCCTCTGTCAGCACCGGAGTTGGTGCTTGCAGCCTGTCTGCTTCCTGGGGTCCCCTCCATCCCCTCCGCCGGGGTGGCGGTTGATGAACGGCGCCACTGAGCTGATTTTCCCTGGCTCTGAGTGAGTGGGGAGACCAACTGCAAATCTGAACGGCCGGATGTAATTTCTGCCTCCCAGCACCTGTGTCTCCAAGGCTGGGGAGAGTGGACAGATTTAGCTGCGGGGATGTGTGCCTGCCGATCGGGCTCTGTCTCCCTGCTTTATAGTCGTGAGATCCGAGGCCCGAGCTGATTCCCGGGGCCCATGTTGATTGCAACTTGTGTGGCGTCTGCCCATCGGAACGAATCTTTTTCTCAGTGTTCCTTCTGTTTTAATTATTAAAAAGCGCGTGCTTGTTCTTTGGAGGGTGGACGTTGATTCGAAGCGTGTTGAGCAGAATGTGTGTGTGTGTGTGTGTGTGTGTGTGTGTGTGTGTGTGTTTTCTCACTGCACTCGAAACCAACAGCCCAGGGCACCATGTAAACTGTGTCCAGAGGACCACGGGCTGTCTCTGTGACCCATAAATGTCACTGCGATGTTATGACAGACAATAGCAACAGCGGTAACAGTCACCATTCCCCATGGATGGGTGTGCTGGGGGAAAGGACACTGTGCTCGAGGCTGCTGGTAGACCCCCTCCCCCTGCCAGCTGGTGGCATGGCTGTGAGACCTGGCACATTCTTAGTGCCCTGTCCCAGGTCATCTAGTAAGCTGTGAGTCAGGATGCTTGTCGAGTTGGGGATGCAGCCTGCTGGCAGAACGCTTGTCTGGCACACACAAGACCCAGAGTTCCGTCCCCAGCACCGTCTCAGTTTCCTTTTTTTCATGGCTGTGATGAAATACCCCGACAAAGGCAGTGTGAGGGGGAACAGGCTTATTTTGGCACATCATGGTGGCAGCAGGAGCTTGGAGCAGCTGGTCACATGACATCCATGACCAAGAAGCAGAGATTCGGTGAGTGCATGCTGCGTAGCTCCCTGGATCCACTCCTCCAGGTCAGGATGCCAGCTGGGGGTCGGAGGGAACGGCACTACCCACTGTGGGCGGGCCTTCATGCCTCAGTCTACACAATCAAGACAGCCCCCGGCAGGTGTGTCCAGAGGCCCCTCTTCCGGGTGATTCTAGAGCCTGTCAAATGGAAGACACTAACATCCCACCCAGTATCACGAAACAAAAGCACACGATTCCCCAAGCCCAAAGGGCACAGGGAGAGGCTCCCACACTGGGCAGGTGGTGTTTTGGGTTTGGGAACTTTCATTCGGTTGGTAATGCCCTGTGGGTGTGTGTCAGGCAAGGGCTGTGAAACGCACTTGGCTCTCTCAGTGTTTTAACACTCGGGACATGTTCTAGAATGTGTGTGTACAGCTGAAGTCCATGTGGCACACACCCCTGGGAAAACACCAACGCCCCTGGGAAAACACCAACGCCCCTAGGAAAACACTTGGGCTTTTTCGACCTCTTTGCTTCAATAATCTTGCCACGGTGACCCTTGACCTCAGATGCCTTTCACACATTAAAGAATTGCAATGTGCACACAGTGTACATTTGAGCACACAGTCCCTAAGGTCTGTCTCCTGGTTCCCTGGACAAGAAAAGTCACCAGCAGCAGCAGCAGCAGCAGCAGCAGCAGCAGACCTGGGAACTTTCCAGAGTGTATGCTTTCAGGGAGGTGTGTGCACATAGTTGTACAAATGTCTGTGTGTGTGTGGGGGGGTGTACACACTTATTACCAGGGGATGCGTGGCAAAATTTGATTGAGGGAAGAAGGGTTTGTTCTGGCTTGTAGACGGAGGGTGCAGTTGGTCGCTGTGGGGATGCCGTGACAGCGGGAGGCAGCTGTCACGTCACGCCTATAGTCAGGAGGCAGAGAGAGGCAGGTGCTAGGGTTCGGCTTGCCTTCTCCTTTGTGTGCGGCCTGAGACCCCAGCTTATGGGATGGTGCCCCCTCCGCCAGTTATGGTCTGTTTTCCCACTCGGTCCTTCAAGTAGAAAAATTTAACCATCACACATAACAGACATTAAAAAAAACAACCCAGGGTCTCCTACATACTAGATGAGCGCCGTGGGCCTGAGGTGCATCCCTCGTCGACACTTCTTGAAGCTATACAACAACCGAAAGCTGGCACAGCGGCCACTTGAATACCAGCAGTCCGGGAACAGACACAGGAACCCTGTGGGTTCAGGACAGCCAGGGCTACACACCAGACCCTGTCTCCAACGTGAGGGTGCAAATGGCACCGCGCCTGCACATCATTTTTCTCGGTAACAATATAAATGAGAAGTTGCAACACAGGAGAACAGAATGGTTGCCTGAGTTGGTATTTATGTGTTTTTTTTTTGAGAGAATGATTTATTCATTATTCATATACATAGCTAAATATGTTTAATACATTTGCATATAATATGTATAAATATATTTGAAGGGTTACAGAGAAAAATCTTTCACGTCTATGGAGACTCCAAGTAAACATGATCGTCTGTGTCTGTTGGTGTTAATACATCCCTCACACAAAGAGCTACCCACAGTGTAACAACATATTTGTATCCTTATTTTATATCCTTTAAAAAGACTTATTTGTATTATTTTTAAGTATATGCATGTGTGAGAATGTGCACATGATGCAGGTGCCTGCCTGAGGAGGGCAGGGGCATTGGATGCCCTGGAGCTGGAGTTACAGCCGGGAACTGAACTCGGGTCCTCCGCCAGAGCAGGACACACTCTAAATCATTAACCATCCCCCCAGCCCTCAAAGGAGGTTGCCTTCATTTCTGCATCCAGATCTTTTTGCTTTCTACTTGCAGGCCACATTGTTTCTGGTGTCTCTCTCTGTAGATGGTGCCAGGCTCCCCCAGAGCCCACAGCCTGCCTTTCTCTCTGGATAGTGATAGCCACAAAAGATTCCACTTCTGGGCAGAGGTGGTCCTGTCTGGGCACTCTGTGGGGTGTCGCTGCCACCCCAGCCAAGGAACAGGGCACTTAGCTTGTACAAACGGACACGCCGCTGCTAGATCCTCCATCACTGAGTTCAAGGGTACAGCCGTTGGATGGACGTGGTTGGGGTTGGCTCTGCAGGGTGGGATGGTAAGTTGGATTCAGGTTTCTGTGCCCCTTGGCTCCTTCCTTCCTACAACTCCTGACCAGCCTTCTCTGGGCAGTGTGCTTGTTTCTGAAGTCCCACAGAAATGCATTCCTGTAGGTAACCGATGGAGGATAACAGTTGTTCCCAGTCAAATGCGTGAGGCTGTTTTTTGTTTGTTTGTTTGTTTTGCAGGGCTTCTCAGAGCCTTTAGTTTGTGAATACACACATGTATCCTATGATTACGAATCTTTAAATCTACCTTACTTAGGGTGTGTAGGAGTCATAACTGTGTGGAGTACAGGTTCGGGAAGGCTGATATGATTGCTCTCCTCTTCACTTTACTGCAGGGGACTCTGAAGCTCAGAGAGGGACAGTAACCTGTCCAGGC
Organism: Peromyscus maniculatus bairdii; assembly: GCF_049852395.1. NCBI lineage: Eukaryota > Metazoa > Chordata > Mammalia > Rodentia > Cricetidae > Peromyscus > Peromyscus maniculatus. The sequence goes on along the minus strand of NC_134874.1, from coordinate 2,330,436 downwards.
CACACAGCATGGTGGAGATCTGCACCCACAGCCTCACTATCGGGGTGTGATAGCAGGGAAGCACTCAACGCCCCTCCTTGTTCCAGCGGTTCTCACAGGAAGAGCTTGCAAAGGATACCCAGGATTCATGATATTACACGTAACTGCACATCGACGTTTCAAAGCGTCAAGAGTGCCGAAACCGGAAGGTGAGAGGTGCCACCGATGGGGGAGGGCAGGTGACGCCTCGTGCATGCTCCCGCTGGGGTCCACTGTTGAGAAAGCAAATTGGTGAATTAAAAGATAAAAGAAAAAAAAAACCCTGCAGATTTGTGGCTAACATGGAGCAAGGTTCCTCCTCAGCTTTGTGGCTTGCCTTACAGAACCGGGATACTTATGCTGGGGTGAAGGGGTCACCGGGGGCTCAGCCAGCTCTGTGCAGCCTTCTGTGAATCTAGGTTGATTTATAAATAAAAAACTAAGCCGGGCGTGGTGGCGCACGCCTTTAATCCCAGCACTCGGGAGGCAGAGCCAGGCGGATCTCTGTGAGTTCGAGGCCAGCCTGGGCTACCAAGTGAGCTCCAGGAAAGGCGCAAAGCTACACAGAGAAACCCTGTCTCAAAAAAAAAAAAAAAAAAAAAAAAAAGAAAAAAAAAAAAAAACTAAAAATAAAAAACCCAATATATGTAGTTTATACCAAACCAAACATCACTACATGCCAGCGCCATAAATAAATGGACCAAAATAATTATTTCAGGCCACCATTCTGGTAATCTTTGTCACCTTGACACAGCCCTGTCTTGATTGTTCCATGGTGCCCACTGTGGGTGACATCATTCCCTGGGCAGGGGGCCTGGGTTTTCTAAGAAAGACAGCTAAGCCCGAAGCTTTGATGGTGCTAGCAAGCAGCACAGGCCATGGTTCCTGCCCTGACTTCCACCGACAATGGACTATGACCTGGAAGCTGAAATTAACGCTTCCAAGTTACTTTTGCTCAGAGGTGTTTTAACACAGAAACAGAAACCAAACTAGACATCTACCACTGGAAAAGACTTTTAGTAAACTGTCCTAATGCGTGGAGACTCCTGGATCCTTGTGGGTGAGGCCGTGGGATCCTTGTGGGTAGGCAGTGGGGTTGGGGCTGGCTCCCACAGCTCACCTAAATCAGCTCTAGGGTTTTTGCATCAGTTTGGACCATTTTGTGTTATCTTTAAAACAATGATGGTTTTTAAAAACTGAATTTATTAGAGGCAGGTGGATCTCTGTGAGCTCGAGGCCCTGGTCTATAAACAAAGTTCTAGGACAGTCAGGGCTACACAGAGAAACCCTGTCTCAAAAACAACAACAACAACAACAACAACAACAAACAAAACAAAACACCAAAAAGACAAAAATCGCTATTAGTGTTAAGTTGGGTGGTGGCGGCGCATGCTTTTAATTGCAGCACTCGAGAGGCAGAGGCAGGCAATTCTCTGAGTTCAAGGCCAGCCTGGTCTACAGAGTGAGTTCCAGGACAGCCAGGCCTTCACAGGCCCCAGCAAGCCTCCCCTGAGCTGTACGCTCTGCTCCTACACATGAATTTTCCTCAGCACATTTGAGATCACAGGGCAGACTTGTAGGGCACGTAGTAGATGGTGATGTTAGTGAGAGAGACCCCCAGCTGCCCGTTTAAAAGACACACAGAGAGGGATGCCACAATGGGAACATTCGAATCTGTCTTTATTTTCCAAGCGGACTGAATGTGGTTTCAAAGGGAGGCTCTTAGATGCCAGAGTCTCTGCTCCTACCAGAGTCCCGGCTCCTACAGGGGTCCCGGCTTCTACCACATGGTAGCAAGTGCAGACAGGTGCATCTCATCAGCGTCTTCCAGTGTCTGTCCAGAGTGCAGATGGGCACTCAGTTAGTCAAGATGCCACATGGAAAGAGGCAGAGTTGTAGCTGGCCAGGGTGTCTCATGCTGTCCTCTGGGCTCCTGCCTGCCTACCTACTTATCTATCTATCTATCTATCTATCTATCTATCTATCTATCTATCTATCTATCTATCTATCTATCCATCCATCCATCTATTCATTTTGAGACTGTTTCATGTAGCTCAGGTGTAGTCCAGGCTGGCCTCAAACTCCTTCCTGGTGCTGTGGTTGCAGGTGTTTTTCATCCTGTCTGGCTCATCTAAGCTTTTGACTGCTCTGAGCGTTGGGACAAAGGCACACAGGAGGCCAAGGAGCAAGCCAGAGGGCCTGTGGATTTTTTTTTCCCCAGAAGGGAGTTCTCTCTGGCTTCTGGACCAGCTCTGGTGGCGCAGGGCTAGCAGCCAAGGCTGGGGATCGTGTCTCCACTCCTAGAAGGTGTGTGAACATGCCAAGCCCCTTCCTCTGGGTGCCTGCTGTGAGCCGCATGTTCTACACCAAAAGGGTGAAGACAGAGACATCTGTGCATTTGAAGACATGAGGCCGACCATAGTCAGTGAAACGTTTGGATTGAGGTATCCCACGGGGCCAGACTGATGCAGGGAATCCACGCTCACTGGGAGAGAAGGCATCCCCATCACCCTGGGAAGCCAACCTGCATGCACCCTTCCCAGGCAAACCTTCAGAACCAGCTGCTAGACTTGATTTCTATCCATGACGGTTGATTTTCCCGCTTCAGAACTTCTTCTAACTGGACCCAGGCCATGGGCCCCTTGGTGTCTGAGACTTTCTCTCAGTCTAGCAGCTTGGAGATGGAGGTGGGTACTGAACAGGGTGAGATGCTGCGACCTGTCTGTTCAGATCTGCGGATGGACATCTGAGTCATTCCTGGGTCTGACTGTTAGGAATAAATCAGCTGTGAACATTCTTGCACAAGACTCTGTGAGTGTGTGCACAAGTGTGTACACATGTGTGAGGCCAGAGGCCAACATCAGGTGCCATTCCTCAGGTGCTGTCCACCTTGTTTTCCCAGGTAGGGTCTCTCGGCCAGGATCTCATTGATTAGGCTAGATCTCACTAGACTCACTGGCCAGTGGGTCCCAGACATCCCCCTGTCTCCCTGGGATTACAGGTACACACCACCATGCACACCGGGTTTACTCAGTCCTCACATTTGCATCACTAGCCCTTTATCAAGTGAACCATCTCCGCACGAGGGTTTGTGAGGTTATGTGGGGTCGTTTCTTTCAGTAAATTCCTTAGAAGATGACTGCTGGGCCCCTCGGCAAGAACATGCTTCATGCGTTAAGAAAATGCTATCCAGATTTCAACATGGTTAGCTGTTTAGTTCTCCTGGCCACAGAGAGGAATGTTCCAGTTCCCCTCCTCAATATCAACACTTGGCACGCCAGTCCGCCATGTGCCCGTCTGGCTGGGTGTGTGACAAAGCTGAATTTGAGGAATGGGAGACACTGATCCTCAGGGAAGGGCTGTTCTCAGGGTCACAGCGGCCCGTGACAGGCGAGTTCTGAAGGTTCCATGGGGCCTCCATTTCAACGAACCAGCTCTAAACACGTTTAGCACTGTGGATTCCCAGCCCCCACGGCAGCAGGCAGACGACCCACAGGCTCCCACCAAGAACTCCAACTGCCATTTTGAAGTCTCTCAGGCTTAAGTGGGTGACATTTTGTTTTGTGTTAGCCCGGAAGACTTGACTTTTATTTTTCTTTTTCTTTCTTTCTTTCTTTCTTTCTTTCTTTCTTTCTTTCTTTCTTTCTTTCTTTCTTTCTTTCTTTCTTTCTTCCTTCCTTCCTTCCTTCCTTCCTTCCTTCCTTCCTTCCTTCCTTCCTTCCTTCCTTCCTTCCTTCCTTCCTTCCTTCCTTCCTTCCTTCCTTCCTTCCTTCTTTAGATTTATTTATTATGTACCCAGTGTTTGTTCTGCCTGCATGTATCCCTGCAGGCCAGAAGAGGGCGCCAGATCTCATTACAGATGTTTGTGAGCCACCACGTGGTTGCTGGGAATTGAACTCAGGGCCTCTGGAAGAACAGCCAGTGCTCTTAACCACTGAGACATCTCTCCAGCCCCCAGACTTTTCTTTCTGCTTCTGTTAGACCATGAGTATTAGATTACTGGAGGGAAGCTGGAGGTTACATGGACACCTAAAAACAAATCTGTCTGTGCTGATGGGCTCAAGGCATGTGCTTGTGAACAGGCAAACTGTAGAAGGTAAAGCTGTCACCGGTGGAGACCAGTCCCTGACTGATCCAAACAGGCTGGACTTCGTTAGTCTGTGTGTGGGAAGTTCACGCCCCAGTGGAAGCCTGTCATGGGTGCCTGTCCATCTCCTCCCTACCTGCCCCACCCTTCTAGATCCCCGTGGGCGCTGGTGTACTAAGTGCTGCTCAGTCCTGCCTCAGGGCCTTTGCACTGCTGTTCCTCCTGCTCCTGTTGCTGAGCCTTCTAACCACCGGTGTGGACACACACACACACACACACACACACACACACACACACACACGTAGCTAGAGTTTTCCTGCCTTGCCCATAGTGAGGACAAATCTCTCTCACCCGCCAGTCCCACAACTGCTCAGACCCAACCAAGTGAACACAGAGACTTATATTGCTTACAAACTGTATGGCCATGGCAGGCTTCTTGCTAACTGTTCTTATAGCTTAAATTAATCCATTTCCATAATTCTATACCTTGCCACATGGCTTGTGGCTTACCGGCATCCTCACATGCGGCTTGTCATGACGGTGGCTGGCAGTGTCTCTGACTCAGCCTTCCCCTTCCCAGAATTCTTCTCCTCCTTGTCCCGCCTATACTTCCTCCTGACTGACTACTGGCCAATCAGTGTTTTATTTACTAACCACTCAGAGCAACACATTTGCCATACAGAACATCCCACAGCACACATGTGCACAAACACATGGATATGCACACACATCATTTCCCATTCCCCCTTCTCTTGTCTCCAGTAACCATTTGGCTATGCCATTGTTGTATGGGCTTCGGCCCCTCAGCATCTAGGATTCCTGGTTCTGAGAGAACCGCCTTTTGTTTCTCTTCCTCGGTGATGGCTCAGCCACAGAAATGTTCTGAAAAGGACCAGGTGACTTTCCAAAAGGAAAGCTCAGAAGGTCTGGGGTCCCAGTGGGTCCTGTTCTTGCTCAGTTTCCCTGGGAGAAAGACGCCACCCACACGGTGAGCCTGTCCCTGGTGACTTCCTTCTAAGAGTCATCCACAGAAGGATCACTAAGGGGTGGGGGTGGCTCCCAGAGAGGGATCGGAGCAGCATGTGCCGTGACATTGGGGATGAAGCCAGCAGGGTAATCTTGTCACCTGAGCGTCCGTCCAGTGATGGTTGGAAGGTCACATGAAGCCGGGCAGCCTTCCCCAGACTCCAGCTGTTGCTGGCCCTCGTGGGGGGTGAGGAGGCGGCTTTGTGGGTGGAGGTGAAGGTCACCCCTCCTTACCTGGTCTTTTGAATTTCTCTCTTGACTTTGTGATGGTTTAATCTCGATTGTCAACTTGATGGGATTTAAATCACCATGGAAACCGACCTCTGGGCCTGTCTATGAGGGAGTTTCTAGGTGAGGTTAATTGAAGTAGGAAGACCCACCTGAATGTGGGCTGTGCCGCGGGTTGGGGTCTTTGAGTGAAAAGTGAGAGAGATGAGCACCAGCCTTCATGTGCCTGCTTCCTGACTGCGGCACAGCGTCACCCTTGAGCCCCGATAAACAGGGTGTCTATGTTGGACCTTTGAAGCAGCCATGGTCCTTGTTAACCTGACACTCCACAGAGGGAAACTGAGGTTCAGAGAGAAGCTGAGCACCTTGCCCAGGGCTGCTCAGCCTGTACGTGGCCAGAGTGCTTTTAACTGCTCCTCGTCACTGCTTTGGTTTCCTCCCGACCTGTCTGAATTCACAGGCTTCATGTTGGGTGGCCACTGTTGCCTCCAGTGAAGAGGAAGGAAGGCCCAGGACTCTGCTTCTGTTTCTGTTGCTGTGATAAAACATCCCGGCAAAAGCAACAGAATGGGGAGAAAGGCTTTATTTGTGCTCTGTCAGAAAGATGCACATGCGTGCCTACAGCTCAGCCCACTCCCTTCACTCTGGGAGAGGACCAGGGAATGCTGCTACCCACATTCAGGATTTCTCACCTCAATTAACGTAATCAAGAGAGTCCCCCACAGGGATGCCCACAGGCCAATCTTATCTACACAACCCCTCGTTCAGACTCTTCCCAGGTGACTCTGCTTTGTGCTAAGTTGACAATGAAAACTAAGAGCCACTCAGTCTCTCCAGGTTCTGTCACCTGCTCACAGTGGCAGACTGTGCACTCTTTCTTCAGCTACTAAAATGTGGGCTGTGACTTCCAGTTTTCGGAAGCTGGTTAGAAATGTGTGGGGGGGGGCAGCCTCCACCTTTACCTGGGTACTCTTGAGGAATGAGGGCTAAAAGATTTAGTTAGAAACATAGAGGGGAAAGAGAAAGACAGAAAACACTGGGTAGCTTCAGGAGGGCCTGGATCCTTATCCACTAGCCCAGAGCTTTATTTCAAAGGTCTATTTATAACAATGCCAAGGGGCAAGGCAAAAGACCTCCTTCTTGCTAGATACAACCAGCATGGACCCTTCCAAACACCCGGTACCCAGGTCTGTGGTTCAATCATCCTCTTATGCAGTCCTGCTGGGTAAAGCAAGCTCAGATCTCACTAGGAAACCTCTGTGGGCTCCCACAGAAATGCAGACTACTAGCCAGTGTCTCAGACTTCCAGAATTAGATGAAGTAGGGAAACCCTGAGGCACATGGCCACACACCTGGTACTGACTTTGTAATTATCACATGGGGTGTTCACATATGAAGGTGTGATGGGGATGGCCAAGCCGAAGCCTTTGGGGGTGGCTAGCTGGAAGCCTTAGAACATGGGGACCTGTAGCTGGGCTGAGGCAGCTGCCTGGCTACATCAAGAGCCCCCCTCTCTGGGCAGTCACCAGAGCCTGCAAGGGTAAGATCAAGGTCACCCTCCTGGGCATGATCTGGAGGACAGACAGGGATGGGGGAGGCAGACACAGCAGCGAGAGGAAGAAGGACGTGGTAGCCAGTGTTCACCACCATGTAATGAGTGGGAGGATGTAGCAGGAATCTTAACAGGTCTTATTAATAAAACAAACCTGGAGCCAGGTATTGAGGTGAACGCTGGAAGATCAGAGAAGCAGAACAAGCCACAGCCACCTCACCTTGCCAATTCCTCAGCTGATTCTGTTTCTTCAGACTGGAAGCTTCTGAGTCCTCATCCAAATGAATCTCAACTGAACTGCTGCTCAAAGCCTGAAAGCTTAACCAGCCAAAAGTTTCTAGTTTCTGGTCCTGACACCTTATATACCTTTCTGCTTTCTGTCATCACTTCCTGGGATTAAAGATGTGAGTCACCTGGCTGTTTCCAGTGTGGCTTTAAACTGAGGGATCCGGATGGATCTCTGCCTCCCAAGTGATAGGATTAAAGGTGTGTGTGCCATCATTTTCTGGCCTCTGTATCTAGTGGCTGTTCTGATCTCTGACCCCAGATAAGCTTATTAGGGTGCACAATATTTTGGGGAACACAATATCACCACAGAAGTCGGGGCAGGTAGGCGGAGGCCAGCTGCAGGGAGCCCAGGAAGGCCGGGAGTGTGACAGAGATCCAGGGGGAACTGGTGGCTGGGGTGATGTCTTGCTTTGAAACTCACTGGAATCCATCCATTGGAATCTGCAGCTCACAGAAGCCAGGCTGCCATCTTCATGGCCAGCCCAAGTCACCAGTGAGAAGATGGGCCATGTTTCCAGGGGAGCACTGAGTGGGGAGCCATGTGGGCCAAAGTTCCCACTTCCCAAGTGAGGGATAAGCCAGGACATCAGGAGAAGGCCCTTCCCCTCTGGCCCCTCTTTCTCTTTGCTTAGCTGCTCCAAGATCGATGTGGTCCGATCTTTTTTTTTTTTTTTTTTTTTTTAAAGATTTTATTTATTTATTATGTATGCAGTGTTCTGTCTGCATGTATGCCTGCAGGCCAGAAGAGGGCGCCAAATCTCATTACAGATGGTTGTGAGCCATCACGTGGTTGCTGGGAACAATCTTACTTTGGGCTGCCCAGAGCAAAGCCCGAGTTGGAAGGACTTGGGTGTTAGAAGCAGAGGAAGGGGGAAGAGGGGCAAGGAGTGTCAGGAAGGGAGAGAAGAGGGAGGGGTGGCAGGCTTTCTTAAGATCCTGTGGCGCTGGTAATCGCAGGGGGAAAATGTTTTTTCTTTTCACTATTGTTGAGACAGGATCTTCCTAAGAAGCCCAGGCTGGCCTGGAACTCAAAATCTTCCTTCATCAGACTCCCAGACACACCCGGTTATCCTGAGTGGAGCAGGGTTGAGTGTTCCCGAGGTCCTCAGAGGTTCTCAGCTGAAGGAGCCTCTACTGTAGTGTGAACGTGTCCCCAGGGCTCACGGATTGGACGCAGAGTTTCCAGTGATAGTTCTCTGGGGAAGGAGGCTCTGGGGAGGTGGCTGCTTTCCAGGACTGCAGCCCCGTCCGTGGACTGAGGCTGTGGTCTTTCCTGCTCGTTTCCTAATGGGCGCTGTCTGCCGTGGTTCCCCACGTGTATCCTCTTCATCACGGAGTTCCCAGACTCCAGAACTGGAGTCAAGGAAAGTCTGTTATAAACAATGGGGGAGGTGGCATTGAAGGACACCTGGAGGTGGTAGTTCATCCCGGGCAATCTTTCCCAAACAGAGAGGTGCCCTGGTGGGCAAGCTCATCTGCTTTCCCAGCTTGGAGTCCACACCTACAATTTGAGGGTACCTAGGGCTGAGAGGGTGGGAGGTCTTGTCTTGGTCTCAAGAGGAGATGCTTCTAGTGTGTGAAACTGTCAAGAGGCTGTGTGAGGGCCGGGCATCACCAGAACTCAAAATGCTGGTGGGCCGAGCGGAGGCCAAGGGCTGGACCAGGGTGGAGCCAGGTGGCCTGGGCTTGGATTCCAGCCTTGGCCTGTGGTGTAGAAGCAGCACCTCAACCTCCCCAGCCTCAGTTTCCTTACCTGTAGGATGGGGGCACCAAGGTGTCTTTGTCCCAGACTGGATGCGGTTGGAGTCAGTTGGGAAGCTCCAGTACTTGCCAGGTTGCACAAAGTTCTCAGGACATGTTCTCTGCTGTCCTGAGGCTTTGAGGTCCCCTGTGGGAGAGGGGTCAGGTGTAGTGGTCCAGTGTTCAGAGTGGCCAGAAAGGGGGAGGGTGAAGGGACCACGCCCAAATGGATCAGAAGGGCTAGGGTGGGGGCACACCCAAACCAGGAAGGCCTGGCCTGTTGGGGGTACCTGGCCTGTTGGGGGTACTTCCTGCTTCCCAATGTGGAGCCTTCCGGGTACCTCTCCCTCCTCCCCAAGTGTTTACCATTCTCTGCCTTAGCCCAGCATCCCAGCCCATCCCTCACTCACCACAAACACAAATCCTCTTATCTACCCGCTCTCACACACTTGGTCTCTGATTTACAGCGCATTCACAATCCTCTTCCCCGGTCCTGGCCCTTCCTGCCATAGATCTTCCAGGTATCTGCTTCCTGCGCCCCTCGCTTTGCGGCCAGATCGATCCCCACTGGGGAGACGCAGCAGTTCCCAGCAACTCTTCCTCCAGGGAGCCTGGCCGTATTTCTTGCTAAGCTTCTGCAGGGCCCGTTGGGTTTCTCATTAGCTTTCTGCCCTGCTGTGGTGGTATTTCTTGTGCCTCAGTCACAAGCCTGGAGCTGCCTAGTAATTCTTAACCAGCAGGCATCCCGGGCATGCTTCCGGCGCCCTGCTCCCAGCTCCGTGGAGGAGGCTGGGGTGGGTGTGGGGACTCTGGCTCCCACATGTAAGTCCTGGGACAGGGAGGGCCCCTTGGCCATGTGGGACTCAGCACAGCTTGGTGTTTGGCGCCCTCACCATGAGTCATGTGGTCCCTTCGTCTGAGTCATGCCTACCTGGGCTCCCTGCTGTAGGCTCCCTCCCCACTTCTGTCACTCAAAAGGCCAGGGCTGGCTCTGCCACAAACTTAGATGTAAGCCTGACTTAGTTTCCTCACCTCTGTCTGTCTGTCTGTCTGTCTGTCTCTCTCTCTCTCTCTCTCCATTCACAAAGCATATAAACCTCAATGCACATCACGTGTATTCTGAATCCGTGGCAAGCCCAAGCACCTTCAACTCCTCTACCCACTGCCTGCTGAAGGAACCACCCGCCACAGTTTCACAGCTAGGAAGAAGAATCAGGCTTGGGACTCAGGGAGTTCTAGTCCAGCATGGATAGTCTAAGCGATGGCTCATTGCTTCTCTGGATGGTCACGTGGTCACCCTACAGTCTCCAAAAGCTGGTGTGATCAGTTTACCCTTGTCCGAGGTCAGTACGACTACATACAGAGTTGCAGCAGAGCCTGAAGGGGTGGGAGGTGGCTGAGCTCCCAGTGGAGTGTGGCTTAGGACAGACTGGTACATATTCTTGTTGTATGTATGTTCTACGTAAGGACCCCTTAGAATGACCTCCTGCCAGTCACTTTGTCCCCTGTGCCACCCTGATTCACAGTCACATCAAAGTCCTTTGTGTGGCTTTCTCCATTCTGTCCAGGCACCATCAACTAAGTCCCATTGTGTCAGAAGGTAACTGTTGAGACACCTCTGTGGTTCTCCCTAAAGCTGTCTACATGTGGGAATCTCCCAGGAACCTGGCTTTGACGATGCCCTCTCCGAAGAGGAGACCTCTGAGCGTCAGTGGCCATGCTTGGGTTCCAACACTGGCAGGGCTATGGCTGACGCAAAGCGGCAGATAGAGCTGGTATGGTATCGGGACGTGAGATCTGCCTGGAACCAGAAACCGCACCATGTCTCCTTAAGAACCACAAGATAGCCGGGCGGTGGTGGCGCACGCCTTTAATCCCAGCACTCGGGAGGCAGAGCCAGGCGGATCTCTGTGAGTTCGAGGCCAGCCTGGGCTACCAAGTGAGCTCCAGGAAAGGCGCAAAGCTACACAGAGAAACCCTGTCTCGAAAAACCAAAAAAAAAAAAAAAAAAAAAAAAAAAAAAAAAAAAAAAGAACCACAAGATGATGATGCATGGAGTATGCAGGAGGCTTCAGCACGGCTTCATCTATTCAGAGAGGAAAGACATTTTCCACAGTCTTGGGCCAGCTGGCCACACACCTGGGGATGGGATACAGGGGTCGGGGACTGTGTTGGATATGGACTGGGCAGTGTGGGAGGGTCAGGACTTCCTTCTTTCTGAGACCCAGTTTAGCCCAATGACAATCACCGGGCGCCAGTCAGTGAACATGGAGCCTAGCAGAAATTGGCTGCAGCCACAGTCCAGGGAGGGCTGCTGCACGGCACCGTCCTCTGAGCAGAATAAGTGACATTGCCTAAGGCCAGCTATGGGAGGAGGGGGAGGGAGGTCATTGGACCCTCACCTGAGTGTCCAGCCACCTCTCCCAGCCACTTGTGTACACTTCTGCCATAACTACATGTGGTCTCCAGGTCTTGGGAGGGGCTAGTGGGAAGAGGCTCCATCTGCACAGCCGTGAGGGAATTATTGTCCATGTTGGGTGCGGACCTTTCTGTGCACTGCTTTATGGCCACCCATGCTCTATCGGGAACTTAACACACTCATCAGTTCCCCAGGGTGAACTTCGCTTTGTCCCTGGGACTGTAAAGGAAGCAGTAGACACTGTCTAGTCTCCGAAGGGTGATGTGGTTGTTAATTTTTTTTTTTTTAAAAAACTCTTTGCTCTTTGGGAGCCTGCCACCTAGCTCCCAAATAAAAACTCGGAGTCTTATTCTTTCTCATGAAGGCCTGGCCTTTGCTTAGCTTGTTTCCAGCCAGCTTTTCTTAACTTAAATTATCCCCTCTACCATTTGCCTCCATGCTTTTACCTTTTCTATTCCATATATCTCTCTTTACTTCTTACTCCAAGACTTGCTGTGTAGCTGGGAGGCTGGCCCCTGGAGTCCTCCTCTTTCTCCTTCTTTTGCTCTTCGATCTTCTCTTCTCAGATCTCTCCTCCTATTTATTCTCTCTGCCTGCCAGCCCCACCTATCCTTTCTTCTGCCTCGCTATTGGCTGTTCAGCTCTTTATTAGACCTACCAGGTGTTTTAGACAGGCAAAGTAACACAGCTTTACAGAGTTAAACAAATGCAACACAAAAGAGTGCAATGTATCTTTGCATCATTAAACAATGTTCCACAGCATAAACAAATGTAACACATCTTCAACTAATATTCCACAACAGGGTGACAATTCTTGCAACAGACCCTTTACCTGTTCCCACCTATTCATCTTGAGGGGAACACCTGCCCTCAGAGTACTCTGCCTGGGACATTGGTAAAGGGTTGGATAGGTTGTGCAGTGGGTGCCATTTCCTCTGCCCCCTTCCTTCTTAGTCATATATATATATATATATATATATATATATATATATATATGTGTGTGTGTGTGTGTGTGTGTGTGTGTGTGTGTGTGTGTGTGTGTGTGTCTTTTGTTGCTAGTTCGGGTGGCTCCTGCACCAGGTGGCTTAGGCCCATACTGAGGTGTGTGTGTCTAAGAGACACTGAGGGTGACATTTCAGGGCTTCTGCAGGACCCTAAGATGCTAGTAGAGACGTCTGAGGCTGGGGTGCACGCCATTCCTGAGCCCACCACGGGGACCAGCCTGATCCTGCATCAGCTGAGACAGTTCTGAGTCAGAGCCAGTACCTGGGTGCTCAGGAGGTCCAGTATCCAATCCCGTCTTTCCCCAGGAATGGCCACAAGATGATGAAAAGCCCACCCCACAGCCAGTGTTAGGGTTTCAGTGTGAACTGTTCCCAAGGGCACATGCCTTTTGGTTCTCAGCAGGTGTTTTGGGGAGCATGGGGAAACCTTTGGGAGGTGGGGCCAGCCTGTGCAGGTTATACCCGCTTCTGCCTCTCTGCTTCCTGGTTGGCCACCATGTGAGGAGCCTCTGCCACCATGAAGTGAGCCGGGCCCTCCTTGCCATGATAGATGGGTTCCATTGAAAGTATGAACTTGTGAACCAAAGGCTCTTCCATCCCTGAGATGAACCTGACCATGGTCCTCAGGCCTTTGGGACTGGTGTGTGGGAGGAATGTGGGGAGTTTGGAGTCATGGGTTAAAGGAGTCACCTATCTCTGATAGTTCAGCAGAGCAACAGGGCATCCGGCAGAAGCCCAAAGAAGCCCACAGAAGCCCACAGAAACACTGGGAGAAGTGTGGGTAGCAAAGACTGTGTTCATGAGGCTTCAAAGGGACACAAGGACTCTAACAGGAAAGGCCAGAGGCCACTCATGCCACATTCTAGAAAAGCCCGGCTATATTCTGTCCATGTCCTGAACAACTTCAATGCAGTTGAGCTTAAAAAGTCAAGGACCAGATTCTTTGGCAGAGGGAATTTCACAACAGCAGACATCCTGGTGGTGGCATGGTCACTACTCATTGCTTTAGTCAGATTTACAGTGGGGTCTAGAGTAAAGGACGTGAAAAGCGGTGAAAACACAGTGTGGTGAGGAGAGGGGCATGAGTTACAGCTAAGCCTACAGACAAGGCAGGTGTGGATGAAGTGGTCATGGTTCAATTATAATTAAAAGGATTACAGTGTTACAGAGGCACTATGTACTGGGACAACAGGAAAAGTGACCTCAGCATGCAAATACGTTTGGAAGGCTTTCCTTTACAAGTGAGGGTACCTGAGGTGATAGAGTTGGAGGGGTTCCCTGATCCAAAAGGGCCATGAAGGGGAGTGTTTTCCATCTTCCAGGCATTCAAAGGCCACTGCAGCCATGGCAAACGGGACCTGGCTACTTCTGAAGCTGGCTCTTGGTGTTGTCCGGGAGGCACTGGTTTTGGAGGCATGTTGAGTGATGGAGTCGCAGGGCCGTGGATGCTTGCACCGAGGCTCTGAGAAAGAGCCACAAGGCTTGGAAACATTCAACAGAATGGGGCTCCCTGCCAGGAGGCTGTAAAGGGCCATCTTGTGAACCAGTCCTTGGGAAGCCTCAATTTCACAGGAAACCCCAGGATATTGCAGGTGCCAGGAATGTGGGATGTTTGCTGAGGGAATGAGTGGAATGGGTCCAAGAGAAAGCCCATGTGTGCCACAGACTGTGAGACCTGAAGGACAGAGCTGTACAGGACTGCTGGGTCTCACATAATGGATGTCTCACATGCCCTGGATGCTAGATATGGAACTGAAGGATTTCAAGCTTGCCTGCTGGGTTCTGGTCTTGCTTTAATTTGCCTTCCTTGTTACCTCACTCTCCTTTTGGAGTGGGGCTGTTTGCTTTGTGCCAGTGTATATTGGAAATGAGCTATTTTTTTGGGGTGGAGGGGCCTTCTTGCTGTTCCATAGAGACTCACTGTCTGGAGGCTCAGTAGAGACCTTGGCCTTTTGAATAGTGTTGAGACTTTTAAAACTGGGGGGGGGGGCTCCTGAGCTGGGATTAAATGAAGTTTGTATTATGGCCATGCACCTGTGGGGGCCAGGGAAGAGTGAAAACCCTTGAATCTGGATCCCACAGTCTCATGCTTTGAACATTCAGGCCCCAACTTGTGGCACTATTTTGAAGATTATGGAACCTTTTGGGGTGGGGCCTGGCCGGCAGAAGCAGATCACTCAAGGCTGACCTTTGAGAGTCATCCCTGTGCCTGGTCCTGGCCCCACCACATTAGATGTCACCACTGTGTACGCCATGGACAGAACTGTCCCATGGCCTCCCCACTGCAATACACTGAAGTTTCTCCCAGAAACTATGAGCCAAATAGATCTTTGGTCCCTCAGGTCATTTCTGTTAGGTGTTTTGTCACAGTGACTGGCACATCCAGACAGTTCTCTGAAGGTATAGATGGATTTTTCTTTGGGCTGCCGCCTCACACACAAAAAAGAACCCCACATGGAGACTTATTATTAATTATAAAAGATCGGCCTATAGCTTAGGCTTGTCTCACTAGCGCTTAGAACTTAAATTAACCCATTTCTGTTCATCTACGTGTTGCCATGTGAATCGTGGCTTTTACCTCTCCTCCATGTCTTGCTTCCTCTGCATCTGGCTAGTGATTCTGCCTTTCTTCTTCCCTGAGACCTCTCTGTCCCCAGAAGTCTCACCTGACCTCTTCCTGCCTAGCTATTGGACACCCAGCTCTTTATTAAACCAACCACAGTGACACATCTTCACACAGTGCCAAGGACTATTATGCAACATGAAGGTACATTTTTTCCACCCTCTTCCTTTTCCATGGCAGACAGGAGATAGAGAGGGCCAGAGACTTAGCCACTGACCCCAGATCTAGCCCAGCTCAGGTTCTCATTTGCTGGGTCACAAACCTCTCCAGGCCTTGTGTATAACTCAATGATATTGCTGATCCCACCCTGGAGGGTGTTAGGGGTTAAATGATGGGTTGGATGCAGCCCAGGATCTGGCCTGATGGTATCTGCAACAGATGCTAGAACTGTAAGAGGACGCAGGCAGAGTTCCCTTGAACAGTCAGCTCTGAGGGTGGAAGATGCCTTAGTCACTGGGCATGCCTCTTTTCTTTTCCACTTGCCTCAACTTCCCCATCTGGAAAATGGGGGTTGGTTGAGGGAACCAGGCCATGGGTATTGGCATTCTTTACCATCAGGGGTTCACAAAGGTGCTGGGGACCGAGGAGCTCAGGCTACAGGTCCTATCTTGCTATCAGGAAGGGGGTTCAGTCCAGCTAGCAAAGACCTCATGGCTCCTATTCCCAAGTTATCCTCAGCCCCCAGACCCTGGTTTCCGTGTGGCATAGGATGGGCGCTGATTAGACACCGGGTGGGCACAGTGACTTCCTGTGATGCTGTTCACCTGGAGGGCTTCATGGGTGATCTGCACCTTTTATTCAGTTGCAGTGAGAGCTGTATGATGTGTCTACACAGCATTGCCTTCACGGCGGAACTGGGGATCAGACCCCGAGCCTTGGGCATGCTAAGCATGTGTTCTACTACTGAACTGCACCTTGGGTCCTAAGTCGGGATACTTTTTTAATGGCCTAGTAAAGGAATTATGCACTTATTAGCTTTCTTGTCGCTGTGACAAAAACCCCTGAGAGAACACATTAAAAAGAAGGGCAGATTTTGGCTCATAGATTTAGAGGCTTCAGTCCACGCTGCTTGGGTGTATGCACTTGGCCAGGGCCTCCTGGCAGAGGAAGTGTGATCCCTGAGGGCAGAGAGAGTGACAGAATGGCCAAGGATAATATACTCCAAGTATCTCCCTCCCGTGACCCACTTCCTGCGCCTACTTCTCATCTCTCAAAGTTTCCACAGCCTCCCAAACAGCATCACCGTCAGGGGACAAAGTGTTGAACACAGGAACCCATGGGGGACATTTCACGCTAAAACTGTAAAATAAATGGTTTACAAAGCTGTAGGACCCGGTGCAGGAAGCCACACAGAGTTCCAAGGACCAGGCACCAGGGCGGGCGCCACCTCCATCCTGCCCAGAGGGAGGGTTAAGAGCGCTGTGTGGACCTTCTGCAGCGTGTGGAATCAAGACTCCAGCGCATCTCACCTTCCCTCTGACTTCCTTCCAGGACAGAACCCAACCGCGAGGCAGAGGGCAAAGCGGCTCACCGTGGTCCGCAAGGGGCAGCAGCATGGGTGAGGGAAGCGGTGTGGCGCGGCTTCAGTTCTCCCTAGCTTCCAACTTGGTGTCCGTGGATTTACAGATCTGTTGTGCATGGATCCCCCCTCCCTGTCTCTCCCCCCCCCCCCCCGTCCCCCCTGCCTCTGTGGGATGCTGACAGCAGAAAAAGATAGACAGTATTTCTACCATGATCTAAGGGCTGCAAGCGCGGTTGTCTCCCAAGAAGGCGCCGCGGGGATGTAAGATTTCTCTCCTCACTGTCAACGCTGGTCTTTGTGGATGTTGGTTGTGGCTTTTACACAAGTCCCCACGGAGCAATGATTTTCAAAGGAGGGCGATGTAGCCTCCTCCTCCCCGAGGACGTTTGTCATCATCTGGAGACAAGCTTGGTTGTCACCAGTTTGGGGGGGAGGGGAGCTGCTGGCATCCCTCCACTCCAGCATTTAGGGCCAAGTCCAGATCCCTCCTGTAGAGGGCGTGGACTCTGGGCATTTGGATCCCCTTGTACCATCAAATAGCTCAGACTCTAGAATACCTTCAGCGATGGGGACTCCACCACTGGTTCTCAGGATTAATCTGAGTTCCTCTTCCTGTGTGACTCTAGAGTCCCCAAGGTAGAATGATCTCAACTGCTGTGGATCTCCATGTCCTCCATAGCCATGGGATACCTGCCTGCTCAGGGTGGGAACTTCCTGTGGTACTGGCCCCACCCCTTACCTGCTGTGTGAGCTGGTGCTGGGGTTAGCCGTGATGGTCCTCCAAGATGCAGCCACAAGCTGCTCTAGAAGACCTTCCCAGGTGGCCTTTGCCTCACCGTGGCCTTTCAGCTTCTTCCCATGCCCATGGCATTGCACGGCATCCCACATGCTTGCTTCTCTCTCTGAGACTAGAAGGACCTGGACAGCAATCTTGGCAGTTTATCTTTGCAAACCAGAGAGAGAGAGAGAGAGAGAGAGAGAGAGAGAGAGAGAGAGAGAGAGAGACAGAGAGAGACAGAGAGAGACAGAGAGAGACAGAGACAGAGAGAAAGAGACGGAGAGAAAGAGATAGAGAGAGAGAATGGGAATTGGGATCCAGTGCTATTCAAATGATTTCTGACCCTGCCACATATAAATGTTGATCTCAGGAAGACCATTAATGTCTCTGTGTTGGGACACAGTGGCCTCAATTCTTTACTCTCTTTTTACAAGGTCTTTGGTCATGTGACTTTGCAATTCATACCATTGAAGGGCAGTTTACATTTCCCTGACCTGTGCTTTGAGGAAGAGGCAGTGTGGCTGTTCCAAATGATATCTTGCATGCTTTTGCCCATTTCCCATCTGTCTCCAGACCACCCTCAGGGTGGGTGCTGAACCCCAGAGGGCTGAGAGGCACCTGAAGCCAAGTTACCCAGACAGAACCCAGCCTTGAGAAACCAGCCCTGAGCTGATTTAAAGTTTCAGATAGTTTGTTACTCAACAGTAGCTGATAAGTACACTCCCTGAGAATTTCCACTAACATTCTTGGGGCTGTTTGGAGGATGAACGCCAACCTCCATGCCCGGTTCGCCTTAAGTGTTAAAAACCAGCAGCTGCCGATTCCCCAGAAAGTCCAGTGTAGATTTACCATAATCTTAAGCTCTTGTCTTGTTGTTGTGATGAAATGCCAGACAAAGGCATCTTAAGGAGGAGGGGTTTATTTCTGTTCACCGTCCATCATGGCGGGAAAGTCCTAAAGCAATGGCTCGCGGTGCATCCGTAGTCAGAAGGAAGAGTGCAGTGGATGACTGCGATCAGCTTGGTTTTCCCAGTTTACACAGCCCAGGGCCCAAGCCTGGGGAACGCCGCCGCCTGCTTTCAGGGTAGGTCTTCCTACCTCAGTTAACGCAATCAGGATAATCCCCCACAGGCTTGCCCAGAGGCTGCTCTCATAGGTGAGTCTGGGTCCTGTCCTGTTGATAATCATTGCTAACCCTTGTCCTGGTTGGTTTCTGTCAGCTTGACATAAACCGAGTTATAGCTGGAAAGAGGGGATCTTAATGGAGAAAACACCTTCTTTAAGATTGGTGGGCAAGGGGCCTGGAGAGATGGCTCAGAGGTTAAGAGCACTGGCTGTTCTTCCAGAGGTCCTGAGTTCAATTTCCAGCAACCACATGGTGGCTCACAACCATCTGTAATGAGACCTGGTGCCCTCTTTTGGCCTGCATGCATACATGCAGACAGAACACTGTATATATAATAAATAAATAAATCTTTAAAAAAAGAAGAAGCAAAAAAAGATTGGTGGACAAGCCACAGGGCATTTTCTTGGTTAATGATTGACGTGGGAGGGCCTGGCCCACTGGGGGTGGTGCCGCCCCTGGGCAGGTGGTCCTGGGTTCTATAAGAGAGCATGAGAAGCAACCAATGTCAGCATTCCTTCATGGCTTCAGCTTATGTTTCTGACTTGAGTTCTGCCCCATGAGCCTGCCTGCACCCATCAGTGCTGTGTTGGGCAGCACAGGCCCTCCCTTAGGTCACAAGGCCACAGCCACGCACAGCTTCCTGGACCGTGACGGCTGTGCAGAGAGAGATGCTGGGGTCCCCGGCCCATCGGTGGTCCATGGGCACGTGCACAGGGTCCCTGCCCATCCTTCAGCTGCCCACAGAAGTACAGCTGTTGGACTCCAGTGATAGTTTATTGCAGCGGGAAGGTTTGGTTAAAGCATTGCCAAGGAACAGGTGCCTTGTGTGGAGTCCGGGAGAGAGCAGCGCGGGTTGGGGGCATCCTGTCCTGGGTCACCCAGTGGGTGCTCTTGATTGCCACCAGTGTGGAACAATGCACTCCAGCATTGAGGAGTAGAGATTCTCACCGGCGCCGTGGTGAGAGGGGTTCTTATTGGCAGTCGGTCACCGATGTGGCAATTAGATACTCGGTCCCCAGCCTTGGCAGAGGTTAGATAACACACAGTGGTTCATTCCCATCGGCTAAGCCTAGGCTTTTGAGTCTGAGGCAAGGGATGTTCCAGCTCCCAGAGGTGACCTTGGGGGATCACATGCCTTCTGTGATTGTCATCTGAAGTCCAGGTGGATCTGTGGGGTGTGCACACAGCAAGGTTGAGGCCTCCCCCACCCAGCTCCTTCTGATTGTACTTGTCTCTCTGGAAACACCCCAGCCAGATTCACCTAAAATACGGCATCCCCGGCCATCCCAGGCATTCCCTCAGCTAGTGGAGCTCTGTAGTTAAACTTGGCTCTCTGGAAGATGAGGAGAGAGTGTGGCTGGCCCTGCCTATGTCTCCATTCCCCACCCCACCATTATCTCTGCAGCATCGAGACTGTCGCTTGCTTCTGTCGGATGTGTCTGGGATCTGTAGACTCCACTGGAGGCCAAATGTGACTCGGGGCTGTCTTCAGTTTTCCCACAGTACTGGAGCTAGAGTGAGGTACCATCCCAGGCACAGCATGGAAGCAGGTCTAACCCCTCAGTTCTCAATAACAGAAACAAATGATACTTTATTTTTAAAAGAGATGTATCTATTTATCTTTATTTTTAATTTATTTGTTTGTTTATTTAGTGTGTGTGTGTGTGTGTGTGTGTGTGTGTGTGTGTGTGTTCCTGCACAGATCCTCTGGAGTTGGAGTTACAGATGGTTGTGAGTCACCCAATGGATGTGGGTCCTCTGTGGGAACAGTAAGCACCCCTAACCACGGAACCACTTCTCTAGCCCCATCACGTATTTTAGTGAAATAATATCGACGTGAATACAAAAATTCACTAGAAGAAATAAAACAGTTACATGAAGACTTTGTCGAAGCGATGGTTTCTCTCCTTGTCCCCTGGGTCCAGTGCTGTTGGCTCTCGTCACCTGTCCTAGCTTTGTGTTTGTATAGAACAGTGGTTCTCAACCCACGGGTTGTGTGACCCCTTGGGGGTTTCGTATATCAGATATCCTGAATACCAAATATTTACATTATAATTCATAACAGCAGTAGAATGACAGTTATGAAGTACAATGTTATGGTTGGGGGTCACCACACCACGAGGAACTGTATCAAAGGGTCACAGCGTTAGGAAGGTTGAGAACCACTGTTGTAGAAGATTCCTGCATAACCTTGCACTCTGTGGTGGTGCCCCTTCAGGTTCATCCCAAGGAAGCTGTCTTGAGCACCTCTCCCTGGTCCCCACCCGGGGGCTCACTAGCAGATGCCCCCCTGTAAATGTTCACTGGAGAGTTCTGTGAGAAGTAAACACGAGTGTTTTGCAGCGGGGACACTTGAGTGGACATCTTGGAGACACAGCAGTGAGGCTGGGGTTTGCTCCCAGATTTTCTCTCTGCACAGCCTGGGCATCTGTGCACGGCATCCACCTTGCCTTTGGGCAGCTCATCCCAGACTGGACCATCTCAGGGGATTCCTCCAGGGGGGTGACCCAGTCAGCAGAGGCCAGTGATGGAGAGAAAGGTTCAGAGCTGGAGACGGTGGAAGTTACTGAGCTGGAAAAATGAAAATGCACATTCTGGGCCAGACAAGCTCCTGCCTTTGTCACTCACTGTAAATTGTCCCCCAATCACGGGGCTGACAGAGACGGATACCCAACCTCGCAGCACAATTAAGCGTTCTCAGGCGTCTCGTGGGGGAAGGAGGCTGTGGGTTTACTTAAAAATGCTTGGGGGTAATTTTCTAATGTCCCCTCCACCCTTATCGAGGCTCTGCTCCAGCCCCCATCATATGTAATTCCTAATGATTCTCTGTTATGTCCTGTTTTATTAAAGCGTCATTGAACTATACCCTATTGATTTAGATTTCACAGACAATTGAAATTTAAATTGACTCCAAATTGAATGTCTCCGTGTAATCTCTGTTCTGCAATAAAGATGGATAAAATGCTTCTATTTTTGATAACAAGCTATACTGGAGGCACATTTTAATTTTGGGAAGGGAAGAAAAAAAATGTGACAGCCTTAACTTCTTTGAAAAGTGGCTGACAGTTTGGGGCATACGAAGCTGTTTTCTTGTTTTTCTCTGGGACACGATGCCCGAGCTAGGGAATTCTGGGATGTCTAGCTGGCTCAGAGAAGGAAGGTGAAGGAGATGAATCTGGACCATTCATAATTTTTTTTTCCTTGTTCTGAGAGTGTAGACACACTGCCCATCATGGTGCCCATAACTCCAGGCCCCTGTCACCTGGGTTGTGCCCTGAAAGCCACCATGCGCACAAGAGAGAGACATCATGGCAGCCAGACAAAGGAGGCAGCCTCATGAGTAACTCCTGCCCTCACCGAGTCAGAGGCTTCCTGGCCACGGTGACTCCTAGGGGATGGTTGAGGGCCAACTTGACAGGATTGTGACCTGCCCAGGACTGTACTTCTAGACCCATGTGTGTGGGCTGTTTCAGCATGGGGGACAGTGATGGGCCGGGAAAGACTCGCTGGGATGTGAGCAGCACCTCCTGCCCCGATGGAACCGAACGGGTCAGAAGGCAGGCTGGTCCCTCAGCTCTGTTCTTCCCACCTGTGTCTGTTGCCAACGCCGCTGCCTGCAGATATCACCCTCCAATTTCTCCAGCCGTCCAGCCCGGAGTCACACCACCTCAGTCTCCAGAGGGTGTCCAGACCATCCGCTTCAGACTGGCCAACCTCCCAGGTCCCCCTTGTGCAGGGGTTTCAGGCTGAGCAGTCACAGATTTTCCGGATCTCCAACCTGGAGACGCCCATCGTTGGACCACATACCCTCCTACTGTGCGAGCCAATAAGGTGGCAGTCACACACATTCTACCGCTTCCCTGCTGGAGGACCCTAACAAGGCGTGTGCTCCTTTCTCTTCCCTCAGTTGGTGGGATTAGAGGCTGCACAGGGAAGAGGAAGAGAAAAACGGGTGTTGTCTGTGGCTTCTCCCAGACAGGTAAATCGAGGCAGTGTCTAACCTGAGCCGGGAGACCGAAACCGAACTTCTGTCAGGGCTGTTCCTTGTGACCAATCCTTTGTTTCCAGGAGGTTCTAGATCAGTGGTTCTTAACTTCCTAATGCTGAGACCCTTTAACACAGCTCCTCACGTGGTGGTGACCCCCCGCCCCCCAACCATAAAATTATTTTTGTTGCTACTTCAGAACCGTAATTTTGCTACTGCTATGAATCATAATGTAAATATCTGATATGTAACCCCAAAGGGGTCACGACTCACACAGATTGAAAACGGCAGTTCTAGGGTCTGTCAAATCTGACCCCTCCTCAGGATCCAGGAGAGACTGTGGATGCCTCGTTTCCCATCTCTACCGCATTGGCTGGAGCTTGCTGCCCTGAGCAGCATGGATTCAGAGTCTTGTGGGCGCTGCTGACGGGCCAGCAGAGCCATGCTCCTGTTTTTCGAGACAGAGTTTCTCTGTGTGTATCCCTGGCTGTCCTGGAACTCTCAGAGATCTGTCTGTCCTTGCCTCCTGAGTGCTGGGACTCACGGCATGCGCCACCACTGCTCAGCTCCCCTGGGGTCTTTGAAGTTGATGTTCCCTTCCCTTCTCCAGCCACAGGGTCTCTGGCTTGCGGCCTGCCTCCTCCATCTCTAAGGCTAAGAGGAATCTTCTCTCTCTGAGCTCGGTGTCGTCGCCATCTTCGGACTTTTGCTGTCTCCCCTGTCCACAAATGAAGAATAGTCACACCAGCCTGTCTCGGTGACTCTTGTCGCCACAACACAATGCCCTGACAGCAGCAACTAGGATCTGTTCTGGTCACAGATGGAGGGCACAGCCTGCCATGGAGGGCAGGGCAGCAGGAATGTCCAGAAGCAGACGGGGATGAGTTCTTGTGTTCAGCTGATTTTGTCCTTTTCATACAGTCCGGGATCCCAGCCCGGGGAATAGTCCCGCCCACAGTGGGAAGGTCCTCCTACTCAAGACAATCCTCCACAGGCATGGCCGAGGCCTGACTCCCAGGTAGGTCTCATCTAGCTGATAATTGAGATCAACCATCACACAGCCCAAGGGCCCTAACTTGGAAGGCCTGGTGCCATTTTAGGTGATGACTGATGATGGAATCTAAGGATTAGGATGTGTACCTCTCCTAGGGGGACGTTTTTGAGTTGACAGTGTTGCCACGGCACGACACTTGACAGAAATGACTTAATGGGGGGAGATTTGTCCCGGGTTATGGTTTCAGTATTGTGGCAGGAAAGGCGTGGTGATGGTGCAGCTCTGGCTACGGTGATGGGAGTCACAGCAGGAGGTTACTCACACCGCAGAGGGCCAGGAAACAGTCTTTAGAACTGGTGGGGCCGGTACAGCCTCCAGAGCTGGCCTCTGGGGACCTGCTTTCTGCACCACGGCTTTCCAAAGTAGTGGTGGGAATATAATCCTGTACGACATTCTGTGGGGGCTGTCTTAGTTAGGGTTTCTATTGCTGTGAAGAGACACCACGACCACAGCAACTCTTACGAAGGAAAACATTTATGGGGCGGCTGACAGCTCAGGGGCTTAGTCCATTATCATCACGGTGGGAAACATGGCGGCAGGCAGGCCTGGTGCTGGAGAAGGAGCTGAGAGCGTACAGCTTGATCGGCAGGCAGCAGCAAGTGGACTGTGCATCATACTAAGCGAATCTTGAGCACAGGAGACCTCAAAGCCCCCCCCCCCCACACACACACACCGTGACACACTGCCTCAAACAAGGCCACACCCACTCCAACAAAGCCACGGCCTCTAATAATGCCACTCCCTCTGAGCTTATAGGGTCAATTACATTCAAACCAAAGCTGGGCCTGGCTCACCTCACCTGCACCCCACCTGTGGGCCTTGTCCCCACACCCCCTGCAGTTCTGCTAATGTGGCAGCCCCTAGTGGAGATGAGAACTTTGAGCTTCTGGTGTCCCCCAGGCAGTGGGGTCCAAGGGACCTTTGGACACCCAGGCAAATATGAGAAACCTAGACTTTGTCCAGATATCTTTCCCTCACCTGGTAGTCTAATAAAGGAAACAGAAACCCCACCCAGGCTGTACTTCTTACAGGTGCCATAACCTCCTGAAACAGTACCACCAGCTGACAACCAAGTGTACAGACCATGTGAGCCTGTCGGGGACCGTTCCCATCCAAACTCAGCGGCTTGTGACTCTGGATTCATAAAAATGTGGTGACACCACAGTACATTTCAAAAGGCAAGCACCATCCAGTGTGTTCATACTGTCTTGGGGTTAAACAAGGGTGTGTGTGTGTGTGTGTGTGTGTGTGATGTGTGTGTATGTGTTGTGTGTGTGATGCATGTGTATGTGTTGTGTGTGTGTGTTATGTATGTATGTGTTGTGTGTGATGTATGTGTTGCCTGCGTGCGTGCGTGCGTGCGTGTGTGTGTGTGTGTGTGTGTGTGTGTGTGTGTGTGTATCAGCATTCAGACCCACACTGGGGACACCAGGCATGACTTCCTGAAGGGAATGATCTCTGAGTTGACGTCTGCAGAGTCAGGAGGAGTCACCCTGGAGAGGGTGATAGACTTGAAACTTTGGAGGAGAGGGAAGGATAAATGCAAAGGTACTGGGGAGGAGAGAGAGACAGAGACAGAGACAGACAGACAGACAGACACACACACACAGATTGATTTCAGGAACTGACGGATGCCCAGACTGATAAGGGTGCTGGTTTTAAAGGGAGGTGTGTCAGAAGTGGCTGGGGTCTCCAAATGTTTACACACACACACACACACACACACACACACACACACACACACACACACACACACAGCTTTGCACTTTACCAAGACTCCCTACAGCTTTGCCCACTTCCCCACTCAGAGCTCTGACAGTTGAATCCCAGGACCCCATACAGTGTCAGCAGGAATGAATGAGTAAGAGAGAGGTTTGAATACCACAGTGGACTGTCCAGTCTGTGTGGAGGGCAGGTGACCCGTGGCTGGGCCAAGCTCTGTTTCAGACTGTGGAGGATCAAGTGGAGGCTAAGAGGCCGTGCTGGACACTGGAAGATCTCAAGTGCCCCTTACCCCAGTAGACCCGACCAGCTGGCTCCTGCCTGCCTTGCTGTTTTAGGGTTCTGGTCCCTCCCTGGCCGAAATGCTGGGCCCCAGCCTGAACCCGAGGCTCTCTGTGCATCTTTCAGCCCGGATGGACAGCTTGTTGGGAGCATAACCTGTGAGTGTCTTCTGATCTGTGAGCTGAATTAACCCCTTTGAAGACATCAAGGGTGCTGTCCAGCTACAGCTGCGGAGCCAGCCCTGGGGTGTCTCCCCTCCCCGATTCCTTTCTGCTCCACTCCAGTCCCCCCATCACATCGCCCCTCTGTGACATCTCACCCACTCTGTCCTCTCCACTGCGGGTTGCCCCCTCCCCCACCCATTTCCTGCTGTACCTCGCTGTCCCCTGGCCACATCCCATGAACCCCTCATGCCTGGCCACACTTTCATGGTGCCTCCAGGGTGCTGCCAAGTCCTGAACTTGCCGTGACAAGACAGTTCCAGGTTCTCACTTCAGAGGTGGAAGACACGTGTGTTGACTGACCAGGGTGTGATTCCTCTCCCTGGGGCCTGAATTCGGGTCACAGGATCAGCAGTGACGGTGCTTCCCATCTGGAGAAGATCTGGGAGGCACTGAAGGGACACTCAGCCGAAGGGAGAGGTGTGAGTAACCTCCTGCTGTGACTCCCATCACCCTAGCCAGAGCTGCACCATCACCACGCCTTTCCTGCCACAATACTGAAACCATAACCCGGGACAAATCTCCCCCCATTAAGTTATTTCTGTCAAGTGTCGTGCCGTGGCAACACTGTCAACTCAAAAACGTCCCCCTAGGAGAGGTACACATCCTAATCCTTAGATTCCATCATCAGTCATCACCTAAAATGGCACCAGGCCTTCCAAGTTAGGGCCCTTGGGCTGTGTGATGGTTGATCTCAATTATCAGCTAGATGAGACCTACCTGGGAGTCAGGCCTCGGCCATGCCTGTGGAGGATTGTCTTGAGTAGGAGGACCTTCCCACTGTGGGCGGGACTCAACCATCTCCTGTGCCTGTCCCTGGAGCTATGCCAGACCCTCCTGACTTACCCACACCCTGGGGTAGCCCGGGTCAGAGGAGCGACCCTGAGAGACACTGGACTCTGTGGTCTCCATTTCTGGCAGTCCCTCTCCCATGTCTGCCGAGGACCTCGGCAGCCTCCATCAGGTTTCCGGTCTCGCAGAAACCTGGCCAAGCTCCAGGCCACTCAGCCTGGTTAAACATGAGATGTGTGCCTAACCAGCTGCAGAGTCCCCAGGACGTCTGGAGGCTGGACCTCACATCCATCCCCGTAACCCGCTGTGAGGCTCTGCTCTCTGCTGTCCCTTGGCTGTCCCTCCTCCCCGGGCCGTGTCCTGCTCAACCTTGAATCTCCTGGGCTCAAGGAGTGGGAAGCACCTGGCACATAATTGCAGCTTAATAAACGAATCAATCCTCATTAGGGTTTGATTGGCCATTAGCCTCATTATCCTGAAATCAGAAGCCCAGGGAGGCTTCCAGAATGCCGATGCAGACAGAGAGACCCATGGGAATGAGTCCTCTAGCCACAGCTTGTGACATCCAGAGGAGTGAGTCCTCACAGAGATGACCTTGACCAGCCATCCTCAGTTGGGGGCACACCTCGGATTTATTAGTAAGCCTGAGAAACACAGCGGGCCAGGAGCCACTGAGAACAGTCACGCGACTGTGGTGGTGGTGTTGGGCCACCAGGGGTTGTGGGCTCCTCTGGGCTGGTGTGCAGCTTAGCGACAGAGTGCTCATCGAGGGTACTGGGTGCCATCTGAGTGGGCTGGGTACTTCCTTCTTAACCTCTCCTACAAAGGCAGAGCCAGAAGTTTGAGTATCAGAGCTTTGCCTTGCTTGGGCAATCCGAGAGAACTTGCATTTCTTTTTGGTACCCTTGAGGTAAGGCTGACACTGACATTGGGCATCCCAGGGCCAGCATCCAGAGCCTCCTTAATGCAGAGGATGTGTAGGCTTCTTCATCTCTCTCATGTTGTGTAGCAATTGAGAGAAAACTGTCCATCCCGCAGGGAAGCCTTTCCAAGACACAGGATGGTTCAAATGAAGTGGAACTCTCCAAAGGGCAGGAAAGTTCCTTCAGCTCAGGAAGAAAACAACTCAAAGGCATTAGGAAGTCCCTGAAACCTAGGAGATTCACTAGGCCCCTCCCTCTCCAGATCATATTACCTAAGAGCTGCTGAGAGGCACTCTCAGACTAGCTGAGCTGCCTGGAAAGGAAGGATGCCATCCCACCTGCTTGAGCTGCCTGCAGGCTGTGCAGTGTGCTCCAGGTTTCCGGCTTTGATGATGCAGCCACCTTCGAGTCATTTCTGCTCATGTAAGCAACCCCTCATCCAGACTCCTGTAAGTAAACCCAGTAAAATGTCATCGGTTCACTACGTTGGACTTTGGTGGTATCCTTTTGTGATAGGCTTCCTATCTGGGTTGAGTAGAATTTTTCCCCCTCATTTCTTCAGTAATAGTACCCTCTATGGACCACACACCGCCTTTCTATCCCTGTGGGTACAGGACACCCCCATAACCTCATAACCCCTCAGCCATGTTTATGGGCTGCTGGGTGCTTCCCTGCATACTTTCTTTGAACTGAGTTCTAAATCCCTGCCCTTATCTTGTGTTTGTTATGAAATCCCCGCTCATGACTTCGTGGGTTTTGTAATCTACCCACATTCAGCGCGCAGAAGTGGAAGAGAAAAGCATTCCCATCCATGCTGACACACGCCTGTGATCACAGCTACTCCAGAGGACTGAGAGTCGGAGGCAAGCCTGGCTACGTAGCAAGACACTGACTCAAACAAAACAACCACAAAGCACATGCTCATGTCTCTGCTGTTGAAGTCGCAGAGCTCAGTGACTGACTTCAATCCTCAGAACTAGTGTGAAAAAAGCCAGAAGTGTGTGCTTGTATCACCTCCCCTGCATGAGGGAGGTGATCCCTTGGACTTATGGGCTATCACACACACACACACACACACACACACACACACACACACACACACACCCATGAGCATACACACCCATGAGCACACATACCCATGAACACACACACACACACATCTTAAAGACGAACAAACATGAATCTTTTGGAGCCACGCCTCACACCTGGAGGTGCCATCAAGAACTGATTCCTAACAGCAGTGATGTCTTACACATGGAATCGCCCTCGGCAAGCAGTGTTAAGAACCGTTTGTCCAGCCTGACGGCCTGTAGGAAGGGAACAGCCTGGTGTGCTCTGCCTGTACACAGTTCACTAAAAGGCGAGTTTTTGCAGAGCTAGGCACCCTGGGAGAGCCCATTCCTCTAAGATTTTCATCTTCACATTTGTGCCGTGTGGCACAGTGCTACCACACGTGTGGCAGTATCCTCAAAATACCCGTTAGGGGGTGAAAGCTCAGGAGACCAGTGCTGGGCTGGTCTCAGCTCAGGGATGGAGAGCTGCTCACTCGGCGTGGGCAGGGCCTGGGCTTCATCGGTACGAGACAGCAGTTACGGGGTGCGGAACAACATGGAAAGCTCTTACAAAGGGGAACCCACAGGCTCTGCCACATCAAAATGAGGGGCTCACGCTGCAGCCTGCAGCCCAGCCACCAAGATGATGCCTGTAAGCGACCAATGAGGCTGGAAGATGTTCACAGAGTCCTTTAGCCCAGATCCAGCAGCGGCCTGGGGCTGTGCTCAGTGGTGGGTGCTTGTCTCTGGAGACCAAGGTCCCGAGCTCTGTCCTCAGCACCGAAAACAACAACAAATGCTGTGCAAGGTGTGATAATCACATGCACGTAATTCCCACTCATTTATGCATACAGGATAGGCATATGTTTGTTTCGCAATGTTATTAAATAATGTACATTTATATATTTTATTATAAGCTTAATGTTAAATATATCTGTTTATTGTCTATATTTATTTGTGTATTATTATATGGTTTATATGTAAATACATGCACACACTGTGTGCATGTGAACACACACACACATTGATATCTAACGAACACACACAGTCGTGAGGAAATCTTGCAGAATGTCAGCGGTGTCTCTGGCGGGTCTAGAATACTTTCTTCTTCCTTCTGAGCCTTTTTTTTTTTTTGCCACTTTACACATTTTCTCCCTCAGTGAGCATGTGTTTCTCTTACTATCAAGACATAAGAATGACGTTTACCGAAGTGGGCATGTTCTAGACAGGGCGCGTGGAGAGACAGGGAGTCTGCAGCCTGGAGGGAGGCTGAGGCCGAGGCCGGTCACATCGCATCAGCCCGCGTGCATGATGTGACCTGTGTCCAGGGCCTTCTTGGTAGGAAACCCCCCACACTTGGGTCGCTGCACTTGGGTGGCTTTGGGACTGGTATGAGCCGCAGCAGCTGCCCGGGGCCCTACTCAGCTCTTGCAGAGCGGAGCCTTACGGCCTTCCCCTCCCTTACAGGGTCCCTGCCGTTGCTAAGAATGATTGACAGTAATTAAAACTAAGCTAATGCCCTCCTCACTCTTGCCATTTCTATGGGGTTTTTGTTCGCCATTATCTACATATAGATTAAAAATTGTAATTGGGCAGGCGATCGGGTTAGGAGAATCCACCACCTACCCACCTGTCGTTGGCCGGGGACTGACACTTTGAAATTTTATTTAATCTGAGAAAATTGAGTTGAACTCTGGCACCCTGGGAGGGGGGGATAAAAAAACAACATTTATCCTTCAGGGCTGAGGCTAGAAAATCTTTGCAGGGCTGGTGGGAGGTAGGGGGGACCCCCCCCGCACACACGGGGTGGAGGGGGGCTGGGGGCTGGGCTCTGTCGGCAGCAGTCAGGGAGAGGAGGGGAAGGGATGGTTCTGTGTGTGTGTGTGTGTGTGTGTGTGTGTGTGTGTGCGCACGCACATGCGCTGGCTTACACATGTGCCCATGGACCTGTGGGTCTGGATACAAGTGTGTGGCAGGTGGGTGCCCACTGACATGGAATGTACAGGTCAGAGGACAAGCTCAGGTACATTGGGACACTGTTCACCTTCTTTGAGATGGGGTTTCTCAATGGCCTGGAGCTTGCCTGTTTAGGCTGGCTGGCTGTCCAGTGAGTCCCAGGGATCCACCTGTCTCCACCTGCCCAGTGATGGGGTTGCAGCACGCATCACCACGCCTGACATTCTTGTGTGGGACCTGGGGATTGAACTCAGGTCCTCATGGTTTTGTGGCCAGCAACCTACCGACTGAGCTGCCACCCCAGCTCTGCCAAGACAGTCTCCTTTTGTTTGTTTGTCGTTTTTATTCTGAGACAGGGTCTCTCTCCTGGCCGTCCTGGAACTCACTATATACAGATCAGGCTGGCCTTGAACACACAGAGATCTGCTTCTTGAGTACGGGCATGAGACACCATGCCTGGCCTAAGACATTCCTGAGTCTTGCTGTAAGCTAGGTTACCCAAGCCCACCTCGCTGGTGCTGTGGTGAGGCTGATCCCTGTGCAGAGGATGCCCATGTCTGCCCGCTGCACTGTCTTCTCTGGGCTCACTGGTCCACAGGCTTCCAGACAGTTCTGTCTCCACCTCCCACCTGGCTGCAGAGATGGCCGACCATGTCACCACCTCCAACTTTCACCTTGGTTCTGGTGATTGAACTGAGCGTCTCGGCAGCCATGAGGACCTCTACTACAAAATGTGGCTGTGGCAGGGTGTGCATGCTTCACGAATGACACCAGAGTCTCAGGTCCTCGTTTGCACCAAGTCCACCCCCTTCCAATGGCGTCAGAGCTGCTCCGGGCCTTTCCAGGGTACCTGTGATGTCCCCACAGGAACCGGCTTACTCTGTCAGTCAGCTTCCTGTCAGAGTAAGGAACGCAGGAGAGAAACAGACTCACCAGAGCATTGGTTTGTTTGGGCTCAGAGCGTTGCAAGGCCTGGTCCATATCCAATTGGTCCCGTTGCTTTTCAGGCTACGGTGCAGTGGTGCATGTGATATAAATGCCTGGCAAAAACACCCCTCCCCCACCTACCCCCACAGCCTGGAAATGAGAACCTACAGTGCTCTTTAAGGGCAGACCCCTCAATGTCCTGACTAGGCCCCACCGTCACCTCTTAAAGGTCCCACGGACTGTGTTGGCTACTTTGTCCATGGCCAAAACAGCTGGCAGAGGATTTAGGGGAGAATGGATTTGACTCATGCTTTGGAGGATGTCCCAGTGGGCAGGAGAGCAGAGCTGGGCACTTCCCATTATGTTAAGACAGGAAAGGAAGCATGAACCAGGAAGTAACTGTGGTCAAGGGTCCATCTCTATAATCTGGCTCCTCCAGCCAGGCTTCCGCCCCTGCCCCTAAAACCTTTCAGAATCGTGATACCGTTTGGGTACCAAGCATTCAAACTATCAGCCCGAGGGGGACGTGTCAGATCCAGCGTTATGCTCCTGTTCCCCGAAGGCTCCTGGTAGCTCACAATACGAAACGCATTCGGTCTGACCCCGAGTCATCACAGTTGCAGTGCCGTTCAAAAGCGTGAGGTGGAAGCCCTTACGGAGAGGCCGTCTCTGAGCCGTGAGCTCCTGTGAAATAAAAGACAGTCATATCTCCCTGTACACAATGCTGCAGAGTAAACATGCTCATTCCAAAAAGGAAGACTTGGGGCTCAGAAAGGGGGATGGGACCAGAGACTATTAGGGCCAACGATGCATCTACAGCTCTGGTTCATCTTCACATCCTGATGGGACTTGGGCAGCCCCGCCCCCGTGGCCCGGCCACTTTCAGCCCACGTGGCTTCTTCTCCAGGCTGGCTCTGCATTGCCTGCCCCTCTCCTTGGTGATTTCCTAGGAACGACTCTGGCATCTTTCCATCTTGGAGTTTCTGCTCTGATAGCCCATGCCCGGCCACCAAATCTGGGTGGAGCTGCCATAACGCCACAAGTTTGTGAGCCACACAGCCAGCATCATTGGAAGACGCCTGCCATCAGATCGGCGAGTGGTAGCCAGGCCCACTTGGATGGTGCAGTGGCCTCTGAGGGCCTGCACAGCTGGCCCTGAGAAAACTCCCCCAGGTAGCCTCACGCAACCAAGTCTCCCTGATGAGACCTGCTCCCCGAAATGCACTTACAACTTGACATCCTGAGCCCACCACAGCTGGAGTCTGGACAATTCTCATGAATACCTCACGACCTCTCTTCTCTTAATCCAGACCAAAGCCATTCACCTCTTTATAATTCTGTAAATCTCATTAACAACCACACTTCGCTGGTCCACAGCTGGTCAGACAATACATTGTCCCCCAAATTCAACCCTGCAGCTGCCTGTCTGTGTAACTAAAAGCAGCCAGCTGTAACCACACCACAGCCTGGAATGTTACACTGCCTTGAAATGTCATCTGTCTAATTAACTAGCTCCTCCTCTTAAACTCAGCCTTCCACAAAGTCTCAGGGCGCGGACAAAACAGAGACTTTTTTTTGGTGGGGGGGCTAGAAGGTAATGTGAGTTACTGCTTTCATGGGAAGCCTCATGCACAGATTTCACCATCCACTTTTCCATTGGCGTTCTGCACGTCTGAGCTCACACTCGAGTGACACACCAGCTCTGTTTACAGAGCTCGAGAGCCCCGCAGCCTGCTTCTCTGTAAACTCTTTCAAAGTCCTCACGAACCATTTCCAAAGGCCCGAGAACCAAATGGCGAGTCTTAGTCACAGCTGAAACCGGATGCCGATTTTTCTGTTTTGGTGAGCTCCGTCATCACCGTGACCAAACACAGGACAGAAGCAGCTGAGCTGAGAAAGGACTGATCTTGGCTCCTGGTGGCAGAGGTGGTGCCTTCACCATGGCAGGGAGGGCGTAGCAGAGACCAGCAGCTCAGACCGTGGCAGCCGGGAAGCGAGAGCGGGGGCCCTGCCGGCTTTCTCCTTCCCACTTCCTCTGTCCAGGTCCCCAGCCCGTGGGGTGGGTTTCTCTTCTTACTTAACCCTTTGGAAGCCCACAGGTGTGCCTCACCCACGTCCTGGTGAGTTTGAATCCCATTGAAGATCGGTTATCACTCTACACAGGTACGCTAGATGTAGATAACCTCCAGGGCGTTAAAAAAAATAGTAAATGTGGTCAAGAGTGACCAGGAAGCATTGCCTTGTGAGTGGCTATCATAACTTTATGAACTTACCTGCTTGAGTTCACAAGGAACTCAGAACCTTCCTGTAAGCGAGTCACTGGCTGTGACAAGCTTAGGTAAGCCTCACCCAGCACGAGAACCATTGTCTGAATCTGCTTCCCTTTGCCGTGACACGATTCCTGGGCTGGGATATTAGAAAACGGCGAGGCTTGTTTAGCTCACAGCTCTGCAGGCAGCAAGTTCAGGCTGCACCAGGCTGCACTGTCACGTGGCTGGTGACATCGGACGTGCGAGAAGGAGGGGTAGGTGGGGGAGGGAGGCCAGGGGCACAGAGGACAAGAGACGGGAGAATGAGCCAACTGTCCTCTGTTTTGGTGAGCCGGTCCACCGAGACCGAAGGTCTTCCCGTAATCATCTTTCGTGGTGAGCCGGTCCACCGAGACCGAAGGTCTTCCCGTAAGCGGGGCATCGATCCTCTTAAGGCTTTGCCCGGTGGCCTGACCCCCCCCCCACCTTGCTCTCCCTGAAGATTCCGTCTCCTCTGAAGACAGCAGAGCTCTCATTCCTGCGCATAATCCTGAGGGACAAACCATCGTACCTGCCCACAGTGCCGCAGTCACCGGGCCCTCTTTGGTCCGTGGGTGGTGACGGCGGACTCTGGACCACTCTGGTTTATTTTTAATTAGCGAATGCTACTCCAGGGATGAACCTGGAGTTATTCTATGTACAATGCGCCAAACCACGAAAGGTCAGATGCCACGTCAGTTAATATGTGTGATGTGCATGTGTTTATGCGTATGCACACCTGTGCACACATATGGAGGTCAGAGATGGATGCTGGTGTCTTCCCATCTTATCTGTTAAGTCAGGTTTTCTCTGAACCTGGAACTTTGGCTAGACTGGCCAGCCAGTCATCCCCGAGGAGTCCTTCCTTCTCTGTGCTCAGCACAGCTCGTCCCATTGCCTTTGGAGGACATGTGTGTTTGTCCTTCATTGTGAACATCATGAGGGTGGGAATGGCCTGTCCCACTCGTGGAGGCTTTCCCTGGGCGGACCGGGTTTTGTGTAGCCCAGGGGCATTGGAACCTTCTTTCCTGAGAGTGGGAACTGCTGGTGCCTATGGTCACAGAGATGCCGTCCACAGGAGCTGGAAGGTGGAGGCAGTGTTGTCCACAGAGGGATGAGGTAGGTGGAGTGGCATCTTAACTGGTACTTGGGCACACAAAGGGAAGAAATCATAATTCATACTCCACCAAGGATGCACCTTGAATCTCACTAACCCAGCCCCAAAGACAGATGCCACAGGCGTCCATTCTCTGCGCTGCCCAGAGCAGTGAGGTGGGAGTCCAAAGTCAGTGTTGACCGCTCAGGGCTGTGCGTTCTGAGTTCTGGAGATGGGTGAGTGTAGGCTGCGAGATGGCAGTGTGGCTTAAGTGTGAGGGACATTGGCTCCCCAGCTGGTGGTACTGTCTGGGGAGGCTATGGAACCTTTGGGAGGTGACCCCCTCAGTAGGCCACTGCGGGGGGTGGTCTTGAGTTTTGATAGCCCAGACCCACTTCCTGTCCTCCTCTGTCTGTGTCTTGACTGTGTCCTGAAACTCTGCACCAAAATAGTGTTTGTGTCTCAAGTCTCTCTCTCTCTCCCTCTCTCTCTCTCTCTCTCTCTCTCTCTCTCTCTCTCTCTCTCTTTCTCTCTCTTTCTCGTGTGTGTGTGTGTGTGTGTGTGTGTGTGTGTGTGTGTGTGTGTGTACAGGGAGAGTGTGCTGCATGTGGGGGCAAAGGTCAACTTTGTGTGTTGCTCTCCTGCCCCGCCTGCAGGGCTACAACGGGTTCTCGACCACCCTAAGGAAGGAATGTAGGGACAGGAGATACAAAGGAAAACACACCAAGTCTAGATTCTGGTCAAGGTGCAACTTTATTTCCTTCCAGAAGGGTTTATATAGTTCCTGCAGGGTGGGGGGAGCAAGAAGCTGTCATCTGCATAAGGTGGGGCAAGCTAACAGGATGTTTGTATAGGATGTTTACAGGGTGAGAGGGTCAAGGGCTCTGACTCAATGTCCTGTTGCTAGGCAACCTGACTGTAAGATGATCTAGTTCCCTGTCTTATGGGGGGGGGGTCTGTATTTTTCCACTAACTAGAGATTCTGTCCTTGTCCCTGACCCTCTCCAGGCCTCTCAGTGCCCGGTTTCACTGACTGCACCAATCAGCAGCTGTCCTCCTCTGGCTGTCCTGCCTCGGTCTCCCCGGCACTGGGGCTGTGCCAGCCCAGCCCTGAGGTGGGCTCTGTGATGGAGCTCGCGGTCCTCACGCTTGTGCAGTGACCTTTCACCCTCGGGGACTCCTCCCCGGCACCCTTTGGCTGCTTCCTGTCAGGTGTTTGGACACCGCGACTCCAAAAGTAAGTCTTATAATCACGAATGCGCACAACACACTGAACAGTACAGTATGCATCACATCTCCGAGATGGGGAAACGCTGTCACAAATACAGAATAAACAAATCGAACCGGCACTCCGCCTTCGCCAATCCCGTCATGGAAGGAATTCAGCGTTTGTTTCCGTGCTGGGTAGAATAAGGATCACACAGAGACAGTGACGATAGGGATCGTGGGGACACACTGCTGTGGCGGCGGCGGGCTTGGTGGCTGCATCCCCAGGACTGGAGGGTGAACGAAGCGTTTCTCACGTGTGATCATGTGAGGATGGTATCATGACCTGCCTTACACACGCGGAAGCCAAGGCTCAGGGAAGTTGAGTCTCCTCTCCCCTGACACCCCCCCCCCCCGCCCCCCACCGGCCAAAGCCACACAGCTAACTGTCTCTGTACCCCATGCTCCAGACTCCCTCATTTAGGAGGACAAGGGTGGGTGCGGTTCCCTCTCAGGGTCACCTTCCAGCCAGGGAGCACAGAGCCCCCCTCCCCCGGCCCCACTGCCTGCCTCTGCTCGCACCGAGCTTGGCCGGCCAGGTGCCCCGACTGAGTTGTCAAAGAGGAGACAGAAAGGAAGAAAAAGCAATTTCTTCCATTTCTTGGCTCAATCCTATGCAGTCAATACTGTTAACAGTAAATCAAATATCAGGACTGCATTGACCCAGGAAAAGGCCAAGGAGAAAGAAAACCCACAGCAGAATCCAAAAAGTAGAAAATGAGTCCAGCCCGGGCTGTAAATCATTCCTGGGGGCGGAAACTGCCCTGGCGGCCGGTGACTGGGGCTCAGGCTGCCCCAGAAAGCCAGGGCCAATGCTTTGGGTAGCAAATGTCCCTGTTCCACCTGCACTGGGGGACAGGAGGTCTCCAGAGTGTCCTCTGTCACTCACCAGGCTGAGCGTGGAAGAGACCTCTGGGGAAAGGCTTCCTGGCCCCTCTGCTACCAGATTAACACGTTCCCCAGTATAAATGTTCTTTTAAAACGTCAGCACTGAATGCGGCACGCACACGCCTGATATCTTAGCACGCAGAGGCCGAGGTGGGAGGATTCCAAGTCGGGGGCCAGTCTGGGCTACAGTGAGTTCTGGGCCAGTGTGAGCCATGTGTGAGAGAGCCTGTCTAAATAAACACCCTCAAAAGCTGGGGTTCAAGAAACAATTCAGTCAGTCAAGCACAAGCCAGGCATGGTGGTGAGTGCTTGCAGCCTCAGTGCTGGGGAGGCAGAGGCAAGGGGCTCCCTGGGGCTCCCTGGCCAGCCAGAAACCTGCTTGGTGAGCTCTAGGCCAGAGAGAGACCCTGCCTCAAAAACTAAGGTGGTGCTCCTGAGGAACAAAACTCAGGGCTGGCTGACTTCTGGCTCCCACATGCATATGCAAGCACACTCATTCGTGCGCGCGCACACACACACACACACACACACATACACACACACACACACAGCATGCACACACAAGTAAATGAAAATAAAGTCACAACCCCCTACAAAATATCAGGTGTATCTGGCCATGTAGCCTCTGATGGTCAGTGTACACATTCAACAAAGGCCTTTTCAGCCACTGTGTGCACACATTGTCCTAAGGCCCCCCAGGGACTCAACTGTGAGCCCATGTGTATAGCCCTGGCTTCACTGGGCTCTGTTGTCCTGAGTGGGGGGAGATGGGAGATAATTAATGTCCTACAGTCTAGTCACTGCAAGGCAAAATAAAGGCAGGGATGTCAAGGGGAAGGGACTTTTGATCAGAGGCTTTGCTCTGTGAGGGCGGGGCTGAGGTGCAGGGGTGGAGGTTTGCCCAGCATGCCTTGAGGTCATCCCCTGCAACCACAGACTTAGAGCAGGTGTGGACGGGAGCCCTGGGGACATGAGATGAGATTGCCCGAGCCAGGGAAGAGCAGAGCAAAGGCCCTGTGGCAGCCCGTGCCCTGGGGACATGAGATGAGATTGCCTGAGCCGAGGGAAGAGCAGTGCAAGGGCCCTGTGGCAGCCTGTGCCCTGGGAGTGTGAGGAAGGAGGCTGTAGGGATTGAGGGGAGCAGGGTGGTGTAGCATGAGTCTTAAAAAGTTCTTATTAATAAGATCAAACCCGAGGCCAGGTATTGGGGTGAACACTGGAAAGTCAGAGAAGCAGAACAAACCACAGCTAACCTCACCTGGCCAACTTCTCAGCTGATCCTGCTTCCTCAGACTGGAAGCTTCTGCGTCCTCATCTCAATGGCTCTCAGCTGAACTGTGCTGCTCAAAACCTGAAGCTTAACCAGCTCAAAGCTTCTAGTTTCTGTTTTTCACGCCTTATATACCTTTCTGCTTTCTACCACCACTCCCTGGGATTAAAGGCTCGCATTCTGGGATTAAAGGCATGAGTCACCATGCCTGGTCGTTTCCAATGTGGCCTTGAACTCACAGAGATCCAGAGGGCCTCTGGAATGCTAGGATTAAAGGCGTGTGCTACCACTGCCTATCCTCTATGTTTAATATTGTGGCTGTTCTGTCTCTGACCCCAGATAAGTTTATTAGGGTACACAATATTTTGGGGAACACAATACCACCACAAGGTGGTGGAGCTGAGGCCGGACAGAGGACCAGGTGGGATTAGTCAGAGAGTTAGGGGCTGCAAAGGGACCTGTCTCCATCAGACTCTTCTGTGAGCACCTGATCGGGGAAGATTCTGAGACAGGAAAGGACGTTTTTGGTCATTACTCCTGAGACCGACCTGTGTCTCTGCAAATGTCTGTATGGATGAAGTGCATGCTTGGCATGTAATAACTGTTCCCTGGGCAAAGGGGGGGGGGGTGCCATGTAATAACTGTTCCTTGAGCAAAGGGGGGGTGCCATGTAATAACTGTTCCCTGGG
Source organism: Peromyscus maniculatus bairdii (assembly GCF_049852395.1). Classification (NCBI taxonomy): domain Eukaryota; kingdom Metazoa; phylum Chordata; class Mammalia; order Rodentia; family Cricetidae; genus Peromyscus; species Peromyscus maniculatus. The sequence goes on along the minus strand of NC_134874.1, from coordinate 2,291,614 downwards.
CAAAGGGGGGGGTGCCATGTAATAACTGTTCCCTGAGCAAAGGGGGGGTGCCATGTAATAACTGTTCCTTGAGTAAAGAGGGGTTGCCATGTAATAACTGTTCCCTGGGCAAAGGGGGTGTGTGTCATAATAACTGTTCCCTGAGCAAAGGGGGGGGTGCCATGTAATAACTGTTCCCTGGGCAAAGCGGGGGGGGGGTGGTGCCATGTAATAACTGTTCCCTGAGCAAAGGGGGGGTGCCATGTAATAACTGTTCCCTGGGCAAAGCAGGGGGGGGTGCCATGTAATAACTGTTCCCTGAGCAAAGGGGGGGTGCCATGTAATAACTGTTCCTTGAGCAAAGAGGGGTTGCCATGTGATAACTGTTCCCTGGGCAAAGGGGGGTATGTCATAATAACTGTTGCCTGGGCAAAGGCAGGCAGTGCTGGACGACACCCGCTGTGGCACCAAGCTGTTGTGTTCCAGCAAATGCCTTCCTCATTCTCAACCTACCTTTGGGGCTTGTCAGCTCCCCCCTCCTTTCTTCCCTCCCTCCCTCATCCTCCTCCTTCTTTCTCCTTCTGAAATACTACCTCACTGAGTTGCCCAGGCTGGCCTTGAACTCCCAGGCTCGAGTGACGTGTCCACAACATTCTAGGTGTCGAGTTTATAGTCCCACGCTGCTGTGCAAACATGAAACCATTTGCAGCCTTAAAAACACACCCTGCACAGGCAGGTGAAAACTGGGAAGCCAAGCTGGACATGCTGGTGCATGGTAGCCCCAGCGCTCGCAAGCTGAGGTGGGGAGATCTTGAGTTTCAGGCCAGCCTGGGCACCCACTTGACGTTGAGTTCTGTTGCCCCGGGTGGCCACACACACATCGGGAAGCTAATTCACCCTCCTCCATAGTGGGACATGCCTCCGCGTCTCTCTTGTGATTTTCATGAAGGAGAAATGCCAGAGCGTTCTTGGGCACGTGACTCAGTACCTGGTCATGCAGGAACTGAGGGAATCGGCCGGCACAGGCTTTCATTTGTGGGAGCTTTTTAAAGGAGAGAACTGGTGGGAAAAGTCATCGGTGCTGGGACAAGGCTCCAGGTCTGTCCTGCCTCCCACTCCAGCTCCTTCCACCTTCCCTGAGCAATCCGGTCCCTCTACTTCCTCGGAGAGCTGGGGGCCTGCTGACCATCCTGTCTTTCCTTGCCCTGGTCCCCTCTGCCCTCCTGGGAAAAGCCAGCTGCCCGTCCCATAGTCAGAGGGTTTCTTGAGACCCTGTGGAACTTCGTGGGATCTTCCAGGAAGATTCCTCCATGCCTCCAGCTCCCAGTTCTCATTTGACGTGGGTGCCTGCCTCGCTTGCTGCCTCCTCAGACTCACTTCTTGCCACTGCCTTCCCCAGTGTCTCAATACAGAAGGAGCTGGAGAGACCGCTGGGCAGTGAAGCTCTTCTGAGCAAGTCCGCCCCCCCCCCACCCCCAGCTCGGTCCCCAGAACTCACATGTGTGCACATGTAACCTCAGCACGGGGGAGGCAGAGACAGGCAGGTCCCGGGGCTCACTCGCCAGTCTAGCCTACTTGGCCGAGCTCCATGCTTCCTCTCAAAAGTCAAGGTGGGTAGTTTTGAGAAACGACCCCTGAGGCTGATTTCTGGCCACCACACACATGTGCACACGCTTGCACACGGAAGGGGCTGTCTATGAGCACACAGTAGAAGCCGTCCCCCATGGCTCTTGGGGGTCTAGCAATGCCCTAAGCACTTGTAGGTGCTGAGCTCAGCATCAGGAACCTAGGCAAGTGGTGTTATCCGGGCCACCAGGCCAGAATCTGAGGACAGGGAACCACGTCTTGGCTGTGCCCCGCTTCAGTGTCTCTCTGTGTTGGCTTATGCCCAGGAACTCCCCCTACGCCAGCCTCTTGCCCTCTGGACCAGGACTTGCTTCTGGGGTGCACTTGGATGAGCTGAGCAGGGTGGGGGAGGGGCTTGGCGAGAGGGGTGGTGTCTGCTGCCTCTCCCTTGGGGTCACCAGGGGTCAGTGAGCAGGGGCTGGGCTTATGAATTTCCGCTCAGGGTCCCAGACAAAGGGGGTTGACTTGGCAATGTTGTTACCTTGGCAACCCTCTCTGTGCTAGAGAGTGGGGGAGGAGGCACTGGGGGGGCGCTGTGGGGAGAGAGGGGGGTTGCTGGAGGGCTGGTCTGTGTGGGTGTCTTACCTTCCCCATTCCTTGTTCTCTCTACCTTCCTGCGTTTTAAGAACATCCAGAGAGCTGGATTTGAGTCTAGACACTTCTAAGTCGCTGTGTGACCTTGTGGTGGTGACTTGCCCTCTCTGAAGTTCAGGTTTTTCTCCTATGAACTGGGGAACAATCTGGATCATCTGTAGGGTGATTCAGGGAAGATGAGCACTATCTGGAATGTGACAGCCAGGGCTGAGCCCTGTTAAGCATCCTCCCCCCCCCATCCCCCTCCCCACAGCTGTTTCTCATTTGATCGTTTCTTATTGTTTGGGATTAGTTAGCCATTAGTTAGCCACAGAGTCACTGCCTGGTGAGGGACTCAGTTAGGATTACTACTGCTGTGACGAAACATTGTGGCCAAAGCAACCAGGGGAGGAAAGGGTTAATTCAGTTTCCACTTCCACATCACTGTTCATCACCGAAGGAAGTCAGGGCAGGAACTCACACAGGGCAGGATCCCAGAGACAGGAGCTGATGCAGAGGCCATGGAGGGTGCTGCTTACTGGCTTGCTCCCCATGGCTTGCTCAGCCTGCTTTCCTATAGAACCCAGGACCACCAGCCCAGGGACGGCCCCACCCACAATGGCCTGGGTCCTCCCCCATCAATCACTGATTAAGCAAATGCCCCACAGGCTTGCCTACAGCCTGATCTTATGGAAATATTTTCTCAACGGAGTTCCCTCCTCTCTGATGACTCTAGCTTGTGTCAAGTTGACATAAAACCAGCTGGGACTTCCCAGTCAGCTTCCAGAGCCACAAAGTTGGGGACATTTCTAAGGACCCAGGTGGCTGTTCTGGGAGTGTGGGTGCTGATGTGTCTTGGTTATTGGATTCAGATGTGAGTCACGTTAGAGCAGGCGAGGAGACTGAGGGTGGCTTCTGTCCTGCCTCCCTGCTCCACTCTCCTGTGACCCTCCTGGCTGCCAGGGCTGCTCTGATGCCCGGAGGTGATTTTGGGGCAGGGGTGAGAGCCTGGAGGGCTGATTTGTACCAGGAATAAGTCAGAAGACAGAACCTGGTGGTTGCCCCAGGCTGACTCCCAGACGGTGCGATCATTCAGGGGATCAGGTTTCCCGTGTGTCTCAGAAGCAGATTGGTGACAGGCTGGGACCAAAGTCACCCTGGTATGGGATTCACACCCTGTTGGAAGCCAATGCAGTTGGTTAGTTTCCATAAGGAGGGGAAGCTGGCCCTGGATTTGGGGACACATTTATACTAAAAAAAGTATTCGCTGCCCACCTTTGGCAACCTTACCTGACCTATTGACTTATTTTTGAGACAAGATCTTGACAGGTCTGCCTCGGCCTCTTAAGTTCTGGGATTTCACAGCTGTGCCAGCACAGAGCAAAGACTCATATTTTTAAAACCAAGAATCTCCATTGCGTGCCTGCCTGGGTACATGTCTGTGCACCATGTGTGTGCAGAAGCCCATGTTGGTCTGAAGAAGGGTTGGATCCCCTGGTACTGGAGTTACAGGCAGTTGTGAGTCATTATGCGGTTTCTGGGAAGAGGGGTCCTCTGCAGGAGCAGCCATTAGTTCTAACAACACCTGAGCCTTCTCTCCAGCCCAAACAACTTTTATTTTAATTTTCAGTCTTGGGACGTTGGGGATGGAACTCAGCCTGGCGCATGAGGAAGCGCTGGCCTCCTAGTGAGCTGCACGCCGTCTTTCCTCGTACCCGGGATTTGAACCTCCTCACAGCTGCTTCACCCTTGATCATGGAGGTCACGTGGTCGGTATGTGGGTTTCCCTGAAATGCTCTGCCAGGAGCCCCGGCCCTCGGCTCACCCGGCCCGGGCCCCAGGCCTGCAGTTCCGCGGCTGGCCACGCGGTGTCGCCGTCGGCCCGCGGTACCCGGGAGAGGCGGGCTGGCCCATCCATCACCCAGGCGCGGTGCAGACAATGCGGGGAGCGGCCGGCCCGGCCCGCGCCGTCGGTACAAAGGATGCGCTGTTAACACGTGTACGGTAATGGGCTCCCCCACGGCCTCTTCCCGGGCCGCCCGCTCCCTGCCCGACGCATGGCCGGAGACATCCATCTAAATTATGTCACCCGGCTGAGAGAGGCTCCCTGCACAGGCGGCCGGGGCCAGCCTGCCCCGTGTGTGTGTGTGTGTGTGTGTGTGTGTGTGTGTGTGTGTGTGTGTGTGTGTGTGTGTGTGTGTGTGTGTCTCCTGGGCCAGTCTGCCCTGTGTGTGTGTGTCCCTGGGCCATCCTGCTCTCGTGTGTGTGTGTGTGTGTGTGTGTGTGTGTGTGTGTCCCTGGGCCAGCCTGCTCTCGTGTGTGTGTGTGTGTGTGTGTGTGTGTGTGTGTGTGTGTGTGTGTGAGAGAGAGAGAGAGAGAGAGAGAGAGAGAGAGAGAGAGAGAGAGAGAGAGAGACCTGGGCCACCCTAGACCCCTGCCCAGCTGGGGGTGGAAACTCACAGGTAAGCACCTACTGTATACTGAGGGAGAAACTGACACTGGACAGGGTTTATTTAAAGTTACACTGCCCGGCAGCTTGCCCGGTTGGCCGGAAACATCAAAACAAAACAAAACACACCCCCAACTTACTGACATCTGAATGTCACCCCACACCACAAAACGCTCGTGTTTAAAGATTCCCTTCCGGGTCTGGGAGAAGGCACAGGTGGTTAAGCGCTGGCCACACAAGCCAGAGCCTGCGTGCCATGCCCGTCACACACTGGGGTGGAGGGACCAGAGGATCTCAGGGTGCCAGGTCCCACCGAAAGACCCCCAGCTTCAGGGAACGAGGTGGGTGTGTGTGAGGGAAGGCTCCACACAGTGTGCATATGTGTGCACTCCTGCGCACACATCCCACACACCCGTGACCCCCAAGGGAACAAGTCCCTGCTGGAGTCAACAGTCGCACACTGGAGGACACACCCCAAGGCTCCTGCTCCTCCCTCACGGTCACCTCTGCCTCCTCTCTCCCTGTAGCCTGTCCAAACTGTCCATCGGCTTCCTGTCTTCTGGACCTGTGTGGTCCTGGCCGTCTTGAATGACACCAGCAGGTAGTGTAGGATTGTTCCGGACTGGCTTGCTCCACTTGGTATCATGTTGCCATGGTTCATCCACTCTGTAGCACATGCCAAGTGTACTACAACTGTAGTACTTTTTGTTTGTTTGTTTGTTTGTTTTTTCAAGATGGTTTCTCTGTGTAGCTTTGGTGCCTGTCCTGGATCTCACTCTGTAGACCAGGCTGGTCTCGAACTCACAGAGATCTGCCTGGCTCTGCCTTCTGAGTACATTTACACACATAGAGCTTTTCAGTCCTTTTTAATGGCCAAGCAATATTCCAAACTATGGAGGTCTCATGTTTGTATTCTCTGTGGATGCCTTCCTCCTCCTGGCTTCTAAGGATGATGTCATTTGAACCCTTTGTGTGGGTGTGTGTTTTCTGCTCTTTTGAAGATGTGCATCCAGCAGGAAAGCTCTGGGTCATGTGATAATGCTGTATTTAATTATTCCAGGTGCTGCCAGCCTGTTTCTCTTGTGGCTGTATGGTTTTCCACTCCCAGCAGCATCAAGGGCTTGCCTTCCTTTAATGATCTGACTATTTTATTCTGGCCATCCTGAGGTCTGTAGCTGTGAGTTTGATCTGCATTTCTCTAACATCTTTTCCTGTGTTCTTTGGCCGTCCGTATGGTACGTCTTCTTCATAGAAACATCGATTCCTATCTTCTGCCTTTTGCAAACAAGCGTCCCTTTGTTGTTGAGGTGCTAGAGCTCTTTATATATGATGGACACAGTTGCTTCTCTGGCACAGGGTTTGCAGCTCGTGGCTGCCTCGTCTCTTGGGTCTGCAGCATCATTTGCATCAGGAGCAGACGTGGGTTAGCTGTTCTTGTTGGTAACATGGGGAGGCCACTCAGTGCCTGGGCCTCGGGTCTCCATCTGCACAGTGAGGGGAGGCATGCACCCTCGGGGTTCCCATGACATTGGAGGAGGGTTCGAACGTGGTGAAGATGCTCAGGGGTCAGATGAGATGCCACAGCCTTCGGTGAGGTCCCAGGCTTTACACCCTCAGCACCATGAGCTCAAATCTGCCCCTGGGACACCTGGTGTCGTAACACGTGGTCGGAAATCCCTGCCCAGTGGCTCCCTTCGTCCTGTTGAAAGCTGTGAGGGCAGAGGGATGGAGGAACAGTGTGTGCCGTGACTCCTGTGGGTCTCCTTGGATTCTAGGGGAGCCCAGAGGGTAGTGAGGCCTCCGTCTCCAGCTCCCAATGAGGTACCTGAGGCTCAGAGAGGCACAGTCACTGTGGCAAGGTCACACAGCCCACCTTGGAATGAACTACAGAGCGGCATTCTTGTCTCTGGCTTCGGGGCTTTCTCTTCCAGAGTTGGAACTATGGAAGAGCGAGTGTCCACCACTCACCTGTCCTTTTGCCCACCTGCAGGATTATTTTCTACCTCGGAACTTGCTGTTAGAACCTGCTGAACTTAGTGCTTGCCCTTTGGACCTCCGTGTCTTAAGCTGTCCAATGGGGATGCGGACTGTCTTACTGCCGACCGAGCCTGGGCACACACCAGGTAGTGGAGATGCCCCGAGATTGAGAAAAGCTCAGGCAGACACTGAGCACCCTGGACGGGGCTGCATGCATCAGGTCCTGGGTTCCATCTCCACACTGCAGACACCAGGTGTGGCGCTGCACACCTATAATCCCAGAACTCGGCAGGAGGATTAGAAGTTCAGGGTTGGCATATACACAGTGAGTTCAAGGCCAGCCTGGGACACAAGAGACCCTGTTTAAAAAGTCACACCAAATGGAAGCAATGCCTCTCAATTCCCACAAAACTCACATACAAAAGCTTTGCTGTTAGCCGGGTGGTGGAGGCTCATGCCTTTAATCCCAGCACTCGGGAGGCAGAGGCAGGCAGATCTCTGTGAGTTCAAGGCCAGCCTGGTCTACAGAGCGAGTTCCAGGAAAGGTGCAAAGCTACACAGAGAAACCCTGTCTCAACAAAACAAAACAAAACAAAACAAAAAGCTTTGCCGTATTCCACCCACTAAGATGGAGGAGGGTCTGGTCAGGCCTTCCCTGCTCACCTCTGGGCCTGGGCCTCAGAGTGGCATTTCCAGGGCTGTGGGAAGAAGCCCATGGTGCCCCCTGCTCCCAATACAGGTGGAGAAAATTGATTCCGGCCCTCGGGGCCGCAGGTGGCAGGACAATTACCCAGTGTGAGCCGGGAGATGGGAAGCCCCGGGGTCACGGCTAGCTGATGTGACTGCATATCCTTCCTGTTGGCTGTGGGCCAGCTGCGCTGAGCCAGACGGACACGTGGGCCACTTGTAATGCATCGGGGCCTCATCAGGTTCTCATGGGTGCTGCCTCCCAACCCCCAGCACGCTTCTAGAAATGTGTTTTCCTGGGTTCTGTTCTTTATCCACAATGTGCGTGTGTGTGTGTGTGTGTGTGTGTGTGTGTGTGTGTGTGTGTGTGTGTGCGCGCGCGCGCGTTCGTGTGCGCTCAAGCTCAGCCCTCTGCAGCCCTTGGTGTCTGGAAAACCATAACTTCTGGGATGGCACACAGGGCCCTGACTAGCCATGAGTCACCATGGCCTTACTGGAGTCCAACAGAGCCTTGAGCTGAGGCTAGCCCTGGCTCCCTAGCTATCATTTTGTTGAGTTCCATGGGGGTGTGGGGGGCGGGACCTGTCTGAGCCTCTGTCTCCCTGTCTCTGGAACTGAACTTCTGTGAAGAGCACAGCTCAGGGGTTGGAAGTGGCCTTGCTGGTGTAGTGGAAGCCGGTATTGACTGGGCTGGGGTAGGTGTGGTTGAAAGCCTCCCTGTGGGGAAGCAGGGGGATCGGGGCCTGGCTCCTCCATCTCCTGGAGTGCGGCCTAGGGAGCCTCTTACCCTGATTCCCTCATCAGTACGGTAGTGTCAGCCCAAGTAGCAGCTTGGTGGGGCTTCAAGGAGGTTGGAGGTCAAAGGTCAAGCCTGGAGAAAGTGAACAGCTGGCCTTGGTGGAGGAAGACAGGAGTGTGTGTGGGGGGAGTGGGTCTGGGTCCCCTCAGTGTGGATGTCACAGACGGTCCTGTCTATGGTGCTCCGGCCTTGTGCCTCAGTTTCCATACTGGTCAGTGAATGACACCCTGGATGGCTGGGTTAGTGGAGACGGTAAGTGTTCACGCTTGGGGACACGGCAGGAGACAGAAAAGACCACAGGGTGGCCTGGCCTGCTCAAGTTCTTGGGTTAGGGCTGATAGACGTCATGCCCCAGCCTCAGCCTCCTTCTTCCGGTGGGGGCTGAAGAGAGGACACCATTTACCACGGTGCTCTGTCGCCTTGACCCTGGCATGTGTGTGTTAGTGTCTGCATGGTGCTCTCTGGCCCTGGGAGGTGTGTGGGGACAGCGGTGAACCTGAAACTCAGGCTCTGAATCAGGAAGCAGTGGGCTGTCATCCTGACCCGGCGCTGGACCTTTTTTGTTTGGGGTGTCGGGTTCGAGATCATACCTAAGACCTCGTGGATATTTAGCAAATGTTCTGCCACTGAGCCAAACCCGTGTGAGGTCCAGACGCTTCCCTGGGAGCCTCATGCCTCCTGTGGAGAACCAAGGAGCAAGGTAGCCCTGCTGTCCTGCTTAGGTCTCCAGAGCTCGACGCCTACTTGGTGTTCCACAGGCAGCCCAGTGCTCCCAGCATAGTGCTCCCAGCACACAGCTCAGTGCTCCCGGCACACAGGCCAGTGCTCCCAGGACACAGGCCAGTGCTCCCGGCACACAGGCCAGTGCTCCCGGCACACAGAGCAGTGCTCCCGGCACACAGGCCAGTGCTCCCGGCACACAGAGCAGTGCTCCCGGCACACAGAGCAGTGCTCCCGGCACACAGCCCAGTGCTCCCGGCACACAGGCCAGTGCTCCCGGCACACAGGCCAGTGCTCCCGGCACACAGGCCAGTGCTCCCGGCACACAGCCCAGTGCTCCCGGCACACAGGCCAGTGCTCCCGGGACACAGGCCAGTGCTCCTGGCACACAGGCCAGTGCTCCCGGCACACAGGCCAGTGCTCCCGGCATAGAGCCCAGTGCTCCTGGCACACAGGCCAGTGCTCCTAGCATGCAGGCCAGTGCTCCTGGCACTCAGGCCAGTGCTCCTAGCATGCAGGCCAGTGCTCCTGGCACACAGCCCAGTGCTCCTGGCACACAGCCCAGTGCTCCCGGCATAGAGCCCAGTGCTCCCGGCATAGAGCCCAGTGCTCTCAGCACGTGGCCCCATGCATGGCAGGTGCAGCATGAGAGTTCACACCTGTCTGGTGATGTGAGGCAGGCGTCAGGTCTGGGCCCCGACAGTGAGTGCTATGAGGACAGTCCTCCCTGGCTCTCCCCTGCCCTCACCTGACCCAGTCAGGTCCAGACTGGCCCCAGGAAGGTAGGGGTTTGGACTCCCTTTGCCCCTGGTGTACCCAGCCGAGAGGCCTTTTGGAATTGAGCAGTGCACCGCCCCATTTTACAGAAGGGCACACCGAGGCCCGGCTGAGGGAGTAGCCGATCCAAGGACACAGAAAATGGTGGCAGGGATCAGCCTGGATATTGGTTCCCACCTCCTGCTTCACTTGTGATGCCCGGTGCGTCCGTCGGCAGCGAGGCCTGGTGCAGCCTCTTTGGTTCACCCCACACTGGGATAGGATGGCAGCCCTGGGGGAGGGGCCGACAACACGGTCCTGCAGGAGCGCAGGTGAGTGAGGCTTCAGAATGAAGGTAAGACACTAGAGTGCTGAGCATCCTCCACTTCGGGCTGCTGTGCTGAGGGCAGGGGTGCTGTGTGGCCGGGTGGTGCCCGGTGGTGCAGGTGCCTGGCGGTGCTGGTGCCCGGTGGTGCCGTGTGGCTGCGGCAGGTGCCCGGTGGTGCCATGTGGCCGCGGCAGGTGCCCGGTGGTGCCATGTGGCCGCGGCAGGTGCCCGGTGGTGCCGTGTGGCCGCGGCAGGTGCCCGGTGGTGCCGTGTGGCTGCGGCAGGTGCCCGGTGGTGCCATGTGGCCGCGGCAGGTGCCCGGTGGTGCCGTGTGGCCGCGGCAGGTGCCCGGTGGTGCCGTGTGGCTGCGGCAGGTGCCCGGTGGTGCCATGTGGCCGCGGCAGGTGCCCGGTGGTGCCATGTGGCCGCGGCAGGTGCCCGGTGGTGCCGTGTGGCCGCGGCAGGTGCCCGGTGGTGCCGTGTGGCCGCGGCAGGTGCCCGGTGGTGCCATGTGGCCGCGGCAGGTGCCCGGTGGTGCCGTGTGGCCGCGGCAGGTGCCCGGTGGTGCCGTGTGGCTGCGGCAGGTGCCCGGTGGTGCCATGTGGCCGCGGCAGGTGCCCGGCGGTGCTGGTGCCCGGTGGTGCTGGTGCCCGGCGGTGCTGGTGCCCGGTGGTGCTGGTGCCCGGTGGTGCCGTGTGGCCAGGTGGTGCTGTGCGGCGGCAGGTGCCCGGTGGTGCTGGTGCCTGGTGGTGCCGTGCAGCTGCGGCAGGTGACCCGTGGTGCTGGTGCCCGGCGGTGCTGTGAGGCCGGGTGGTGCTGTGCAGCGCGGCAGGCCCGCTGGCTGCTCCCCATCTCCCAGTGAGGTGCAGCGTAGAACAACCGTGCAAGAATGCAGCGGTCAGAGTCGTGTGAACACAGGTTCTCCGAGGGGGTCAAGGGTTATTCTGTGTTCAGTGGTGACCGTGGAGAGCAGGGACAAGACCACAGGGGCTCCCGTGGTCCACACCGGAAGGGCGCGGGTCCGTGGAGACTGATGGGCAGTGAGCCGTCTGCGGAGGCTGAGGCCGTCAGGCGCAAGCGTGGGCGCCTTAGCACTGGAGAACCCGGCTCCATTTCCCGGGCGGAGTCAGCCGAGGACCACTCAGTCCTGCCTTTGGGTGGAGACGGGGTCTCTGGGACTCTGGTCGTCCCCCCACCGCCCACATCAGAACCCCCCTGAGTCTGGAGCTGGGGTCTGAGGTCGGCCTGTCTGCTGCTGCGTCTTCACGCCACCGTGCTTCATCCATCCCAAGTTTTCTTTTGATGAGGGACCCGGGGCTGTAGGGCAAGGCCCCGCCCTGTGGCCTCATGTAACTTAGCAGAGACCCCATCACAGATGAAGAACCACTCGGGAGCTTGGGGTCAGGACTTCAATGTCTTGTGTGTATATGTGTGTGTGCGTTTGTGTGTGCACACGTGTGTGGCGTGTGCTCCCCTGTGTGTGTTCGTGTGGGGGTCAGAGGGTTGACATTGGTTCCTCCTTAGTTTCTCTCTATTTTGTTGAAAACATTTTCATTGCATTCATTTGTTTGTGGTATGTGTGTGTGTGCATGTGCGTGTGTGTGAGCACGTGTGTGTGTGTGTGTGTGTGTGTGTGAACATGTGAGAGTCGGCTGTCTCCTTCTGCTATGTAAGCCTCAGGGATGGAACTCGGGTCTCCAGCTTGGCCGCAAGCTCCCGTATCCACTGAGCCATCTTGCTGGCCCTTCACCTTAGCGTTTGAGACAGTGAATCTCACTAGTCTGGAGTTCACCTGCTAGGCTAGGGTGTAGCAGGAATCTTAAAAGTTCTCACCAGTTCCTCAGCTGATCCTGTTTCCTCAGACTGGAAGCCTCTGAGTCCTCATCCGGAATGGTTCTCAGCTGAACTGTGCTGCTCCAAAGCCTGAAAGCTTAACCAGCCAAATGCTTCTAGTTCCTGGTCTTCGCACCTTATATATCTTTCTGCTTTCTACCATCACTTCCTGGGATTAAAGGCTCAATTTCTGGGATTAAAGGCGTGAGTCACCATGCCTGGCTGTTTCCAATGTGGCCTTGAACTCACAGAGATCACAGGGATTTCTGCCTCTGGAGCAAGGATTAAAGGTGTGAGTGCCACCATTTTCTGGCCTCTGTATCTAGTGGCTGTTCTGTTCTCTGACCCCAGATAAGTTTATTAGGGTACACAATATTTTGGGGAAACACAATACCACCACACTAGGGTGATTGATCGGCCAGTGATTTCCAGGGGACTTCCTCTCTCTGCCTCCTCAGGTCTAGTATTGTGGATGTGCATTGCCAGGCCCAGCTTTTTATGTGGGTATTGGGGATTCGAACTCAGGTCCTCATACTTGCAGGCAATCAATTTACTGATTGAGTCATGTACCCAGCCCCTGAAGACTTCAGCATTTCTTGTTTTGTTGTCGTTGTTGTTGTTGGGAAGACAGCTTAAGCAGTCAGTCATAATTCTGTGACGACGAACATTGTATAGTGCATTTATTTACTTACTTTTGAGACAGGGTTTCTCCTTATAGGCCTAATTGTTCTAGAACTCCAGAGAGTTCTATACAGATATAGACCAGACTGTACTTGAACTCATGGAGATCTGCCTGCCTCTGCCTCCGGAGTGCTGGGATTAAAGGTGTGTGCCACCATGCCTGACAACATTGCAGTGTTTTATGAGCATTGGCTGCTTAGTTGACACTGGACCAGGCCCTGTATTCTGTGAGTAAACTGGCATTCTTGCATGGTGGGTACCTAGAGGGATGGGGGTGAGTGGTCTTGGCAGCCACTGTGGGACGCAGGTAGCGTGGGCAAAGCAGGAACAAGAAGTGTCTATGTCCTGGAGGGGGGAGGGCAGAGCAGGCAGTGGCACCGTCTGTGTGTGTGTGTGTGTGTGTGTGCGCGCGCGCATGTGCAGGTAGCCCACAGCTAAGGAACCGCTGGAGGCAGCCTCTGCCCAGGTTGGTGACCATGTTTCTGTTTTTACAGCTGGACTTGTCCCCAGCCTCCTTCTGCCGAGGAAGAGCTGAGGGCTGATGGGGAAGTGACTTGCTTGGGGTCTCACCGTGAGCAGGACCTCAGGGCAGTTACAGCCGTGGCCCCGTTTACACCACAGTCACCAGCACCCGCCGGCTTCCCATGCACCCGCTCTCTGGGTTATTAACCTCATAGTTGACTTTCGGGGTGTCCCAGGGAGTTTCTAGGAAGGCCCGCTGGGACTTGGGACAGTTCCTGCAGAGCTCTGGGTCAACTGCTCACTCTCTCTGCCCGTGTTTGGTCAGCGCCCACCCTAGGACTTCAGAGTTTAAGGAGAAAATCCCAGTGGAATCCTCCGGACTCCTGCTGACTCGGCCTCGGGGGACTCTGCTGCGGGGAAGGACTGTCAGAATGAACGTGTGACACTGGAGCCATCCTGGGGGCTGTGGGGACTTGTGGGGTCTGACTGGGTACGATCAGGGAGGCTTCCTGGAAGAGGTGCTGCTGGATCTGAGGCTTAAGAAAGAGGCTGAGGTCCATCACCTCTGGACAGGCGTGAAGAATGTGCCAGGCAGGATATATTCGAAACTTAGAGAAATGAGGTTTTAATGGAAAGAGATTAAAGCTGCCAGGCCTGGCCGTGATGAACCTACATACATCTTTCTAAATGCTTTAGATCACCTCTGGATTGCTTCCTCTGTGTGTCTGTGTGTATGCTCATGTGTCTGTGTGTGTGTGTGTGCATGTGTGTATGCATGTATGTGTATTTGTGTCTGTGTGTATGCTCATGTGTCTGTGTCCATGTGTTTGTGTGTATGCATGGGTCTATGTGTGTGGTATGTGCTTATGTCTGTGTGTATGTGCATTTGCATGTGTGCATGCATGCGCACGTGTGTGTGTGTGTGTGTGTGTGTGTGTGTGTGTGTGTGTGTGTGTAGAGCAGAGGAGGACACCAGGTGTCTTCTTCAGTCACTCCCAACTTTAGTTTTTGGGTCAGGCTCTCTCACTGAATCCAGTTGCTCACTGATTGCTTGGCCTGGCTGGCGAGTGGGCGCCGCCAGGCTCTCTCCTGTCTCTGTGCCTCCAGCACGGAGACATCCAAGCATGTCACTGCTGTGCCTGGGTTGTTATATGTACTCTGGGGATCAGAACTCATGCTCATGGCATCGCCCTGGACCTGAGATTAAAAATTTGACATGCCTTAAACACAATGGAAGTCACGGGGACAGGGTATGTTTTAGGGGTTCAACCTCTTGCACCTTGATCTTTGACCTACAATGGGCTGTACCCTTGGACATGGACCCCGCCGATGTGGAGAGTGGCTCAGGACAGGAGAGCAGTGTCTTCTAGCGTGATGCTGGTCTGGAGGCAGAGAGAAAGGATGGAGAGAAGGCCCACACGGTCACGGTTCTGCCTGGTGTGATAGTAACCGATTCTCTGTTGTGGTTTGAATGAGAAATGTCCCTCATCGGCTCACATATTTGAACATGGGGACCCCAGCTGGTGGCGCTGTGTGGGAAGGATGTGGACCATTTAGGGGCGGAGCCTGGCTGGAGGAAGTGGGTCCCTGAGGGGTGGGCCTTCAGGCTCTACAGCCTGTGCCCACTTCCTGTTTGCTCTCTGCTTCCTGAGTGTGGGTTCAGTGCGACCACACCACCTGTGACTCCTGTTCCTGAGCCTCCTGCACCGGGAAGGGCTGTGTCCCTCTGGAACCGTGAGCCGGAATAAGACTTTCCCCTTAAATCGCTGTCGTTCAGGTATTCGACACAGCAACGGAAAAGAAGACGTACTTCTTGTCCAGGACAGGTTTCTGAGCGAGTCCCCTGGTTGAGGCAGGTGGCCTCCGTCAGGACGGCAGGGATGTTGGGGGAGGGACTGGGGGATCTCACAACCTGGGGGAGGTGTCTTGGGTAGGTGCTGGGGGTCTCTGGCTGCCTGCTGTCCTCTGTCTCACTCAAGCTGCCCCGTGGTGGCTGACTTGACAGCCGGTTGGCGTTCTTGTGATTGCGTTTGATTCTCTGACTAATGACAAGCGATGAACTCGGTCTTCTCAGTGCGGCTTACAGTTGGATAGCCTTGGGCCATCACACGGCCCCGCGTTCAAAAGGCGGCCTTGTAAATTGTCTAATAAAGTGATAAAGAGGGGTTTGCTAAATGACTTGTCTTTTAACCATTGTAATGGGGATTTTTGTAACATTGTTTTATGTGAGAATGCAGAAATTATCACACGTAATTAGAATCATCTCCAGTGTCTGCCAGGCCCCCGACACGTCCCGGAACCCGCGACACACTGAGCAAGTCAGCTCGTAAAAGCTAATCAAATACAGTTTTAAAATGCAGTCGCATTTGGAGTGTCTCTGTGAAGGCGGTTGGGAAGGCTGCCCAAGCCAGCTCCACCTTGGAGGGAGGGGAAGGAAAAAGGGGGAGGGGAGGGGAGGGGAGGGAGGGGAGGGGAGGGGAGGGGAGGGAGGGGAGGGGAGGGGAGGGGAGGGAAGGGGAGGGGATCCAGGCCATGGGTGTGTCTTCCTAGCATCATCAGGGACAGAGGGAAGGCTGGTGGCTGCTGGGTGCCCTCAGACCCAGCTGTTCAAGGGCCAGTCTAGAAGCCCCAGCGACGCCCCCCCCCCCCAAGTCCTGCTTGGATCTGACATTTGCACTGTGGGTTTTGTCTCATTTAAACTGACCTGGTCCTTGTCTGCAGGTCTGAACTGTGCATCTGTCCATCTGCAAGAGGCAGAGTGTGTTCACCTGGAGGAGCTTAGACGATGCTGAGAGAGAGGGGTGGGGCGGGGGAAGCTGTCTGACAAGCTTTTTCCAGGACACAGAGACATGGCTCTGCTTCCCCAAAGGCCCAGCCACTCCTGGTGGGAAGCGTTTGAGTGCGGAGAGGTTATGGTGGAGGTGGATACTAAATGGTTCCTTATTTATTTGTGTGTGTGTGTGTCCGCACGTGTGTGTGTGTGTGCATGCATATATGTGTAGTGTGTATACATGTGTGTGGTGTGCATGTGAGTCAGACCACGGTTTTAGGCTCACACTGAGGACATCCTGGAGGAAGTGACCTCCCAGCTGACACTTGTGGGGTCAGGAGTTACCCTGGAAAGGGTGGTAGACTTGAAACTTTGGGAGGGAGGGAAGGGTATGTGCAAAGGTCCTGAGGTAAGAGAGCGAGCTACCTGTCTGCCGCCTCTGCATGAATTCTGGGGATTTGAACCACATACCTGTGTGTCAAAGCTTGAGCCACTGAGCCATGTCCCCAGCCCACAAATCGTTGCTTTGTTTAGTTGGCTCCAGTGAGAATCAGCATCGCCCCACCCTAGTTCCCAGGGAAGGGCGCACATCGCTCCCTGCGAGGTCCGTCTTTTGATTGTCCCGTGCAGTGTGGCTCTGGTGCAGTGACGTGGATCAGCCTAGGCTCCCGCTGAGATGTGTGGGTGGCATCTGAGATGCATCTGCAGAAGTGGTACTGTGAAGAGGGGTGGTGCCATGGGGACACCAACGGCTCAAGAATATCCTGGGCACTTGTACCCGCAGCTGTTGCTGGAGGGCTTCTCTCCAGGTTCCACCAAGCCCCGCAGTCCCACAATCCATGTATAAAATAATCACTCAGACGCTTATATTACTTACAAACTGTATGGCCGTGGCAGGCTTCTTGCTAACTGTTCTTATATCTTAAATTAACCCATTTCTATAAATCTATACCTTGCCACATGGCTGGTGGCTTACTGGCGTCTTTACATGTTCCTTGTCCTGGCGGTGGCTGCAGTGTCTCTCCCTTCTTCTTCCTGTTTCCCCAATTCTCCTCTCTCCTTGTCCCGCCTATACTTCCTGTCTGGTCACTGGCCATCAGTGTTTTATTTATATAGAGCGATATCCACAGCACACAGCCTGGCCCAGCTCCTGACTCATCAATATTACAGCTCAGTGGTGGTGAGCTGGCCATCCCCAAGCTCAGTTTATGCTGCTATGAGCTCAAAGAGCTGCAGTGGAGAATTTTCAGAGGTCCACTCCGATCGAGCATGGGAAAGCTACTGTCTTCCAGAGAGACCACGGGCTGGAGCCTGGGGGTGAGGAGATGAAGACCCAGGTGTCCTTGACGAGCCTGAGTTCCAAGGCACATAGAGAAAATGTGCGTGTGCGTGTGCGTGCGTGTGTGTGCGTGTGTGTGTGTGTGTGTGTGTGTGTGTGTGTGTGTGTGTGTGTGCTGGGAGAAGGACCCAGCAGCCATGTGGAGCCCTTGCTGTTTCTTACTGAGGCGCTCGATGCTCACAGTGTGCGGCTGCCTCCTGGACGGTACAGAGCCAAGCTCACCCAGGACAATGATGCACTTTTCCGGAAGACTGGGGAACCTTCCAGACCCTCCAAGTCATGACCTTCCTTCATCATGGTGAGGTGAGCCTCCAGGCTAAATACGGACTTTCACTTGTTATCTGTGTGACACGAGGTGACTTGCTTAACCTCTCTGAGCCCCAGTGCCTTCCCACGGCACATAGAGGAGCTTTGTTGGCACGGGGCAGTGGAGCCACAGCACAGTTCTGATGCCTGACTCCAGGTCCGTGTGTTGTCACACTGTTTCAGGGATGACCGGCGAGCAGGAGGGGAAGATGAGCAATATCTGTCCTTGTTCTTCAGCCTCTGTCTCAGGAGACGTCTGACTTTCAAAGTATCTCTTGAGCTTTGAGCTCTCAACTGTGCACTCCTGCAAAATCAAGAGTAAGTTACATACTTTGTTCCTCTAGGAAGGAAGAGCCAGGGCACAGTGACATCAGATAAAAGCAAAACCAAGGTCCAACAGGATAAAGGTCTCTGTCAGGCATCTGGGACTCACGATCTTCTGGGCTCCAAAAGATCCACTTCTCCAGCTCTCCAGCCTGCCATGCATGGCACCAGCAGGTAGGGTCAGACCAGCTCCACCCCACCCCTGATGCCATCCTTGGTGGTCGTCCCATGTCACTGGCATCTCCAAAATGCTGTGGTCTCCACTGCAACTGGGCTGTGACTCCAATAGCCTCTCCTGAGCTCTCTTTGGGGAACCTGACCCTGCCACATAGTGCCAAGCCTCGATTTTTTCTCCATGACTCCTTCGATCCTGCAACTGAGGATTGAAGTAGGGAAGGATTAAAATCTTCTATAGCAGCTGAGATTACACTGTCACCAATGGCCTCTCCTGGCTTCTCATGGTGCCAAAGCTCAGTGGCTTTTCATGACCCCTTCATGCCTTCAAAACCAGCTTGCACATTGTCAAGTCAGGCTGCCGGACTTGGGCCTGTTGGGCCACAGCTTCTGTGTGCTGACCCCGAGGAAACCCTTCCCAGAGGACTTCACCTCAGGGATGCTGCTCTCTTCTTAATCACTGCTGATTCCTTGGCCCCAGCTGAGCAGCATCCATTGTCCCAGCAAAGAAAAGGTTTCACTTTAGTGGTTCTGGTCTCTTGTTAATCACAGCAAATTCTTTAGCTCCAGCTACATGACACCGCAGATTCTTAATTCATCATGATCACACGATGGCCCTGGTAGCCTCTTTACTTCACCCTGAAACTCTGCAAGCCAGGCCTGCATCGTCTACACAGTACCCATAGGGCCCACAGTGCTCAATGCACAGTGCCACATCACCACATCACCCACAGTGCTCACTGCACAGTACCCACAGGGCCCATAGTGCTCACTGCACAGTACCACAGGGCCTACAGTGCTCACTGCACAGTACCACAGGGCCTACAGTGCTCATTGCACAGTTACCCACAGGGCCCACAGTGCTCATTGTACAGTACCACAGGGCCCAGTGCTCACTGCACAGTACCACAGGGCCCACAGTGCTCACTGCACAGTACCACAGGGCCCAGTGCTCACTGCACAGTACCCAGTTCTTCCTGGAGCAAAGCTTTGCCCTTCTGAGACTCAGGTCAATTCAGGAAACATCTCTGGAGGATGACGGGGAAGGGGAGACAGGCTTCTCTTTGGCTGTCCAAGGGCAACCTATAATGGCCATGTCTGCCGTCAGAGGTGAGGGGAAGATATGGGACAAGAGACGGAGGTCAGGTGACCAAGAGAGGCGTATGGGGGATGGGAAGGGGACAGGATGGATTGTGGGACTCCTTGACTCCTTCCCTTTGGGAAAAGGCAGGTTTTGTTTTTCTGGGTCAAACCATTACAGCGAGAAGTTTCCACCTACGCTCTCATAAATTTCCTAGGACTGTTGACTGACTGAATGACCAAGTAAAATGCGTAGATCCCTATTGTGTCGGGAAGTTTTATGTCAACTTGACACAAACTGAAGTCTTCTCGGAGGAGGGAACCTCAGGTGAGGAAACGCCTCCATAAGAGGGGGCTGTAGGCAAGCCTGTGGGGCATTTTTAAAATCAGTGATTGATGGGACAGAGCCCAGTCCATGGTGGGCGGTGCCATCCCTGGGCTGGTGGTCCTGGGTTCTATAAGAAAGCAGGCTGAGCAAGCCATGGGAACAAGCCAGTAAGCAGCTCCCCTCCATGGCCTCTGAATCAGCTCCTGCCTCCAGGTTCCTGCCCTGCTTGAGTTCCTGTCCTGGCTTCCTCCAGTAGTGAACTATGATGTGGAAGTGTAAGCCGAATAAATCCTTTCCTCCCCAACTTGCTTTTGGTCATGGTGTTTCATCACAGCAATTGAAACCCTGACTAGGACAGAAGTTGGTACCAGGATAGTGGGGTGTTGCTGTGACAGACCTAACCATATGTTTTTGGGAGGGTTGTGGAAGGACTTTTGGACTTTGGCCTGGAAAAACCACTGAGTGTTCAAACCTTGGTGAGCTGTTCTGTGGGAGCTTGGAAGATAAGAATATTAAGAGACATGCAAAGGATGGAGGCCTGGGCTGAGAAGTAGTTCCAGAGGGAAGTTTGAGCATCACTTGAAGATTCTACCAGGGCTGTTGGATATTTTGAATTAATTTTGATTCCATGGTTCTGGTCTGAACAAGGGACCAGTATCATTGTGGTGAAGACTTTGCTTTGCTGACACAGTGGATGTTGGCCAGCTGGAGCTGAGAAGTTATTGGCGGTTAGAAGAGACCAGCGGCATTGAGGTGAAATTGTCTGGGAAGGGTTTCCTCAGGATCAGCACACAAAAGCTGTGTTCCAGAAGCTGCCAAGGTTGTACTTTGTGCTGGCAGCTGAACTTGGTAGTGTAAAGGTCACCCAGGTGGTGCTGGTTTTGAGGCGTGAAGGGGTCGTGGACAGCAGCTGAGACTTGGCACTGTGGAAGGCCAGGAGAGGCCATTGGTGAAGGTGTAGCTGGAGTAGCAGTTGAAGCTCCAAGGTTAAAGGGATCATGAGCCTTTGCACCATAAAGAGAGCCCAGGAGAGGTTAT
The DNA here is from genome assembly GCF_049852395.1 of Peromyscus maniculatus bairdii. Classification (NCBI taxonomy): domain Eukaryota; kingdom Metazoa; phylum Chordata; class Mammalia; order Rodentia; family Cricetidae; genus Peromyscus; species Peromyscus maniculatus. The sequence goes on along the minus strand of NC_134874.1, from coordinate 2,271,385 downwards.
TGGTGAAAGTGCAGCCCAGTTGCAGAAAAGATGCCAGCATTTTTGGAGATGCTAATTCCATGGGACGACCACCAAGAACAGCAGCAGCCATGGAATGGAGCCCGCCAGAGCCTAGAAGACAAGCTGTGTGTGCTGCAGAGGGCGGAGCTGGAGAAGAGACCCAGGTCCTTGGGAGGGGCCCAGAAGATGGTGAGTGAATCCCAGACATTGGGCATTGAATTATTTACACAGTTGGAGTTTGGTTTTGCTTTATTCAGATTGTGACTGTGCCCTGGTTCTTCCCTCTTAAAGTTAGAAATTGATTAATTTATTTTTTGATTTTAAAGGAGCCCACAGTTGAGAAACTCTGAATTTTTAAAGAGATTTTTAGATTTTTTTAAAGAGAGTGAATTTTTAAAGTGTTTGAATTTGTAAAGGCTGTGGGGCTTTAAAGTTTGTAAAATGTTGTATGTTGTGCTGTCAATAGTAATGCGTAATCTTGGGGATGAATAAGAAAGGAAAAGTTGTGGCCTCACAGTGATGTGTGTCCAGTTCACAAGGGCTCGACTGTACGGAATAGTTTTATGTTAACTTGACACAAGTTAAAGTCATCTAAGAGGAGGGAGTCTCAATTAAGAAAATGCTTCCCTAAGGCAGGTCTGTAGGGCATTTTCTCAATTAGTGATTGATGGGTGGGGCCATCCCCAGGCTGGTGGTCCTGGGTTCTATAAAAAAGCAGGCTGAGCAAGCCATGAGGAGCAAGTCAGTAAGCAGCACCCCTCCATGGCCTCTGCATCAGCTCCTGCCTCCAGGTTCCTGCCCTGCTTGAGTTCCTGTCCTGACTTCCTTTGATGATGAGCAGAAATATGGAGGTGTAAGACAAATAAACCCTTTCTTCCCCAGCTTGCTTTTGGTCATGGTGTTTCATCACAGCTATAGAAACTTCAAGACACCCATTAAGCTCCCAAGTAAGAAAGGGAATTTTCATGAGGACCCAGGGTCTGCACAGTGGGAAAATGTCTCCTCTGCTGGGGCAGGGGCTTTGCATAACCTAGGAAGTGCAGAACCAGTCACATGACTGCTCTCGGCTCAGGAAGGGAGATGGTTGAACAGCATTTGGTCACATGGGACCCACAGCCTACGGGGGCCACTTGTACATTAGTCAGCCCCATAAGTGGAGACTGCGTTAGCTCATTTAACCCTTCCAGAAATTCCTGTTTGGAGGAAGCTCGGGCCGGAGAGACTGGCTCACCCACAGCAGCGTTTGTAATGGTGCATCTGGAATTTGACACAAGCTCGCAGATCTCCAGAACTCATGTCCCTCACTTCTCAGAGGATGACCCTCTCTGTCCCCAGGTACATCTGTCCCTCCACTGTCAAGCTCCCGCATGCTCATCCTACCTTCCTGCCCATGCTGACCTGGATCCTGATGGGAACACAAGGCGTCCACAGCATCCCCCACTGTGGCTGTGACCCCTGTGAAAGGCTGTGGGTGTTTCTCAATGTTATTTCTCATCTAGGTAAGAAACATGGGCGGGGGGGGCATGTTTCCATCTCAGGTTCTCCCCAATTTCCAATCTGTCATTAGACCTTTCAGAGGTTCTGCCCTGCTCTTTGGGAACTGTGGGGTGGCTCTCTGTGACTTCCCCTCTCCTGCTGCGTTGGCTCTACGTGGTGGGTCACTTCAGGGCACTGGGTCGGTCTCTGTGCCTTTGGGTCCTCTTTCATCTGTGCCACATCTAAGTACCTGTCCCTTCACATAAGAAGAGCCACCGGGCTGCTGGACTGGAGTTCTGTCTGCTCACGGCACGAGAGGCAGCCGTCAGGACACAAGAGGAGGCGGGAAGAACACTGAGTTCATTCAAAGGATGGTGCTGGAGAAGATGGTTGAGGGAGGGCCCCCAAAAAACATTTTTGGGGCTCAGGTACGTGAAAGGGGTCCTGTGGGAGGGCTGAGGGCCAATGGGAGACTCCACCGGGTGGGGCCATGGCACAGGCTTTGTGCCCTTTCTTCAGCCAGGATTGCCACAATTGGTTCTGACCGTCACTCCTGTGATTTCTACACACGTTTCGCATCGCCGTCTTAGAATTTCTTTGGACAAACACTCTGCTTTGCTGTGGCGAGTTAAATACCTTCCACATTCTGATGTCATCCGAAGGTCACCAGACATACCTGGTTCTGTAAATCCAAAGATGAATTGTGTGTGTGTGTGTGTGTGTGTGTGTGTGTGTGTGTGTGTGTGTGTGTGTTTATGCATTTAGGTGCCATTTCTCCTTATAATTTAGAATCTTGGGCCCGGGATGGAGGGGTGGAGGAACATCTCTGCAAAGGATTGCTCCAGAGGACAGCCAGTGTTACAGCAGCTACCCTAGGATGGATTTTAAAAATAGTATTTATTTATTTTACATCCTGGCTAAAGTTTCCCCTCCCTCCTCTCCTCCCAGTCGCTCCCCCCAACCTCCCTCTGCACCCCACCCCACCCTCTCCTCCTGCATTTCTATTCAGAGAAGGGCAGACCTCCCATGGATACCCACAAAACGCGGCATATCAAGTTGCCCTCAGACTAAGCACCTCGCCCCGTGTTAAGGCTGGGCAAGGCGACTCAGTAGGAGGAATGGGTTCCCAAAAGTTAGGAGTCCCACAAGAGGACCAAGCTACACAACTGTAACATATATGCAGAGGGCCTAGGTCAGTGCCATGCAGGCTCCCAGGCTGTCAGTTCAGTCTCTGAGAGCCCCTGTGAGCCCAGGTTAGTGGGTCCTGTGGGTTTCCTTGTGGTGTCCTTGACCCCTCTGGTTTTGACAGCCCTTCCTCCTGCAGGATTCCCACAGTCTGCCTAACGTTGGGCTGTGGGTCTCTGCATCTGTTTGCATCAGTTGCTGGATGGTGCCTCTCTGATGACACTTGGGCGAGGCACCCATCTGGTCACGGGAGGTGGCCAGTTCAGGCTACGTATCCGCTACTGCTAGGAGTCTTATCTGAGGTCATCCTTGTAGAATCCTGGGAGATTCCCTTGTGCCAGGTTTCTACTTGACTCGAAATGCTCCCCCTTTCCACAGTCTTTCAGTCTCTCCCCCAGACGCCTCCAACTTGTTCATTCATGTTCCCATCCCCACCCGCCCTCAGTCCACTCAAGAAATCTCTTCTATTTCCCCTTCCCTGGGAGGTCTGGGTGTCCCCCATAACCCCCCCTTGTTACCTAGTCTCTCTGGGACTGTAGCATATAGCATGGTTATCCTTTATTTTAGAGCTAATATCCACTTATGAGTGAGTACATACCATGTTTGTCTTTCTCAATCTGGGTTGCCTCAGGATGCTTTCTTTCTTGTTCCATCCGGGATAGATCTTGAGGGAGAGTTCAGAGGGTAAAGGGCAGAGTATGTGATGAGCACAGGGTCAGGAAGCCAGGAGGGGAGCGACAGGGAGCCACCACAGAGCTAGAGAACCAGCCAGCCCGCCTCTCCCGACTTCACGTCTTTACAGAGCGGAGCTGCTCCAGACAGACACTGAAAACTCCGCAGACTGCAGTGGAATCAGGAGACTCGCACCAACGCCGTGTTTTGCACACGGCAGGGAGACACTCTGAAATATTAACTCAGGTCTCGGTGTTGAAGAGAATCCTACACATTTATTTGTGCACTGCGACCATCTCCTCCTCCGCTCAGCCGCTGGCCGAGTGGTGTTTATTGCCTCCGGGAAAGGATGCCACAGCATGCGACAGACACGGGATGGCCGAGTCCTTGGTTTTTGAATTTTCAAAGCTGGCCAATGACTGGGAGGACGATGGGAGATTTGGGAGGGCCTGTGTGTGGGGGTGAAGCGGCGGCTCCCTGCTAAGGCTAGAAAATGCCCGTAATAGGACTGACAATAATCAGAAGGGGTCTTAGGCAAGACGCAAAGGACGGTGTGCATGGTGCACCTGACCGCAGACCTGAGCTGGAGCAGGGTGGCAGGGGATGGAGGGCAAAAGGGCATTGCTGAGAGCCAGGTGGCACCCAGTCCTGGCACCCATGGGCCACTAGCATAAACATGGCTCCCCACCACTCAGAGTCAGGTCCTCCCGTGGCCTCCTGTCACTATGGCCTGGATGACACAGTAGCTACCCGAGGCCTCTGTGTGGGCGCCACAAGGACTCTGCAGCCTCTCCACTTAGGCTTCTGGCTCCCCGGATTCCAGGGAAGCCGTGTGTGGAAGAGGCACGTGTAGAAAGACAGGAGGCCTGTGCCCAGCATGAACCCGACGTGATGTGAGCTAGCTGGGAACCGGAGCCTCCACCCAGGCCTGATCTGATGTCTGATTGTATCCCACGAGCCAGTTTATCCAGGCAGGTTGCCCTTGAATTCCCAATCCAGGGACATGTCATTCTCAGTCCAAGATGTCATGCTGAGGGCAATGTTCGTTGTGTTGAAATTAACTACAGTGCCTTCAAACTGTGCCCCGCCCCCCACCCCCATTAGGTTAAGGGTCTGTCGGTAAATGGGCTCTAGCTGGTAAGGAAAGTCATATGCCTAGACCTCCCGAAGTTTCTAGACTATGTGTAGTATTGAGCCCCCTCTCTGGGGCATCTGTATGTATTTTCAGGGCTATGGGAGTCTGGGGAAGCTAGGATATGATGAGCCATTAGAGTTTTGGAACAAAAATTCTCTGTCCCCGGAATCCTCCAAATTCCCTATTCCAGTGTTTGGGAAAGCTGGCCCATTCCAGCCCTCTGCCTCCCCAGTCCACCCCTCCTGTGAACATGCAGGGCCGTGCTCGCTCCCGCCCAAGCCTTTCAGGTTGTCTCGTTAGAAAACCCCTGTGCTAAAGAGACCATTAAAAAAAGAAGGAAAGATAAATTGCCTGAAGCAGCAAGGCCCAGGAGGCCGGGGGAGAGCGGCGAGAGCAGCGATGGAAGACGAGGCCGTGATTAGAGGGTAGAGCCGGAGCAGGAGCCGGAGGGGGCCGACACCTTCACCGGGGTTGCCAAAATGTTTGCACATCCTCTGCCCGTGGTGAACTGAGGTACTGAAGGATGCCCAGAATAGTTGCTAAGAGCAGTGTCTTCCAGGGGCCGTGCGGAGCTGGGGTCCACCACGTTCCAGCTACTGTAAGACCCCAGGCAAGTCTCTGAACCTCAGCTTCTTCATCTAGGAAGAGGTAGTGAGACCAGCTCATGTAGGTCCCCCCAACTCCTTGTCCTTCTTTGCACATTGCCCTGTGATGTGTGTGTGGCTCTACCCGCTCCCCCACGAAGGGGAAGCTGTTTCCCTTTTCCCTGATTACGGCATGTCTTTGTAATATTCTGCTCAATAAAACGTCTCATAAATCGGGCTGGGGAACTGGCTCGTCAGTAAAATCCTGCTGTGTACGCATAGGGCCTGGAGTTTGGTGGCCGGAGCCCATATACATAGTCGGTGGTGTGGGGTTGGAATCCCAGTGCCGAGAGGCGGAGGCAGGAGGATCCTCAGTGCTCCCTGGCTGGTTTGCCTAGCTACTTGGTAAGCTCCAGGCCCGTGAGAAACCGTGTCTCAAAAAGCAAGAGAGATGGCCCTGAGGAACATAATGAGGCTGTAGTATGACCTCCACATGCGTGTCTCTAACCTGTGTCCACATGTACATATACACATGAATGACGCAGAAGTGGCAGTGTTATCTGTCCTGAGCCTGTGTCCCTTGAGGCTTCATGTTCTCCTTTCTCTGTGGTTTCTGCCACTGGACCTCAGATGTATAGTGGGCCATCCAATATCCATCCAGACAGTCTAGACTCCAGACCCGCAGAGCAGCCAACCGGCCCATGCACTTACTGGTAATAAGTAAACAGATGGGTAAACAGATGCTGTGTAACTAGCAACTACGCCTCTACCATGAAGACCTGCTATGATGACCAAGTCCGACTGTGTGGGGAGATGAGGCTAGAGAGGCCGCCATGGTGGAGCCCTGACTCTGCCTGGCCCTGTGCTCAGATGTGGGAAGAGTCCAGACGTGTGGACCTGGCCTTCAAGGACAGAGCATTCCACTGCTTCACACACGGAGCCTGATGTGGAGGCTGCTGAGCCTGAGACTCATGACCATCCCTCCGGCTTGGGTGTGGGTTTGAACTATGTGTCTAGAGGCTCTGGTGACCCCGTAGTCCAGGGTTAACTAGGAAGCAGCTTCTCTTATGGTGGAGATGTTTTTTAGAGGGACTGAGCCAGGCAGGGCAGGCAAGGTGTCAGCCACATGGACTATGGTCCTTGGGTGCTCACCCTTGTCTCCCCTGGTCCAGGTAGGAATGCAGACTCTGAGGTCCCAGCTCAGCCCCTGTGCTGGGGGACATTGTCACCAGCCCCCAGGGGGTTTCTGTGCCTGGGTTCCCGTTCATGCCCAGAGTTTGTCCACAGTACTCCCCGCAACCCTCCAAAACTAGCTTATGTTGAAGGACTGGTAGGCATTCAAAACACTTCCAACCCAGCGCGGGAGGACGCTTTGGTAAAATACAGTAAAAGCAAAAACGACCAGAGGAATTAAATGGGTCGTAAAATACTTGCACAACGCAAAGGTCCTTGCTGTGAGGTTGGATTTGCTCTTTATATATGATTGCTATCTGCGGAGGCCCTGGCTCCCTTCCCCTGTAGGCCCCTCACTGTGGCAAGGGCACAGTTAGCCGCCAGCGGGTATCACGGCCCCACTCTGAACACCACCATGCTGGAGTACACAGTGGTGGGGCAGCGGCGGCGGAGACGGCATGAGCCACATGAGGCTGCGTTGGACGTCATCGAGTGGGGAAGACCCTGGTCCTCGAATGCACTCAGCAAGCCACGGGCTCCTGATGACCTTCGGATCTGTGAGCCTGAGTGCTGCGACCAGAGGTTTATGCCGCCAACTCTGGCTCGATAATACGCAGATTCTCCTCCGCTTTCTAGATGGGTGATGGAGGCCCAGTGAGGCACCATGACCTGCCCAAGGCCACTGAGCACACTGGGGACATAATGTGAGCCCTTTGTTCGGGCATCACAAGGCAAGAGGAGGGGATGAGGGCATGCCAGCGAGAGGCACATGGAGGACGTTGTCCCCTGTACTCTGCATGAGTGACAGCTGTCAAAAAGCCGGGCACAGGGGAGGGCAGCTTTGTCCAGAGTGCGCTGGCGTCTCCACAGCTGTGTTTCATGGGAAGCTGGGGTCTGCAAAGCTTTCCCGGCTCAGGGCTGTGTGTGTGTGTGTGTGTGTGTGTGTGTGTGTGTGTGTGATGCAGATCCTGCCCTCCTACCCTTCCACGCTGCCAGGGCACAGGGCCAAATCCTACTCACCAGGGCCCTCTCTCTCTTGCTTTCCCGTCCCCAGAGCCGAAGGGGCCGGGCAGAGAGGCCTGGGGTCTGGCAGGCTAGGTGAGGGCTTGTTATCCACAGGCTGATGGCTGCCACTGAAGACTGCCTGAGGACATCCAGGCGGGAGCCGCTTCTGAGGCCCGCTGTGCCCCGAGAGCTGGCTGCTGGTGTCTGTGCCCAGGGCCGGCGTGTCCCCTCACCGACTCATTAATCCTGATTAACAGAAAAAGGCAGCAGGCTGGGCCCTCTTAACGGGCGAGCGTCGGCTGGCATGCTTTCACCACGCACAGTGGTGCCCAGGAGACCCGGTGTGCCGCTGAATTATTCAAACCGGCCGTGGCAGGGAAACCCGAGGACACGGTGAGGTGGTACCCGCCCCCTTCCTGCCCCCAGGGCAGCTGGAACCTGCATCTTGGGGCGCAGGCCCAGGGCTCCTTGGCAAGCTGTGCTCCAACCCCTCCTTTTCAGATGGAAGTTGGATTTGTCGTTGATCGTCCCCAAGTGCCTTAGAGGTCTAGTAATGGATCCAAAATGACATTTCCCACCTGCCAGTCCCTGGGGGACACTGACAAGAGTTTTTGGAGGAGCATGTGATGAGGCAGGGGACAGGGGAGGCTCAGGAGGGGGATGCTCTGCCAAGGTGTGTGTGTGCGCGCGCGCTCGCACGCGCGCGTGTTTTCCTGTGAGCATGTGTGTATATGTGTGCATGTGTGTGCCAGTGAGATTGTGTGTGTGTGTCTGTGCATGAGCGTGTGTGCAAGTGTGTTTGCCTATAAGCATGTGTGTGTGTGTGTGTGTGTGTGTGTGTGTGTGTGTGTGTGTGTGGTGCCAGGGAAGAACTGCCTAGGGACCAGCAGAGAATACTACATCATGGGGTGGGGAGTGGATAGAGAACACAAAAGGTAGACTGAGGCTTGAAGAAGGACAGGGACCTGCCCCAAGCTGTGAAATGCCTGAAAAGCCATTGAGCTGGACTCACAACCCAGGCTGGTTTCTTCACAGCACCCCCACCCCTGCCTGGGCACGGACAGTGTGCCAGGCCTTGAGTGAAGGGTTCTGTCCCCTGGCATCTCCGTGATTCCTACAGTTCTCACGAGGAAATAGAGTTCACAGAGACTGAGGCTCTGGGCAGGCTGGAGAGAGGCAGTCTGGGGTACAGAGTGGTGTGTGGGGTGCTGGGCCTCCCTGATGAGAAGTGCCAGGAATCTAGCCAGAGAAAGCATCCCTTCTTCCCAGGTTGACATGCTGGGGTGTTCACTGCCACCTGCCTACTGTCCCCAGACACAAACGAATATAACCAGTTTAAAAAAAATATTGGCTTTATAGCACCCATGGCCTCCTGGGAGTTTGGAAAGGGACCCCAGAACAGGTTGCAGGGCACTAGTGGTGCAGAGGTCCTTCTCTCCTGGGATGCCCACAGTTAGCTGTGCACAGAGTTAAACATCCGCAAGGCTCTCCTGGGTAGAGGCAGGATGTGCTTATGGGTTGGAGTCAGGACAGGGCCTCTGAGCCCAACAGCACGGCAAAATGACAGCGGGGACAGGAGACGCTTCTAGCCTGGTGAGATCCGTCATCGCGCAAGGTCATTCAGTCCTGAGCTCACTTTCGGAGGCTAGAATCTCCAAGGTCAGTATGGTGCCCATTTCACGGAGGAGGAGGAGACTGAGGTTCAGAGGGAAAGCTCAGGCCAGCCAGGAAGGAGGGTGGCCGCTCTTCCTCTACTCTGTGAAGGTGGGACCTTGAAAAGTGAGTTCTGAGACCTCCAGCTGCCTCTCCCTTTCCCTCTCCTCCCCTCTGCCTCCCTTCCCTCTTTCCCCCTCTTCCCTGGTCCTCCTCCTCTCCTCCCTCTCCTCTCCCTCTCCCCCTCCCCTTGTCCATCCCCTCCTCTCTTGTCTCCTCCTCCTCTTCTTCGACAGGGTCTCCTCTGATTCAGGCTGCTCTTGGTGTCAGTTCTGTTACCACGGTGAACACCCTGACGAAAAGCCATTTGAGGAGGAGAAAACTTATTTAGCTTATGATTCCATGTCACAGACCGTCAGTTTGGGGTGTGTCAAGCAGTGAGGCGCATCACATCCTCAGTCAAGGACACAGATATATAAAGACAGACATGACAGACAGACAGACACACACACACACACACACACACACACACACACACACACACTTCTCAGATAGCTTTCGCCTCTCTTGCATTGTTCAGATACCCTACCCTGCCCAGGGACTGGCGCTGCCCATGGTTGGCTGGTCCCTCCTACATCAATTTTCAGTCAAGACAATCCCTAACAGACACACCACAGGCTAAGGGGATCTAGATAATTCCCCATTAGGAACCTGCCTGGTGATTCTAGACTGTATTCTGTTGATGTTAAGACTAACCAGCTGATGCCGGGCAGTGGTGGCGCACACCTTTAATCCCAGCACTTGGGAGGCAGAGCCAGGCGGATCTCTGTGAGTTTGAGGCCAGCCTGGGCTACCAAGTGAGTTCCAGGAAAGGCGCAAAGCTGAGTAGTGGAACCTGCCTGGTGATTCTAGACTGTGTTCCGAGGATGTTAAGATGATGATGTTAACCGGCTGAGCAGTCGAGGATGATCTTGAACTCCTGATCCTGTCTTCACATCTGTAACCGTCTATTCAAGGTCGACCTTGAATATCCAAGCCCGCCAAGCGGTGCCGGTGTGCTGTCCCACCAAATCCTGCAGACACGGGCCTATCACCGCCTCGCTTTACAGAGAAGAGATGGAAGGTGCTGGAAGGCAGGCAGAGGGCCTCTGAGTCGTAAGCCCAGCACGCCAGTAGGTGCTGTCCTGGGGTACACGTTTGGATCCCCCGCTGTCATGCCCAGTTTCTCCCTCTGTTTCTATCCCTCTGCCTGCAACAGCCTCTCACTCACTTTATTAAAGGGCCCTTAGTGCCTGCTGGGAAGGGCACCTGGCTTGGCTGTGTCTGCAAATGTTTTGGTTTTTATTTCTGGAACAGTCTCTTTAGGATGCTCAGGGCTCTCGTGGTGAAACCCAGACCTTCAGAGGAGAGCCTCTCCAGCCTCCTCCCGGGGAAGGGGGAGCTGGCTTGGTATTTCCCAGTTCATGATGCTGATAAAATCCCCATTGTTCCCAAGTTACTGCTCTTGCATCTTAATGATTTGTGAAGGAGGCAGGGCACAATGCCTCTGGGCATAACTCGTTGTCTGGCACTTTCTTGGGGTGCCCCCAGCCCTGGTAAGTCTGGTGTGGGGGTTCTTTTCCTGGCTCCTGAAGGACAGGACTGGTTTGACAGCCCAGGGTGACACCAATGGTCCCCTGCTGGAGAGCTAATCACAAGTGGCCAATTAACCCGTTCCTTGCGATCCATTTCCCATTAGCACTGGTGAAATCAATTAGCAGGCATAATGAACTAGAGTCTGGATAAACAAGAAGAGGCAACGTTTGGTTCTAGAGGAGGCTGTGATGTAGAGATCCTGGGGATCTGCGGACAGCAGGTGCTAGGTAGGGAGGCAGGGTCCTTGTGGCAGGCACGGTGGCCAGGCTCAGCTCTGTGGCATGGCACGTTTCTCGGTCACAGGATGGTGAACTCGATTTCCACCTCAGTGTCCTCATCTGCAAAGTGGGGCCGTGACAGCCCATGCTTTGACTAAGGAATGTCCCATAGGACCCCGCTGAATGCTTAGTCTCTAGCTGGTGGTACTGCTTTCAGGATCTGGTGGACATCCTGGGAGGGAGGACTGGGCTGGGGGAAGGGAGTCAGTTGGGAATGACTGTTTAGTCTATTCCCAACTCCCTTCTCTGTCTGGCTGCTTTCTGCCCACCGTGAGGTGAGCAGCTTCAGCCCCATGCCCCTGTGGTCACGATGCTCCGTGTCTCCACGAGCTGAGAATCGATGGACCCAGGACACGTCTCTGAAACTGAGCCCCAAACCCCTTCTTCTTCTGAAGCTGTTTGTATCAGTGTTCGGCCTCAGCAATGAGAAAGTGGGACATCATGTGTGACACAGAGTCCTTTGTACTCCCTGGGCAGTGTCCTCGTGGGTTCGCATACCCCAACACTTCCCCTGCCTTGCTCAGGGCAAGCAGGTAAACCGGCTTACCGAGTCTGGGCTTAAGATACGGAAGCCCGTCTTAAGCAGATAGGCTTAATGGGTTTAGCTAGCAGAATGGGGTTTAGCTCAGACCCATGTGAGCTTGCTCAGGAAGCTGGGGTTTTAGCAGGTGTCATTCTGCAGACCTTAAATTTCTGACATGCATTGAGATTCCCTCTAAGTGGTGGGGTCAGATTTCCAGCTCAGGGGCATCAGGGCTGACAGACTGGACCCTGGGAGGCATGTGTCTACCTTCCCAGGCCGGGCCACTCTCTTCCAGAGCCCCTCCCACCTTGTTCTCAGACTTACCTTTGACCTTTGCATTTGGTTTGGTGGAAATAGATGCCCGTGTTCCCGGGTCCGGGCATTGCTGTTGCTGCTTGGGCTATGGAGGTCTCAGAAACCTAGACTTCCAGCTGCATCTCTAGAGGGAATCCAGAGCATCTTCAGGGAGAAAGGGGTCAAACGGTGTCCCATGTGCCTATGGAATGTTCCAGAAGAAAGTGAGGCAGAGTGAGGGATGAGAGAGGAGTCCAGGTGTGAGGGGCTGGGGGGCAGGATGGAGTGGGCAGAGCTCTGATTTTCCATTTTTGCTTCCATGAATGGTGAACAATGACTGAGAACAGGGGTTCCCAGCCTGTGGGTTGAGACCTCTTTGGCAAACGTCTATCTTCAAAAATATTTACACTATGATTCATAACAGCAGCAAAACAACAGTTACGAAGTAGCAGAGAAAATAATGTTATGGTTGGGGGGTCACCACCACAGGAGGAACTGTGTTGAAGGGTCACAGCATTAGGAAGGCTGAGAGCCACTGGTCTAGAAGGAGGTGTGGGGTACCTGTAGGCACAATAGAAACAGAGAGCCTTGACAGCCTCCCAGAGCGCCCGAGTGACATTCATAGCGGCCACTGTCTATTCAGACAAGGGACCTGCTTATTTTTATAACTCCCCGCCCCGTGATTACTCACATTGAGTATGAACCAGACAGCATCCCTTTTGAAGGCTACGTAATTTTCCTCTGTGTGGACAGATCACGGTTGGTTATCATCTCTCTATCTGTTGGCGGAGACTCTTGTTTTTGTTATTTTGGGTTTATGCCTAGGAGAGGAATTTCTGGATCCAGTGAATCTCAGCTCCACTAGCAATGAGGACAAGATGCTCCTCTGGCTGAGGGAGCCAGAGAGGGAGCACTGCAGGAAGTCGGGCCGAAGGTGAAGCCGGTTTGGATGGGGTGGTGAAGGTAGGCTGGATCCCTGAAGCATGTAGCTGGCGGGATGGACGGATGGGTAAGGGGGCCCTGGATGGTCTCTGTGGTCTCAGCACACATGTATCCCCTTATCAGGCTGCCTTTCTGGGAGTTCCTTGAGGGTGGGGCCCATCAGGCCGAGTGTCCATTCCCCAACCTCCCCCCTCCCCCGTCACGTGGCCTCCACCTCTGCCAGGGTGTGTGGACTGGTAGGTAACCACCCCACAATGGAGCCGATGGGAGCCAGGTTTTGTACTAGAGCCTTTAGGTCTTTAGGAGGGAAAGGCACTAATGGCTGCCCCAGCTCAGGACTTAATTATATACTGCTAATGAGCTGTGGCTCCCCCCCTCCCCCCCGGCTCATCTTACAAACAACTGCCCTTGGTCTGGGGCTCCCATGAGGGCACTGTCAGAGATCAGGTGGGGGTTACCGTCATTGTCAAGGTCATTGTCAAGGACAGAGACTTCCAAGGAATGGCCTCGGTGTCTCTGAAGAGCGGACGAGGTGCTTGAGGCTGGAGAGGGCAGTGAAACAGCGCAAGGACTTCACGAAACGCTATAGGCCGCATGGCGTCGTCGGGTCTGTCGGCCGGCTTGCGGCTCTTGCCAGGGTGGAGCCAGAGTTGAAAAGGTGGGAAGCAGGAGGACGAGAGAGGCAGGGCGGCAGGTTTGATGGGCAGACGTGCCCTGCATGGGTTGGGACTCTTCTCCCACCTTGCAGTTCTTTGCATGGCCGTGTCCTGCCCTGTCCTGCCGATCTCAGGGGACCCTGATCTGTGTGTGATTCCTCCGGAAACGGTGCCCGCCCCATCTCTGCTGGGTACCGCTCTGTTTATCTCCTTTCTTGCTCACTGCAACCATCTTGCTCATTAATTCCTGTGCAGCTTGCCCCCTCTGCACGGGTGTGTGTCCGTCTGTCCATCCATCCGTCTGTCCGTCCGTCCCTGTCTCCCGCCTCTGTGCCCCAGTATCTCTGCTTCATGAATATTCATAGGAAGGATGAAGGAACTGCCTGGGATTCGAAGGAAGATAGGACCCAGAGCTTAGCACACACTTAACTTGTGTTTAATGTAGTAAAAATATGTGCAACATAGCTTTTGATGGTTTTAACTGTTTGTGGGCACCCAGTTCAGGGGTGTGGGGCTCAGCCGCCTCCCCCACCCAGCCCCTGGACTATCTCTCCAAACAGGAGCTCACTCAGCAACGCCTTCCGTCCCCCCCTTTCCATGGGCCCTGGTCTTCTCCACTCTGCCCGAGCGAGTGTCCTGGCTCCGCACCTGCGTCCTCTGGAAGAAACTGCTCCCCGGGGGGTGGGGGGGGGACTGGCTGGGAACACAGCGGACATTGGATGGGCGAGGCCACGTTTCACCCCACAGCTGTGCATCTCCAGGACCCCCGAGTGATCTACCTGGGACCCATTTCCCCAGCGGTCAGATGAACAGCTGGACGAGATGGACACCCCAGATTCTCTTGGTACTCTCCAGCTGCACGTTCAGGAGCACTTTGACCTGCCCCTCCTTGGAGACGGCCTTGTTCTCTTTGAGATCAATCCTGGAGGGAGCTGGTGGTGACATTTGGGGCCAGGAGGTGCTGAATGACAGGAGAAAGAGGCCAGAGTCTGTCCTTCACGGGCAGAAAGTAGGGGAGGGTGGAGACACTCGGCCACCAAAGTCCATTTGCTGCCAGCGTCTACCTCTCTAGCCTTGTTCTGTGTTCTACAGAACCAACAGCCTTAAGGGATGCAAAGCCCAGGAGAGCCATGCGGTGTGAGGATGGTGTCCCCAGGCCTCTGTATATGCTTTTCTCCAGTACTACCTCTGCCCTCAGCTGGAGTCATGGCTTCATAGCGACACATGGTCTCACGGCTCCACGGCCCCTGTGGGCTGTTGGGTGGGCTACAGTGGCGAACTGTTTCCTCATGGTAACCAAATGGCTGCTGGGGTCCAGCTCATGCAACAGCGTCCACTCATCCTTCTGTCTGTGGATTCCCTGAGGGCTCTGAGCCGGAACTGCCCTCTGAGGCACCTAGATGAGCAAGCCCCGGGGCACAGGCACCAAGGTGGCCCCCACAGCTGGCTCTCCAGAGCCCCAGGAGGTGGGACACAGCTAAGGACCTCCAGCATTGCAGACTGAAGTTGATAGAGTAGGTTCATTGAGCTGACCGCGGGGGAACAGCTGCCCTCACTGTCACCGTTACCAACATCATCACCGTCATCAACCACCATCTTCAGCATCCCCAACATCCCCATCATCACCATCAACCACTAACTATCACCGTTGCTTCGTCCTGGGCAGTCACTAGCATGTGTGTACTATTTCCAGCTTACCGGTTGGCACTCAGTGGACCCCGCCCCCCCAATCTCCTTGGCTGCGTCCTCACGCAGCCCCGTTTCCAGCCATCTCTAAGGGGCACTCACCGAGATGGACCCCATGTTTTCCACGTGGGTCACCTTTGCTCCTGGGGCTTCAGCAGGCATGGTATAGATGGGTCGCCATCGGCCTTGCTCCGGCCCCTCTGGATAGAAGGGGAGACTAAGGCTGGGCGGGACCGGAGCTACTCCAGAGTCACCAGAGGTTGGCCGTGAGCAGCTGGGGGGGAGTCATGGGGTCATGGGGGGGCTACTGTCCTGCTGACAAGGCAGCCAGGGAGGGGCTGTGCGGCTGAGCCCCGGGCTCTGACTTCCACCTGCTCCAGGCAGCCACCGCCTCGCCTCAGGGAAAGCAGCCTCGTTAGCGCAGCTGCCTGCGGCCCTGGGTGCAGCCGGGGGGCGGAGAGGCCTTGTTACCTGCTGCTGGCCCTCCCTTCTTCATGTGGATGGCCACACAAGCTCCAGGCTGGACTCGGCCACACGCATGTCTCAGGGCAGAGTATGCACATCCAGGTCTCGGCACTCGGGTATGCAGGTGTGTGTGTGTGTGTGTGTGTGTGTGTGTGTGTGTGTGTGGACACCTACATGGGCACCCACTTCCACACAGCGTGGTCACACACGTGCACACATGCTTACTTTCAGACTTGTGCTCATCGCCACACACACGGGCATGGCAGGTGTCATCATGTGCTCAGAACACAGAAGTACACACGGGCACTGATGCAGGCAGACTCGTGCATGCATGTGTCCTTGTGGGCCCGGAACAGGCATGTAAACGTGTACCTGAAATGCGTGTGTCCTCACATAGGCTCTCTACCCAGAATGCACCCTGGCTGAACACACCTATTTAGGTATCAGCATTCGCATGAGTTGTGTGGGCAGGTGTGCACTGATGAGCCTTTACACGTGACACACTCGTGCACACGGCCCACAGGTGCAGGCCGCTCACAGGCGCTCCAGGCATGAACATCTCCAGCACCCTGTGCACGTGAATTTGCCCTGGTCTCAGGTGTGCCCCAGCACACCTTCAGGACCTGTCTCCACACCTAGCCTCAGGTGTCTGTCACGGCTTCTCCTGGAGCCAGGCTTTCTTCAGGTCCACTTCACAGACGGGGAAACTGAGTCTCAGGTGAGGCTAGGACTTGGCCAGGGTTGCTACGCTCAGCAGTGAGGACGAGATGTCCCGATAGTGTGTCGGCGAAGGCTTCGGGAGAGTCCACAGCAGGCCTGGTTCACACCTCGTGTGTCCGCTTCCGGCTGTGTGGTCTTTCCGGGTATCTTGGCTTCTCTGAGCCTCTGTCTTTGCTGTTTAAGGCGGGGGTGGTGTGTGTGTGTGTGGGGAAGTGTTGCCTCACGGTGTGGTGGGGGTTGGGGCGCACTGTTGGAGTTAGTGGCTGTCCCCCACTTTGTGACTGTTGCCATCATGAGACCTGGGGTTCACAGAAAGACACAGAAGTAGCTGCTGTTGACGGGCCGAGGAGCCAGGCTCTGAGAAGCCTCAAGAGGAACCAGCGACACTATTCCTTGACCTTGGACTAGAACCTCCCGACCTTGGAGACAACGCTCCCAGACCGCCGCAGAGTCAAGCCCACCGACAGAGCCGGGGCTTGAGATTCCTCCATGGGAGCTGGGACAGTCCCGCTTGGTATCACCCCAGAGTTGCTCGGGCCCCAGAGGTGAGGCAGCTGTGTGTAGAATAGGCTGCTCGGATCCCAGCTGCGCTTCAGGAGCCTGGCTGCTTTAACGGTGACTTAGTGCCAGTGTAACAACCCTCGTATTCTTTTAGTGAGGCCTGAAAGGTGCTATTAAATGGAATATTGAGATAAGGAAGTGGGAGTTGAGCAAGGTTAGACACTATTTATTCAGATTTTCATGGGCACTAAAGTATCCCTGCCTGGCTCACTCGCCACCCCCTCCCATCTCCTGCGCTCCGTGTGTGTGTGTGTGTGTGTGTGTGTGTGTGTGTGTGTGTGTATACACGCAGCTCTGCCTACCTGGGGAACCAGCTGGGAAGGAGGCTCTTGGACAGAGCAAGAAGCTGGAGGTCTCAATCCCATCCTGGCCTGCCATGGACAAACGGGAGGAGCTTATGTGCTTGGACACTGGTGGGGGACAGAGGACAGGGTGGGGCATCCAGGACCCCTCCAGAGGCGGAGTGCCCTAGGACAGGCAGGAGGGGCTGTTGGAGTGACTTTGCCCCCCAGAGGTCCTGTGGTCTCCTCCAGCTTCCCAGTCGCAGCTCACATCTTAGCAGTCACTTGTGGCCTCCTCCCACCGCAAGACTCTGTCTGACCTGGCTTCCCAAGAGAGTCCCTGATTGGATTTGAACCCCCGCCCCCAGGGCATGTTTTCTTCCTTCTGCCCCCAAGAGTCTGGAGAAGGGGGTTAGGGAGGGTCCTCTGCTGTCCCAGGCATCAGCAGAGAGCTAAGAGCTCAGCAAAGGGTGTTAGATACCTGCGTGGAGTTTGGAGTGACCCTAGCCTCTGCTCAAGCCTCAGGGTTCGGTTCGTCTCGGAAGGAGGCTGCAAGGAGAGTCCTCTGCACACAGTAGGCACTCCCTAAATGCAACAGCGTTCTCCTTCAACCAGTCTGGTTTAGTGTCTCCAGCTTCTCCCAGCAGCCTCAGAGAGCCAAGTGGCTGCAGGTGGCTGAGGTGGGTAGGGGTGAAGGCAGCTGCTGAGGGAGGTTGGAGATGGGGCTCCGGGGTGGGCAGGGTGCTGGCTGCAAGCTTCAATGTCTGCTGCGGGTGAGTGAGACCCAGGGAGACGAGGGAGGGAGCCTTCCAGGGAGAAGCCAGCACCTGTGGTCCTGGGGCAGAGGGGCACAGGTGAGCAGGAAGTACAGGTGAAGTCTAAGCATAGAGCCCTCCACGCGCCCCTCCCCAGCAGGAGCCTGGGAGAATCAGGACTTGGAGGCAGGCTTGGGTCATTTGGACTTGCAAATGGAGCCATAGGCTCCCTGGGGACCCTGCTCCCAAAGACCACTGTCCCTAGAACTGAACAGAGAACATAAGTGGAGCCTGCCCTCTGGCCACAACCGGGCATAGACGGTCTTGCTGTGCCTGGGACAGCAGTTGCTTTCTGATGGGCAGTTTTGTGAGAGGCCTGGGATGGGCGGCATGGTTAGAGGGAGTCAGGAGTCCAGGGCTGAGCCCCTGGGCAGAGTGCAGCCAGCTTGAGTCTGTTTCTCTTGCAGAGCACGGGTTTTGCAGCCACCCAGTGGGGTTCCTGTAACAGCTGCCCTTGCTGGGGTACTTGAAGAGGCCAGAGCCACCAGTGGCCTTTGCTGATGGGCTTCACGTCCCTGGCGATCTCCAGGCAAGGCCTGCACTTCTCCGGGCCTCAGTTTTCTTTGTGGCAGAGTGGGAAGGGTTCTCTGTCTCTTGCCTGAGGCTTTGTGGAAACCTTGCAATAGATGTGTTGGCTTGTAAATGTGGAGGCTGTACCGGATGGGGGTTCCTTCCCCTCTGGTCTTTTTTTATGAACTCGACCTGGGCTTGGATTTCCCTTCATCTTCAGAGCTGTGTGTCCTCTGGAGATAATTACGAAGGTGCTGTGCTGGATAATTTTATATCAACCTGAGGCAGACTGGAGTCATCTGAGAGGTGGAAACCCCAACTGAGAAAACGCCTCCTTAATATCAGGCTGTAGGCGAGCCTGTAAGGCATTTTCTTAATTAGTGATTGATGGGGGAGGGTCCAGCCCACTGTGGGTAGAGCCATCCCTGGGCGGATGGGCCTGGTTAGAAAGCAGACTGAGCAAGCCATGGGGAGCAAGCCAGTCAGCAGCACCCCTCCATGGCCTCTGCGTCAGCTCCTGCCTCCAGGTTCCTGCCCTGCTTGAGTTCCTGTCCTGACTTCCTTTGATGATGAACTGTGATGTGGAACTGAGTGAAATGAACCCTTTCCTCCCCAGGTTGCTTTGGTCATGGTGTGTCGTCACAGCAGTGGTAACCCTAAGACAGGAACTTCACTGGCACCAGCTGTGTGCCAAGTGTAGGGCGTCTGGTCAAGCTAGGCTCTTAGGGGGCTCAGAGAGGACCAGCTGGTCTCCCCACAACCTTGTAGGGAGCTCTCAGAGCTACGGTTTGGTCTCTGCAGTTCCAGGGTCTGTGTCCATGGCCGCTCTGGCTTCCTGCCCCCCCATAGCCCCAGTCTCCCCATCTGTATAGGGGTGTGTGATAAGATCTGCCAAGCAGAGCTGTTCCTTGAATGCGGCAAACTCATACTGTGTGACATCTGGACCCTGTGTCGTGTTGTGGCTCTGCTGGGCCTGGGGAGGTGACAACCGGCTTTTGTTTCCCCTGCCTCCTTGGAGCAGCTGTTCACTTCTCCCAGAGGAGGTTGGGGGTAGCCTGGGCACTCTTCTGCTGGAAACTCCTGTCCTCCATTTCTCCAACGCCTCTGGCTTGTGCTCTGTCCTGTGCATTCAGGCTGTGTTCTGACGTAACATGTTCACCATGGATTGTCATCTCCAGCCTGTCCTCACGCCCATCCTGCCTCCCCAGGGATTCCTGTGTGACCTCCGGGACCTGAATGGCAGGGCTCAATGGAAGTAAGCCTGATGCCCCTGTCCTGACACCTGCCCTCTATGAGGAGGGCCCCAAATTAGAGGAAGTGGCTCCCCATCAAAGGCAGGCTGGGCCCAGCAGGGGATGTGCAGAGCCTGGGGAGCGCGACTTGACTGATTTCATCTAATTATGGCTGGTTTAATATTTATAGGGTTGGTGCCAGAGGGCTTCCAGCCCTGCAGCTAATGTCAGGTGGTCCAGGTGGGGGAACAGTGGAGAGGGAGGTTGGCCAGGCCCACGTGGGCTGAAGCTGCCATTCTCAGGAGCCCAGGAAAGAAGCATCCTTTTGTATAATGCCATGCACTGGGCACCGGGTACAAACCATGGCACCTGTGTGGGGGATGTGGGGCTGGACCAATCGGACCCTGTCATTCAAACCTCGACTTGCTCCTCGCTGTGAGACCCTGGGCAAGTGAATAGATCTCTCTTCGCCTTAACTGCCAGTGTCTGTAAAACTGTAAAGAGGGTGTGTGTCGCTCATGGGACAGATTGACTCTGAAGCCCCCTCAGGCTTATGCTTTGAGGCTTGATTTCCGGCTGGTGGCGCTGGCTTCGGAGGCTGGGGTGCCTTGAGGAGGAGGTGGGGGGTGGCTGCTTACCGGAAGTAGGTTGCTGTGGGTGATTGGTTTCAACTCTCTCTACATTTCCTGGTCTCCCGGCGGCTGTGAAGTGAATGGGTGTGCCACTGTGACGGAGTCCCTACACCTCTCCTTCCTGTAGGATGGAGCCCTCTGGAGTCACCCTTCCATCATTTCTGACAGGTATTTTGTCACAGAGGTGAGAAAGTAACAGACGAGATCCTCAGCACAGTGCCCAGCTGCAGCCGCTCTGTGGACTGAGTTCGAGTTCAGCGTTGGGAGGCGGGGCTTCCGGTGACTGGGTCCTGGGGGCTCTCATGGATGGGTTGATGCTACCAAGGGACTGGGTTGTTACCTCAGAGGTGGTTTGCTGTCTGTTCCATCTCCTCTTGCCCCGCCTCTCACCCACCCTTTCTCAAGGTCACAGGGTGAGGGCTCTCCCCCGACACCATCACCTCTATCTTGGATTTCCCAGCTTCTGGACTCAGTTGGCGGTGGTGGCATTCTGTTCTAGCAATAAAAATGGACAAAGACGCCATACCTATGAATGGGAGGATGCACACTCTGTGGGGGTGGACCTGCTTGTCTCAGCTAGCTACAGTAAGCTGTGTAACAAATGGGCCCCAGACTTGGTTGTTTAAATGAGGCTGCATTCGTTCTCCTGGGATCCTGTGAGACTGGTTCCTGCAGACTGTCCCAGCAGGGTGTCTCTGTCCATCTTTGCAGACTCTCCTCTTGGCTTAGGGATGCTCTCTACCAGACAATGACTGTGCTGTGGGAGGTAAACTGAACAGCTATGTAATTCATTCTTCCACCTAACTTTCCTTCAGGGGAGACGGTATTGGGTCCAAGTTGCTTAGGAGAGCTGGAGGTAGGCAGTGTTCGCGGAGTTGAAGGCCCGTACTCTTTTCAGCCAATAGACCTACATCCTGGGTGTCCCCAGTGACGACCACAGAACCATTTTGCCAAACACTCACTGCACACTGAGAGTTACGTGGATTGTCTTTAATCTAATAGTAACTATTGGATGCAGACCCCGTGGATTTGGAAGAAGAAGCCAAGGAGCATGTTTCACAGGCATGCAGACGTGACCGGCAAGGGCCTGAGCATGGGCTCTCTAAGTCTGTGGCCACGCAGTCTCTTCCCCTGGCTTCAGCATTTGTCTCTCTGTGTTTTTGTTGGTGCCATTCTTGGAACCAAAATAGACACACGCGGAAGTCATAGATGCCCAGTTACAGGAATTAGCAGCCGCTGTGAAACAGAGAGGGCACTGTGCCCATTTAAAGGATGGGGAACAGCTCAAGAGCTAAAAGCTCTCTGGCCAGGCCAGAGCCAGAATTCAGAGTCTCAGACCCAGCCCTCATGATGCGGGCCAGCTGCCGTGGAGGCGGGTGTTTCTGTCTTACTGGGTGCAGCTGCTAGTCGTGGGGAGGACTTGGCTGCTCCTCCTGTGCACCCATCCCCCGGCCATCTTTCTCCTCTGGGGTGCTGGCTCTCCACACCGCCCCACCCTGTGCTTTCTACTTCTGCCACAAGAGCTGGGCTAGTTCCTTTGACAGGGTGAGGTGACCAGGTGAAGTCCTGAGTGTCTTACTACATTGTATTATTGACATGAGTCATGGCCATACCTGGTGCCTCAAACCCGTGGGGATGGTAAGGTCTTCCCCAGGACAGGCTCAGACGAATGGCAAGACCTTCCTCATCTGAGTAGGAATGTTGAGTTTCCGGCTGCCGCTGGCCCCTCTCCATCAGAGTGCCTGGCCCACCAGATCCCAGCTGTTCTGTCATGTGTCACCTCATTCCCTCATTCCCTGTCACCCCAATCAGGCCAATTCCTAAACGGTCCAGGTTGTAGCAACAGGGCTCACCTGACAGGCAACCAGAGGGGCACCTTGGGGTGCAGGGCCCAGAGTGTCATCCCTGAGGGCCCCGTTTCCTAGCCTCAGTTTCCTTGTGTGCAGAATGGGGGACGCATATACTCGGGAGGATTTTGATCATGCTGCGTCTTTACTTAGCGGGTTCGGTGGGCGCGCTCGGCACATGTAAGCTATTGCTGTAGTCAATGAGCCCTGCGATATTTTCTTTTCACTCAGAGGGGGACAGAAGCTGAAAATGATAAACACCAGTGGCTCCATCATTTCACAGCCTGGGAAATTATCTAAATTCCATTCCAGGCTCGAGTGTGCAGACAGGCGGGAGGCTCAACTCTTGATGGGGTGGCAACAACATTCTGCTTGGTATCGCCCCTACCATGCACCCCTCCCCCCCTTTTGGTTTTTAGACTGAGGATTAGAGTGGCCCCAGGGGCCTTCAAGCCCACCAAGCAGATGCTGATGGGCTGGGCCACCTTTAGGCTGGGTGTCTGCTCCTCTCTCAGTCCCCTCTGGGCTGTGCGGGGCACTGTGGGGTGTCCCTGGGAAGGGCATCCCTCCTCGTGAGAGCCGGCTGCTAGTTCTCAGCAGCATCCCTAGGGGTTTGTGTCAAGGACAAAATAGTGCGTCCCATGGGTGAATATAGTCAGCGCAGCTCCAAACAGAATTTATTTCTTGTTAGAGATACCATTTTTAAAGGATGGCATAGGAAAGCTTTAAAAATGAAATTATAGCTGGTAATATAAACCTCATAGGCACTGTATTCAAATTACACTACAATAATACGCCAAGTTCATAAATAAACATTGCCTATTAACCCTTTACTGCGCCCCATGGGCAGGTGGCTGGGACGCAGCTGTAACGGGGCAGGAGTCTCCTTCCAGGTGTCCCTCGGGCTGTTCCCAACCTTTCCACTCGGGTGTCAATAATGAGAACATTCTCTGCTGGAATGAGGGGTATGACTGTCTGTGGAGTTAGCCGAAACTGGGGTACATGCCTCTGGCTGTGGGTGTACCAGGTCCCTTGCTCCAGGCATGTCCCGCCTCCTGTTATTACGGCATTAAACATGAATACTACCCAACTCCAGTACCCAGTCTAGGTTATATATGATTGGTATATATTGCCACCTCTCCCCACGCTTCTCCATTGGGGCAATTTCATCTCCTTTGAGATATTCTTGTCACAAGAGGTGATTCAATACTTCAGTAGAGGTCAATACTTCACTCGGCATCCCGCAGAGCAATCTCTTCCGCAAAGCCTCAGATGGCCCCAGATGTCCACAGTGCCTGTCCTTACCCTCCTGCATGGTGACTGCCATAGTCTCTGTCTTCAGCGCGTGGTCCTTGGGGGCACAGAGGTCTTCAACAGATAACGCTCGTAAGTTCTGATGAAGACGGGGCCTTTCTCTTGTTCCTCTGTCCCCGTCACCGCCCCCTCACTCTTGTGAGAAGCTGCTTTCTCCGGCAGCCCTGTTTGTGTCCTGATCATAACCTGACCCCCTCCCCCCCCCCCGCCCCCGCCCCCGTGGCCATTCCCAGGATCCTCTTGTTCCTCATCTTGGGGTCAAGGCTCCTTCCCTCTTCCTGCCTCAGGTCAAACGTGGCTGTCCTGCTTGAGCTGGCCTTCCCTGTACCACCTTCTGCCCTCCTCCCCACCCCTTATCAGTGTCCGTCCTTCTAATGAGCTGGAACTGCGTCACAGGGCACAGGAGAGGGTCAGGGCCCAGGCCACCATCCCCTTCCTTGTCTCAGTAGGTTGTGCTCTATGTCTGGGATCCAGGAGCTCCCTTGCTTTGGGTACCAGAGACAGTGGACTTCCCCTTGGGACTCTGGCAGCCCTGTGGGGTCGGGGGCAGAAGGAAGCAGCTGGCAGGGTCTGTCTCAGTTATCCCGGGGGGCTTTGGTGGGACAGGATCCTGAGCATCCACCTGCAGAATGTCATCAGCACCGTGTTCCCAGCCTGTGCTTATATCACCCGGCCACGGGAACCCCCTGGACACTGAGATTAACAGTGTGGCCAGGCACTCAGCCCCACAGCCCTGGCACCTGAGTTTCACTGTGGTTTTAGAAGACTTAGCTTAGGCTGTTTGTCTGAGTGGCTCTCTTCCTCAGTTCCCCTGGCACATGGCTAATTTAATAGCATTTAATTTAATTTTAAAATGATTTTTTTTTCCAGAAAGGCCTGTGGCCACAGAGGCCCTGGCTGTCCCCATCCTCCTGCTCTCTGTGGCTGGAGATCTATCTCGTGGCTCCAACCTGGCTCCTGGCAACACGGGCCCCTTGTAGGCCCCACGGCCTTTCATGAACATGTTGAGTTTGCTGTCTGCCCACTGGGCATAATTACCCTTCTCTTCTCCAGAGCCCCTCTTGGCCCAGCCCGGGATAGAAAGAGCACTGGAAATCCAGAGCAAGTTAGACACCGAGCCATCGCTGAGCCTGAGACAAAGGACTGCAGAAGCCAGCACGCATGGGTGTGCACAAGGACACACAGAGTGTGCACATAGGCACTCAAGCATGCACACATGCAACCCACGATGCAACTCACAAATCCACACCAGTGCAAATGTGTGTGTGTGTGCACAGCATACAAATGTGCACACGCCTAACTCACGTGACACAACTTAAAAATGCACACGTGTATGTACACATTAATACCCACACAATGTTCAGTGCACACATATATGTACACATCCATACCCACCCAATGTTCAGTGCACATGTGCAATACATGCATGAGCACACACGTGTGTAATGCACAACTGAGTGCATATATCACACCCACCTTCTTCCTCACTCTTTCAGGGCATGTGGTCTAGCCAGCAGTGTACTTTTCCTGGACAATGGAACCGGAGACTTGTCACATCGATTTGTCTCTCTTTTTTTCCCCCGTGCTGCTGATTTAAGCCCCAGTTCACAAGTCTTCATGACTTGTATTCATGTTTCAATTAATTAATTAGTTGTACTTTTTGTCTCATACTTGCCACATGGCCCCTGTGCGGACAGACACACAGCAGTGAGTCAGTCACACACCTGACTCTGTCTTCAGGAAACTGAAATGTGCTGCTGGGAGGAGAGGCAGCCACACAAGGAGACTTTGGTAGGATAGAGAATGGGAACCCCAGGAGACTTGGGGGGGCACACCCAGGAGCGTATGTGAGGATTCTGACTTTAAGCCTGAATTCTGAATGGACTCTGAGAGACATCCCGGTCCCCCCAGACTTGTCTCAGTTGTCCTCCTGCAGTTTCTGAACTCCTTTGAAAACCTGCTGGTTCTCCAGGGCACATAGCATGGATCCCTGTCCCAAGACCCCTGTGAATGGCTATGAACAAGTCCTAGTCCATGATGAAGGTTTGCTATGCTCCATTCCAGGTCTGGTCACCTGCCTTCCAAGTGTGAGTCTCCTCACTCCTTACCTTCCACAGACTTAGTTTAGATAAGCCCTGTGAACAGGGTGCTCTGAGTGGGGAATGGAAGAGCCACAACGTGGAGGGGGCCTGGGTCCTTGATAGCTCTCAGAGGAGAGCTGCCCTAGAGACTTGTCTAACCAGGAGGTTTATACTGTCCCCATGGTAATGGAGGTTCGTTACGATCAGGACCTGGGTGCCTGGCGTGATATGCTAGCTGATGTCATCTTCCTGGGTCAGGGTACCCAGTGACTACTTTCATGTAGCCAATACAGTAGTTGTAAGGGACACAATCTGGCTTGTGGGGCTTGAAATGTTTTATTATTTTCTCCTTTCTGTAACTATCCCTCAGAAGCAACTGACGGTGCCAGGAGATGCCCACACTGGTCTCCACAGACAAGTCAGCCTCCGAGCTTGGGGCACACAAAGAATTTTTGAGTAGACATCAAGACAAATGATGGCTAGTGAAGATGTTTCCTCAGCCTCTGCATGGTAGCTCTGACCCGGGTCAGACACCAATCATGATACCAGAAACAGGAGTAGGGTTTCCCACAGGTGCTCAGCCAGGAAGTGGCTGAGGAGTCCTCCAGAGAAGGTGGACAAACAACATATTACCTTGATAAAACCAGCTAATGTTAATTGAGTGCTCTCCATGGAGCAGGCACCCTTTGTATCTTCAGAGGAACCTCTGAGGAGCATGGTCAGCAGCCCCTTCCACACATGGGCCTGTGCCACAGAGACAAAAAAAAAGCTTGCCTGCTTTTTGTCCTATCAGTGAAAGGTAGGATTTGTGTTCATTAACTTAAAAATAATACTATGTATTTACCTTTTTTAGTTAGTATACAAAAATGTGTTTTTATGATCATTCTTCTATGATCACACTCTCTTGTCCTGAGTCCCCCACACTGGCCCCCTCCTGCCTCCCTGGTCTCCCTTCTGTTCTCACATAGCATACATAGATAAGCACAGATATCTGTAGTTAGCTTCCACTATGCATCTGAGAGAAGCATACAGTATCTGTCTGAGTCTGGCTTATTTAGCTTAACACGATGGTGTCCAGCTCTATCTTCCTGCAAATGACGTGGCTTCATTCTTCTTCGGGGTTGTGCGACTCCCTTCTGCACACACCATGTTTCATTTGTGTGCCTGCCTGCAGACACTGGGGTTCGAGCCGCGTGTGTCTTCTCACCTGTGACGTCAGGCCGGGTTTGGCATCCTCGCTCTGAGCCTTGACTGTCCCCGTCAGCTCTGACGAATGGAGCTGGTGTCTGGATGCTCTTTGCTTCAGCTCTGCTCTTCTCTCCCATCGCCCTGTGATCTCAAAGCCCAGGATGGTCGGCCCTTGTGTTACTTATGTACCTTGTCCACGGTCTCTTCGTTAACTCAGGGAAGGCTCTTCACACAGGCTGAGGTTCAATAATTCTCCTTAAAGTTACAGAGAAATGTATGCTTAATTATATTTGCATATGAAAAATAGGCCCTAATTAGTTTGATTGATTATTATTTTAACCCTAATGGCATTTTGAGTATCTGTCCCAACTAATAGCGACTGTATCAGCCATAAATCACTGGCTTTTTATGGCATGGTCTATTGAGCTGGCTTATGAAATACATTTTATTAATATCCTGCAATGTATTGAAACTGATACAAGTCAAACAACCGCTCATTTATTAAGCTGTTTAAATGTCAGTCTCACACAAGAGTAATAACACAGGAAACATGGACCTTGGAATCCTTCGGCAGACCACAGGCCCTCAAATATTAGTTCTCTTGGAAAATATATTCTGGAGATAAAAGTCCAATTATGTCATTTATTGCATTAAATAAATCTATATTGACTAACATAAATGTTAGGTTAGCAGATGTGTTTCCCTGCAACCTTTTAATTCCCTGGGATTGATTTCTGGGGTGCACCAGGGAAGGGGAGCTTTGGTTCCTTCGGTGGCCTTGAGGGTGAGAGTCCTGGGGAACCCAGAGCTCAGATTTCTTTACAACAAGGGCCCGGCTACTGTGTGTGTCCAAGGTTCCCAGGCTGTGGCTTCTCCTCTGAGGTGTCGCTGAGGCTGGAGTTCCAGTCAGGGCCACTTCCTATTCTCTCACAAGGACCAATGACACATGCTGGGTGCTGCTGCTCTGGGGGGCACTGTGGTGACTGGGCAGGTGAGGCCACTGCTTCTGTCGAGCTGGCAGACCAGTGGGAGACAGAGAGGGGGCCGCTGTGAGGGGACAGCATGGGCAGGGAGGAGGAGGTAAGAAGGAGAAAGGCCGGGAAGGCCTGGGCATTGCTTCTGAGCGTGGGATGCTGGGATAGATGCAGGAGGGAGGGATAGGCGGCACGGGCCAGGCCCCGGGGAGGGGCTTCTGGCTTATTCTGTAGGCCTGGCCTCAGGAGAGGCAGCTGGGCCCATCCCCCACTTAGCAAGTGTGCTATGGTGCTGTGGAGCCTGGAATTCCGACCTGGCGACTGACGGGAATCAGGAAGGAGGCAGCTGTGGTCATTAAGGGTGTGACATCAGGGAGGAGAAACATGATGCCTCAGGACTTCATGGAGGTCGAGCTGACAGGACAGACTGATAGAGTAGACGCTGGGAGAGCAGGAGATAGGAAGCAAGGACAGTCCCCATGCTGGCTCTGTTGCTGTGTGTCCTTAGGCAGCTCACAAGCCTCTCTGGTTCTCGGCTTCTCCATCTGCTGGTGGATGGAATAATGTTAGAAGAATAAAACCAAAAATTTATTTATTTGTTTGTTTATTTTTTGGTTTTTCGAGACAGGGTCTCTCCGTGTAGTCTTGGTGCCTGCCCTAGATCTTGCTCTGTAGACCAGGCTGGCCTCGAACTCAGAGATCCGCCTGCCTCTGCCTCCTGAGTGCTGGGATTAAAGGGTTGTGTCACTGCCACCCGGCTTAGTTATTTATTTTTTAAGTCTTGGCCATGCCAATGGGCAGCCGTGTTGGAAGATAGTTTTTCCAGTCTCTATACTTTATAGCCAGGGAAACTGAGGCCCAGAGAAGAGATGAGATTTGTAGATAGATGGGTGTGAGTGGCCAATCCATGGCAAACGGGAACTCTGGATCCCAGCTCCTTGCCACAGGCTGTCTTTGCCATCAGTGGAGTCCACAGGTGAGTTCCAGGAGGAGGGTGGGAGGTGAGGGGGAGGGGTGGACCCTGCAACACAGGTGAGCCCAGGAATGGTGGGGTGGGGAGTGTTGGAGTTAGAAAGTGGCAGTCAGGCGAGGGCCCAAGCTGGACCACCGTCATCGGGTTGTGCCACGTTGGGCACTTCACATGATTTCTCTGGTCCCCACCTTCCTGGGCTGTGACTGGAGGCCTTCTGCACAGGACGGGGTGGTTGTCCCATGAGCCGCCTCACTGAGTCCTGGTGCCTACCGGCCATAGCAGCTGTGCCAACCCTGCCAGCGTGCAGAGGTGGCCAGTGAGGAGGGTGGGTTGATAGAAGAACGTGGACTTTGGAGTCACGTGGGTCTGGGCTGAAACTTCGCCTCTCTGCTGGGAGAATCCAAGAGGGCTTTCTGCTTCCTGGAATCCGTGTCCCTGATTGGCAGGGTGGGGCCACGTCTAGTAGCCTGCCTCATGTACTGGGGAGGATGGAATTCATACCCAGTTGAAAGTTGTGGCACCAGATTCCAGGCAGGTACAAAGTTTCCAGAAGCTACCAGGAGTTGTGTGTGTGTGTGTGTGTGTGTGTGTGTGTGTGTGTGTGTGTGTGTGTTGGATGGTGTCTGCCATGTGGGTGGTCATGGGGTTTGTGTGTTGGAGGGGGGAGTGTTTCTAAAGGGTCACCTCCCAGGCTTGCTAACTTGCTGTGTGACCTTCTGCCAGCCTCTCAGCCTCTCTGAACCCTGCTCCCTTGTGTGCGAATCTAGGAGAGATCTACTTAAGCGCTAAGAGCTTTTCAGAGCCTTTAAAAAAAATGATTATAAAGGTCTGTGGTTAGTGAGAACCATCTGCCCCAGGCAAAGACCAGACCCTCCCCAACCTTTCAGGCAGAAATAAAACAACAAGCAGCCGGCTTTGCAAATTGCCATCTCGGAGGTCGTAAGCGCTGGTATCTGCTTTTGTATGAGGCTTGATTGAAATTCTTCTGCGATGGCGGCGTCCCCACCATCAATGCCTTAATTAGAAATGAGGACAGTCACATCGGCATAAATTAAATCAGACTAAAGATGATTAACAAAGTAAATGCAAGGAATCATTAAATTAAACCATTGTGCCAAGTCCTCTGCCTATCTATCACAAATTTGGGCTGCTAATGAGGGTCTTAATTAGTAAGTTAGGTCGAAATAATTCATGCCAGTCACTCGGAGGCAGCCCCCTTTCCCTCTCCGGCTTTTTACCGGTCTTTCTGTCTCCAGCTCCGAATGCAAATGTATCAGGCTGTGGGCAGGGACATCGCTGCTGACAAATGACATCATTCTCCCGTGATCAAATCCTCGGAGCACTGGGTGCGTTTGCTGTGATGCCCAGGGTGAAGTCCTCTTGGCCACAAGGGGCAGGATTAGTCCTCAAACAACAGAACTGCAGACTGATGAAACACGGTTCTGGATTCATCAGCTAGGGAGGCAGAAAGGTGAGTGAGGGCTGGAGACAGGAGATTTGAAGAGTCAGAGAAGGTAGAGCTGAGGACTCTGGTATCCCAGAATTCCCTCTTCTTCCTGTTGTGTTCAGCACATCTGTACACTCCCTTCTCACTGTGGAAGATGCAGAGAGGCTCAGAGAGGTGAATTGACTTGCCCAAGGTCACATAGCCACAAAGAGGCAGATCTTGACTCAGCCTCTCATGTTGCTTCCATCAGTGATGGCTGGGCACCAGGTGGGTGGAGCTGGGACGAAAGTGGGTGGAGCTTGGAGGGAGGTGGGTGGAGTCGGGCAGAAGGTGGGTGGAGCCAGGAGGCAGATGGGTGGAGCTGGTCAGCAGGTGGGTGGAGCCTGGGCGGCAGGTGGGTGGTGGACCTGGTAGGACCTCAGAAGAGAAAGTAGAGCGGAGTAGATCAGCTGGGAGAGACACTGGCTTGGCCTTATTTCCAGCAGGCTGGGCTGGGGAGACAGAGCTTTTGGGGTCAGTAGACTTGGCATGGATATCAGAATCTGCCAACTCCAAGTCCTGCGACCTCAAACCAGTGATGTCTACTCACCGAAGCTCAGTTTCCTCATCTGTAGTCTGGTGGCAGTGAATGCTGGTGTGAGATTCGTGAGGGTTCAGTGAGGTCACGTGTGAAGTATGTTATGTACCCCGTAGGTGTATAGTGACTGATTCTCCCCTTCCCAGGGGTTGCCTGGGAACTCGGCTTTTGCACTGTAATGAACCCCATGGAATTTAGTGGTTCCTTCTTCAGGATGCAGCTGGGCTGGGCTCAGCTGTGTGGCTCTTCTCACAGCGTTGACCATCAGGGCCTGGCAAGCAGGAAGGATTGACACTTGGGGTCATCTGGCTGTTGGCTGGGGTATGGGAGTGACGGTGTCCCTGTCACACAGCAGGCTGGCTAGAGTGGGCACTATTGGCTATGGGAGAGATCCACACAACCAGAGGCAGGTTCCAGGGCCCAGTGTGGCTCCAGCTGCTCTTCCTTCCTCAACTGTTCAAGTCTCCATGGCTGCTGTGACCTGGATCATGTCCCCTCCATTTTTCCCAGAGGTGTCTGTGCCCTACACCCAGGAACTTGTGCACACATTCCTTTCTATGGCAAAAGGAACTTTTTCCGTACATAACCGCTCTCAGGATAGAAGCTGATCCTAGATATAGCGTCCCCCACAGACGCAGTGGCAGGTGCCTTCCTACGTTGGATGGGTCCACAGGAGAGAAGGTCCGTGACAGCGGTGGCAGAGATCACTCGGAACACAAGTAAGGAGCCACGAGCTAAGGAAGCCAGCT
Organism: Peromyscus maniculatus bairdii; assembly: GCF_049852395.1. NCBI lineage: Eukaryota > Metazoa > Chordata > Mammalia > Rodentia > Cricetidae > Peromyscus > Peromyscus maniculatus. The sequence goes on along the minus strand of NC_134874.1, from coordinate 2,240,122 downwards.
CTGTGGACCTGGCGCCTTAGCCCCACGAGACTCACCCTGAACTCCAGATCACCGGAATGGGAACACGTCCGTGTCTTTTGATATCACCTACTTTGTGGAAACAAGTCATGTCCACAGGCCAGACTAAGACTCTAGTCTGAGAGGCCACACCGCGCTCTGGGAGGGAGGAGTCACAAAGCCTTGTGGCACAGAAGTAAGCACCTGGGGTGGGAGGGACCTGGGTCCTAGCTGTGAATGCTGCTCCCAGATAATTTGGGGAATGTCTTCATTAAAGATTGTAACAGCGTAGGTTGTATTTTTTTTTTTTTTTTTTTAGTCAAGGGTATGTGACAGAAAACTCACCGTTTTACTCATTTTTGGATGTTCAGTTCAGTTTCTTTAGGTGCGTGGCCAAGGTCTTGCCAGTGTTACCGATTTCCAGAACCTTCCCTTCCAGAACATTGCCCTAACCAGAAAGTCTTACCATCTGCTACCATTGCTGTGTGCCCCTGGCCTTCAGTGGCCCTGTGCTGAGCAATGAAGACATGCACCCTGGATAAGTGCATAAGAGAATGGGGAGGTGAGGTCCTTCCCTGACCGGTCCTTTCCGCGTGACCTCAGACGAGACACACAAGATGTGCGCAGCTTCTGGGAACTTCTCCACCGCGTGACCTTGACTCTGGTAGGCAGAGCCACTGGGTATTTGTGCTTTTGCATTCTGGTCTGTTTCCCTCTATACCAAGTGCTCTAGGGCCGGCCGCTTGCAGCCCTTGTGAGAGCCTTAACATCCTCCCAGCCTCACCAGGAGGCGGGAAGCTCCGAGAGCACCCAGGCCGGCTTGTGGGAGCATGCGCCACCGTGGATGAGCGAAGGACCCGGAGCCTGGACTCAGATCTGCTGGTGTCAGGGTGGGATGGTGGTCACCTTGCTCTCGTCTTCCCTGCCCCCCCCCCCCCCAGTGACAGTTACTGGCCTCCAGGTACCCACAGCCCAGCCGCAGCTCAATACGGCCGCCCCTCCCCCACCGGACACCCATTAATTTCCCACTGCCAGCCGGGCCCAACACAATCACTTTTTCATCGATTCCGCTTCAATTAATTAAAAAATCCATCCGACCACTCCACAGCTTGATGGACTTTGAGGGTTCAGAAGAAAAATAAATAAATTAGTCTTGGAACAATGGGGCGGGGGGAGGGCGCGGGGGGAGCTTAAGGAGAAGGGGGTGTGGGGAAGCCAGGGGAGGCTCCCAGCCAGGACCAGATCCCTGATGCTACATGCACTGGCTTCCCCGAGGTCTGGGGCAGAAGCAGGGGCCAGGGCTAGCGGTTGCGTTGCTGAGACAGCCCTGAACATGGCTGCCGTTCCATGAGCTTCTGCGGGTGGTTGGGGTTTCACAGGCGTTTTCTCACGGGCTCAGAAGATGAAGTTGATGTCTCTCGTCTGAGGTCACACGGCAAGGACCGGTCAGGGAAGGACCTCATCTCCCCATTCTCTTATGCACTTATCCAGGGTGCATGTCTTCGTTGCTCAGCACAGGGCCACCGAAGGCCAGGGGCGCACAGCAAGCTTGGTGATTTGCAGAGTCCGCGGGGTGTTCTCCAAGAGGGGGCGCTTGGGAGCAGAGCTCCTGGACGTTGCAGAGGGTTGGAAGACATCGTTCCTGGTCACATGCCTTGATGAGGCTTGGAGGTGTGTGTGTGTGTGTGTGTGTGTGTGTGTGTGTGTGTGTGTGTGTGTGTGTGATGTATATGGGTGTGTGTGTGTATGCGTGTATGTGTATATGTGCATATGTGTGTGTACACATGTATGTGTATGTGTATGTATTAGTACGGTGTGTACATGTGTGTGTTCTTTTTCCAGCAGTGGAAAGAAAATAAACTAAGATGGAAATTGAGATCTGATGTGGACTGGTTCTGGGAAAAACATTGGCAACAACAATAACACACATACGTGTGTGCACACATGCATGGACACACATACACACATGCACGGGCACACATACACACACACAGGTGCTCGGTTGGATAGCAATCAGAATGCACAGAACAGTAAGTGGCCCCCAGGGGTGGGGTCGCTAGCACTCACGGCTGTGCACAGGGGGTGTTTATAAGCCAGTTAAGCCCTGGCGTGAAATCAGACCAGGTGGGAGAAACCCACGTGCACTGTGAGCCTGCGCTGGCTGACCCCACAGCTGGGGTGCCCGGCCCCTGCGGATGGGACCATCCATTAGAGTGTCAAAGCTCATTATAAACGTAACGTTTGCATTCTCAACTGTGGCGTGGAGGAGGTGTCACTGCTGTCCTGGCCTCAGAAGGGGACACTGGAGCCTGCAGAGGTATGACAGGCGTTTGTGCTGAGCTGCCCAGTGGCTCTCAACCTTCCTGACGCTGCGACCCTTTCACATAGTTCCTCATGTCGTGGTGGGGTGACCCCCAACCATAAAATTATTTCGTTGCTACTTCATAACTGTGATTTTGCTGCTGTTATGGATTGTAATGTAAGTATCTGATATGCAGCCCCCGTGAAAGCGTCGTTCGACCCCTCCCAAGGGGTCGTGACCCACAGGTTGAGAACCACCACTCTAGCTGGTGTGAATGCTCACCTTGTCCTGGGATGTGCTACTTCTAGGCTTGGAGTCTGAGAGAGGGAAACAGTTGTTCCCAGGAGCACACAGAGAGCACAGTGAGGGGGAGCGGCGGGGCCTGGTTTTCTCTCTCTCTCTCTCTCTCTCTCTCTCTCTCTCTCTCTCTCTCTCTCTCTTTCTCTCCCTCTCCCCCTTCTGCCATGTGTGGTCTGGGTTATGGCCAGCAGGTAGCGAATTGTGTACCTGGGCTCTTCTACAAGCTTCCACTCCCTGGAAAGCCTCGTCTTGGGGTGCCACCCCTCCAGGGTGCAGGGAGATCAGCGGACCTCCCCTCCCCGGGAAATGGCCAGTGTGCTTTTGCCTCTGCAGCAGGATGGGTGACTGGTGTTCCCAGCCTTCAGGAATGCCCGATTGAGGCCATCTAATTTGTAGCTCATCGTCCTGATGGCCAAAGAGGCCATCTGAAACTCCCGGAGCCAGGCCAGGCAGGGGAAAGGTGAGACTCTCATGAGGTTGTGCCTTCTCGGAGCCCAGCAAGGTAAAGAAAAGCGTGAACTGAAATGGGGCAGAGGGCTGGGGACACTGGCCAGGTCTAGGGTCCTACCCCTCTCAGCTGTTCCTGCTCGTCCTCATGGTGCAGTGAGCAGGTGGTGGGGTGAGGGACATGGGGTAGTTGTGGTGGTTGGAATGTGAATGGCCCCCACAGGCTCTTCTGTTTGAACCCCTGGTTACCAGGGGAGGTGTGTGTCCTTATTGGAGGAGATACGTCACTGGGGGTGGCCTCTGAGCTTTCAAAAGCCCACGACAGGGGTGCTGCAGATATGAGTCAGCAGCAGTTTATTGCTCTTTCAGAGGACTCGGGTTTGATTCTTAGCACCCACTTGCCACCAACTATGATGCCAGTTTCAGGGGGTTCAACGGGCACACATGTGGTGGTGCACATACGTGCACACAGGCAAAACAGTCATACACACACAAAGTAAAACAAATAAATCGTCACAAAATTAGGAAAAAGCAGTTTGGTGTGATACCCAGTTTGCTGCCTCTCTGCCTCCCACGTGCGGACCCGGATGTGAGATCACAGTTACTGCTCCACCGCCATGCCTGCCTGCCTGCCTGCCGCCATGCTTCCTGCCTTCATGGTCATGGACTCTAACCCTATATAACCACGGCCCCAACAAATGCTTTCTCTTATAAGTTGCATTGCTCATGGATTTGAAAAGTAGCTAAGACAGACGTTGGCACAGAGGTCTCAAGAGCAGGGTCTAAGCCAGAGGTGCCCATGGGGGTGAAAAAGGTTTTAGTTACCTCACTATTTTATAATGGGCCCATCTGGGGCCCCTGAGCCAGCCTGGAGGCCGTGGTCCTGGAGACAGACTCCAGGGGGGCCCTCAGCCTCCTGCCAGTGTGAAGGGGTACTCCAGTAAGTCCAGCCGCGCACGAGAAGGGCCCCGATACTGTCACAGGTCAGCCAGCACTGGGATTGTGATCTTAGACCTGTGCTGGGAGGAGACATCCTGCAGAGCCTCTGTGCTCTGTGTGAGTCGGCAGGGTGGAGGTCACGGATCTCAGCCTCCTGTGAAATCAAGAGATTCAGTTAGCAGGACATGCAGGGAAGATGCTGTTTCACCAAATGCTCATTTTACTGTAAACTTTCTTACACGGAGTAGGCTTCAGAATAAGAAGTGCATCCACGCTTCTGCCGGCCTCCAGTGCTCTGTGTGCCCCGTGACCTTGCTGTGTTTCACCTGATGGCTGGACGGGCCAGTGTTTTCACACAGCGCCCTGACAGACACACGGAGGACTCTTGGTATTGGGGATGCCGCCGTGTCCTTGGCCAGCAGGATGCTTTCATTTCTGATCTTACGGGACTAGGTTTTATTTGTGCCTCTCTGTTGATGAAATGTTCTGCAGCACGCAGCTGTGCATCCAGTGGAGATAAGACATTGCACATATCCAGCCACACTGGCTCCCCTCAAGGTAGGCTCCCCACTGCACAGATAGGGAGACCAAGGCTCCCAGTAGGTCTGCCACTGGCCCAGGTGACACTCGGGGGTGGGGTGGGGATCAGAACCAGGCCCCGGGTGGCAGAGTCTGTTTTCTTCGTCACTTTTGTTCAGGCTTGCGGATCAGTGCCAGCCAATAAGAAGGCCACACGAGCCACGCATGTGACACAGACCTCCTAATACTGTCGTTCAAAAAAAGGAAAAGGAAAGGAACGGGAAGCTCATTTAATATACTTTTAGTTTGACCAGCCCACAGGGTATTCAACTTAACGGGACCCGGCATGAGTGATGACCATGAGGCTTCTAACCGTCAGGACTCAGTTCTGCCTTCTGCCACACGGTGCCCAAACACTGAACTCAGGCCATCGGACTCCGCAGCCAGTGTCTCCACCACCGAGCCGCCTCACCCGCTTGGCCTTTGACCTTTGTTTTCATTCTGAGGCGACTTCACATTTACGGAGGGCTCCTGAGCCAGGCGAGCATCCTCCCCATGCACGAGGGCTCCGGATGCCTCGCGGCTGCCAAGTCTGGCCTCACGGCTTCAGGAAGAACGCACACACGGAGTCAAATGGGAGAGTAACCGCCACCTTCTCACCCTCTGGGTGTCTTTCCTGCCTCCTCCACAGGGCTCCAGGTCACTGGAAGGACATTTACTCCGCCTTTCGATGAGCCCTGGGGATGTGGGATGTGAACTGTGTTGTGATGGATCACTCTACCCTTGGAGGGAACCGTGGCCATCTCCATGCTGGAAGTGGAGAGACTGAGGCTGGGGAGGGGATGCACTATCCTAAATCACAGAGAGAGTGTGCATGATGCAGCCGGGAGGTGAACCCAGGTCCTCTGTTCATCTCAGTCATTTCTCCTCCCCGTTCCCAGCAGCAGAGCCCATGAACTCACACGGCCCCTTCCATACTCTGCAGTTGGCTGATTTATTTATTCAGTGTCACTGACTTGCATGAACTCATAAGCATGCAAAGATACCTGCTAAGTGTTCGGAGGAGGAGTCGAGGAGGAATGCTGAAGCTCAGGTGAGTGTGGGAGCCCGTTCTCAGGTTCCTCGTGGCTTTACCCAGCAGGTCCGCATAGAGAGGATGATTAGGACCACGGGCCTGAGTGCAGGTGTCTGAGATGGTCTGCACTTGGCTGTGCTGGGGGAGGAGGTCTTTTGCTCCACCCCTTGGCGTCTCTATAAAAACCCTGGGGCAGCGACAGGGCTCGTTGGGAAAGGTTCCAGGCCCTCTCGAGGCTGTCCTGTATTTTCTATCCGGTTATCTTCACAGTCTAAATCCTTCCATCTAATATGTCCTGCTGCTCGCACTCAAGAAAACTCTGGGGAGCTGTGGGGTTGTTGGTAAACTCCCCGCAGGTGAAGCCCTGTGTCCTCCAGGTAGCCTTCCCAGGTCTCTCCCCCTCCAGATGGTAAGCATGGGTGGTAAGAGTGTTGGGTTCTGCCATGCAGGATTTAAATTCTAGACCCATGTTTTACCTGTTCTGCATTCTTGACATCTCATTTCACTTTCTCCCAATGAACGAGGGGCAGAGTGATTGTGATCCACCACCCCCCATGACTGTGCAGAGAGCACCTGCACTTTATGGGTGGGAGGAACCTGGCACAGGTTACCTGGGTCAGAAGCGTCCAGAAATGAGCCTGGCCCATCTTTCCAGACCCCTCAAATCGGGCGCTCTGAAAGTTTCCTCCCGATGCCCGGGCACGTCCGCTCTGACTCTGGTGGCTTTATTTCTAGCTCGAGAGCGTCAGGGACAAAGCCAGCCCTCTTAGTTGCAGCACTGTTAATAAATTATGGGGAACCGGGGACATTTTAATACAAAACCGAGAACCGCGAGCACAAAGCAGCTTGGGGAGAGCGCCCCTCCTATTCCCCTGGTACTCAGAGCTGAGAGGCCTCCTCGGGGGATTTATATCAAGTGGAATATTTAAGGGTAAGGAGCAGAGGTCCTTTTGGCGCGCTCTGTTCAGGGACGTCACCTCGCGCTGTCTTGAACGAGGATGAGTGACATGAGAGGCTGAGCACAGAGAAGTGGGAGAATCTGCCAAGAATCGTCAATTATGCAAAAAAAAAAATTGCTTGTCCAAAAGAGTGATGTGTCTGGCTTTCTTCCCCAGATGGAGTTCAGTATTCTGGCCCAGGCCTTCCCAGACTGAGATTTTTCTAGAGGCACCGGGTGGCGTATGACTCTCCCATCTCATGTGTGATCATATGCTGGTTGTGCTGAGGGTGACCTTCCTCCTGCTTCAGCAGAGGCGGCTTTTAGATGTGTGCTGTGTTATTCCAGGCTACAGGTTATTCCCAGCACCATACCCGGGAGAGATCTCTGTAGAGTGAATGTAGCAGCCACCGCGGCCTGCTGTCGGCTCTCAGGCAGCAGCTCCATGGGAGGGGCACTTAAACGTGGTGATGTATCGTGTACCCTAATAAAGTTGTGTGAGGACCAGAGGACAGAGCCAGCCACTAGAATAGACATGGAGGTCAGTCAGTGGTGGCACACACCTTTAATTCTTTAATTGGGAGGCAGAGATCCGTCTGGATCTCTGTGAGTTCAAGGCCACACCAGAAACAGAGCCAGGCAGTGGTGGCACACACATTTAATCCCAGGACTGGGAAGCACACTCGCCTCTAATCCCAGGAAGTGACAGCTGAGCAGAGAAAGATACATAAGGCGGGCGAGGAGACAGGAACTAAAGCAGTTCAGCTGAGACCCTTTCGTGTGAAGACTCAGAGGATTTCAGTCAGAGGATTTTTGGGGTGGGTGAGGTGATAGGTGGTGGCTGTGGCTTGCTCTGCTTCTCTGATCTTTCAGCTTTCACCCCAGTATCTGGTACTCAGGGTTTTATTATTATTATTATTATTATTATTATTATTAGACCATCTAAGAAGACCACTTCAACCCTTGCTTATCTGCTAATAGTTCTGGTCTGGACTGGGCTCGGCTGGTCCTCTGTGGTTTTATTCAGGCAAGCTGATGGGTTCATCAGCCCCGGCTTCTTCAGAGTGGTCTCACTCGGGTTCTGTGGTTGGTTGGTTAGCTACTGTCAGGAGTTAACAGAAGTCACTGGGCTCGAGGCCTTGTGCCCTTCAGTGGGCTAGCCTAGGCTTTCCTGCCTGAGGATCGGTGAGATTCTAGAAGAAAAACCTGAAAAGAATTCAGGTCTTTAAGGAGTAGGCTCATGACATCACTCTTAACACATTCTGCTCTTGGATGGGCAGCGCAGACTGGAGGGGTGAGAGACCGTTCCAGTGCAACGTGTGATGTGCAGGGTCCATGCAGGTGCAAGGTGAGTTTGCAATGTGTCTATCACAATAGATGAGTAAAAGTAATTAGTCCTCCCCTGGGAGCTGGTATCGGAGGGGACTGGGGAAGAACTCATATCCTGAGGGGAAATGGATGATTTATGAGGGCTGAGGGTGGGGCTCAGTGATAGGGCATGTGCTTAGCACGCTTAAGGCCCTGGAGCCATCTACAGCACCCCAAACACACCTTGATAAAACAGATAGCTGTTTGGGGGTACCCAGACACCCAGCACTTCGGGGGAGGGGGGAGTAAGTGGGCTTCCTGAAGGCTACTTCTGACCCACACCTTGATAATGGGATGGGTTGCACATGATAAAGGAAGTGCTAAATCCGTGGGGGCTGTGGAGAAGGACACAGCGAGAGTCAGAGGTGTGGGAGGAGGTGTCTGTCGTGACAGTTGAGGTGGATGCCAGGTGACCCAAAGGCAGGACCTGGGTTTGGGGGCGGGTGGTAGAGCAACGCTGTGACCCCTGCAACTCGGCATCTGTGAAACTGTCACGGCTCTCTCAGGTCACTTGTATGTCCTCTGTCTTCGCACCCTCGGGCCCCAGGCACCCCCGTGATGGCAAGTCCCATCAGGGCCGCTTCTGCATCCTTTCAGTTTTTAGTTCCTTAGACTCTGTGGCTTGCCGGCCATGATGCATGTATAGACTGTTTTTGTAGAACCAGAGGCGGGTCAGCTTGCTTCGGACCCTGAGCAACCCACAGCATGTTAGGGTGTTATACCATAGCCAGTCCCTGACTCTATGTCCTGAGCACCTGCCCTGGGGCTAGGCAGGACCCTAGGTGGGTGCTAGTGGCTGGAGTGACTTAAGGACACCTGTAGATGGTGTTGAGATCTTCCACCTGGGTTCTGGCAGCCATGCAGAGGGGTACAGCCCACCCCTACACATTCCCACCCGCTAGACTTTCAAAACCACAAGGGAAATGCCTGTCTGTAAACAGAGCCCTGGGGACTAAAGTGGTCAAGATGTCCAGCTGGGGCCCAGGGTGCCAACACCTCACCCTGCTCTCCCCTGGGTGCCATCAAGCTTCTCCCCGAAACTCCTAGTCCAGCCCTGGTTAAAATGTGATCCCTTTTATTTGTGTAATGGAGACGAAGTTCCCGGGTCTTCCGGGGGCATCAATCCAGAGATTTATTAAGCAATTTAAAATACTATTGTCTCTCACTTCAGGGTGAGATTGAGGGGTGTTGTTGCAGGAGTCAAGGCGGAGCGGCAGCCTCCGAGCCGGGAGGGGTCTGTACCTGGGACTCAATAGATATTCATGAACGTTCCCGTATTTAGTGCGGGAAATAACTTAATACCGACAGTGCGATGGAATAATAGCCATTTCCTGGCTGACTTGCAGGCCTCAGAAAATGAGATTGCGGCAGCTTCATTTTTCTTGTCTTTTCCCGGGTGCGCTCGCTGCCAGCGCGGGCAGTGGATTCTCTCTGCATTTCCAATGAGCTGGGCTGCAGCCCCCACCTGCTGCCACCATCCCAGGCCACACAGCTCATTGTTAGCCCTTGCCTGCTGTGACCTTGGCCCGGTCTCCCTTGCATGGCACCCTGTACCCTGTTTCCTGGGCCATGTCAAGACTGGAGGGGGGCTTAGCAGGCTACACACCTGCTATGTTTCAATGTTCATTAAGTCATCCCCTCATTTATTCATTCACCCATCACTTATTTATTCTTTGTCATTCATTCATTCATTCACTTATCATTTGTTCACACACTCAGTCCCTCATGCACTCGCTCATTCATTAATTCCTTCATCCACTTGTTCACTTATATGACAGTTCACCACAAGTCTTGCTGCCAGGCACTGGAAGCTGAAGGTACAGACAGTGCACAGACAAGGTGCAATCGATCTCAAGTGGCTCTCACAAGTAGGGATGGTTTGGGACCGGCCCCTCTTGATTTCTCAAGCGGACCCCACCACAGGCACCATGGGCTCCTCTCCTTTGGATTCCGTAGGTGAGAACATGGAGGTCTGTTGTGTGAACTGACACCCCCTCACACACATCTGGGATCGCAGGGGTGGCCTGCCTCACACTCCTGCAGGATGTCCACCATCCACCGAGGCTGGAGTGGAGAAGGAAGAAGGCACAGGCTTGTGAAATGGCCTCATGCTGACCCGAGAGATGCTGTTCTGGAAGGTGGGGATGGCTTGGAGCAGGGGTGTGTAGGGAAGGGTACTGAGAAAGAGGAGGGGACGGACCCTGGGGGACTGGACTTAACCTGTGGGCAGAGGGGGCTGATGAATTTTAGCCAGGGATGTGAATCTGTTCGGGACATATCCCTTAGCCCACCAGACCATCTCATCCTTCACAGCCCTGTCCTGGGGGCAGCCCTGCCCAGGACCACAGCCGTAGGGTCTCATGCCCTTTGGCTGGAGCTCAGCTAGTAAGATGAGTGCGTGGGAGAGGAAAAGCATGGGGCGGAAGGTCATCAAGGTGGGCAGCTCCCACCCCATGGTGTCCTTCCGGGTCAGGGGGACCTTTCCCCTTCTTCCGCAGTGTGGAGGCAGCTGAGCAGTTGCTGCAGGCTGCAGGGTTTCCTCCTGGTCTTCATCCTGAGAGCCTGGTAAACCTTTCAACATGTACCTCTAACGATGCAGGCCTTTGGGGCTACTTCTCGGGTCCGAGACCCTCAAAATCCAGGTGTGCTCAGCTCTGTGCTGCCTTTGGAGGCTTGGGGGTCAGGATCCGTCTCTTGGCTTCTCCCAGCTTGTAGGAGATTTATACATCCCTTGGCTTGTGGCCCCTTCTTTATTGGTTGAGTGGTTGGTGTATTGCGTGCCCGGTTGAAACCAGGGCCTCCCAATGCCAGGCAAGTGTTCACTGCTGACCAGTGCCTCGGCTTCCTCACTGAACCTTCCGTGCTGGCGCATGGCCTCTTCGGACGCCTTCCATCTCCTCTCTCACCTGACAGGGACCCTCAGTGTTCTCTGCCTCCACCTGGCAAACCAGCATCTCTCCCACCTTGCCATCCTCAGTTGCATGGTCACAGCCTCTTTGCCATTCGAGCAGGCGAGGCAAGAGGCTCTGGGGACCTGGCTGTGGCAGGCTGTTTCAGCCAGGAAATTTGGGGCTTAGAGAGGCTCAACTGGGCTCTGATTGGCCGAGCGCACGTATGCAAATGAGGCATGTAATAAAGACCAATCAGGAGAGGGCTCTCCAACCTGGGAAAGGAAAGCAAAAGCCCATCAAAATCTGACTGTCCTTGACCAGGGCCTGGGCTTCATCCTACACCGAGGCTGCAGCAGCCCTAGGGAGTGGGGGCACAGGGATGGGAAAACAGGAGGCTTCCTCTCTGTAGCTCTGACTGCTGCCCCGTGTTGTGTAACAGTTTCTTCTGAGATTGAAACATTCCGTCGTGCATGAAGTTCCTTAAGCAGGAAAGTAACAAGCTCAACCTCGCTCCAGGAAGTCCCTGAAACCGACCAGATTCACTAAGCCCCTCCCTGCCAGAGTAAGCAAGAAAAGCTGAGGGTCCCTCTCAGAAGAGCCGAGCCAAGCGGCAAGGACAACTCTGAGACCAGACCAGCTGCCTGGAAGAAACAGAGACGGTTTCAGAAACCACCCAACTGCCCAGAAGAGGTTTAGACCACCCGAGGTACCTAGAAAGGACACTCTGACCTGCTGAGCTGCCTGCGGGCTGTGCAGTGTGCTAGGTTCCCAGCATCGTGAGCTGTCACTCGTGCTGGGGCGGACTTGTGCGATGCAGCTGCTTTGGAGTCATTTCTGCTCCTGTATGTGACCCCTCACCCATATTCCTGTAAGTCACCCCAGTGAAACTCACGGTTCACCAGGGTGGGCTTTGATGGTACCCAGACTCTGGTCTGGGTGAGTAGGTGTGTGGATGTGTCCCCTGGGCAAGGTTTTGTCACACAGTGCCCAGGGAGAGCAGCATGCTGCACTGTGGTTTTCACTCTCCCAGTCTATAGCTGGGAAGTTTGGGTCATGACCGGGGACATCATGGCTGGGGATGTCCCATGTTCCCGGAGAAGCTCTGGCCACAGCCAGGGCATTCCTTTTTGGAGGGAATACACATGCTGCCTCCCAGAGGGCAGATAGCAGGTAGGTACAGGTGTGGGAGCCAGAGAGGCATTTGTGGCTGTGCCCGGCTCCTCCCGTGAAGCTGACTCACAGTTGTCTTAGGGTCAGGCCTCAGAACGCCCCATGTTCCCAGCCAGTTTTCAGTGTGTAGAATGTTGGGACCGTCAGAGATGGCATTCGTCGTTTCTGTGTGACCGTGACCACAGCTCCTGATGGGGGCCGTGGAATGGAGGGCTTCCTGAGCAGCGGCCCCCCCCCCCCGGTATTGTCAAATGTTTGTCATGGGTATTCTTGGGCCAGCTTCCACGGAATTCCACAATATTTAAACACGTGTGTCTGGGGCCAGCGAGATGGGGCCAGTGAGATGATAAAACCACTTACCTTGAAGCCTGGGGGCCGGAGTTCGATCCTCGGAAGCTGTGCAAAGATGAGAACTCACTCCACTGTGAGATCAGCTGTCCTCCGACCATCACATGTGCAGTCATGTAAACACACACAATAATAAAATGAAAACAACTCACGTCTTTATTTTGGTCATTTTGGCTCCAGCAGTGACTGCGAATTTTCAGCCCTTCCCTCCATTCCCTCCTCTGTCCTCCCCTCCCCTCCCCTGCCCTGCTGTGTCCTCCCCTGTCCTCCCCTGGTTCCCCTCCCTGTGCTGGTTGGTTTTTGTCAATGTGACATGAACCTATCCAGGAAGAGGGGACCTCTACTAGAGAACATGCCTCCGTCAGATTGGCCCGCAGGCAAGTCTGTAGAGGGTTTTCCTGATTAATGATGGATGTGGGAGGGCCCAGCTCACTGTGGGACAGTGCCACCCTGGCCCCTGCGGCCCCCCCCCCACACCCCGCGGCAGATGGTCCTCCATTGTGTAAGAAAGCAGGCAGGGCAAGTCATGGGCAGCAAGTGCCTCCTCTCCAGGAAGTCTCCCGGATACCTAACTCTGGCCTGGCCTGTTTGTCCCCTCCCACTGGAGGGCAAGGGTACTTGAGAATGGTAGGCATCTCGCTGGAGCCCTTGACCATACCCATATCTCTTCACTGCCTTATCACACAGCAGAGCAGGCTGGCGATACATGTTGGGTGCCTCTGGGATTGGCGCTGTGGTCCCCCCTCCTCAGACAGCCACCTTGGATCCCTTTAGGAATTGCTGGAGGAACTCCGGCTGTGGAAGGAGGAGGAAGCTGGGTCAGGCTCAGCAGCAGCTGCGGGAGCTTCCAAGGGATTGCCTGCACCCCTGATGGCTTTCCCCTCCATCCTCCCAGCTCCTGGAAAAGGCCAGGACCAGGGGAAAGGCAGCCAGGAGGTTGCTGCACAGCCTGGGAAGTCGTGGCACCTGCTCCAGCAGCCAGCAGCCGGGAAGTCTCTGAGTGCCAGATCTTCCCGCCACGCTGTTTTGGAGGAGAATTTGGCCCGCTTTCCTCCTGCTGGGGACTCACAAAATCTGATTTGAAATCCACTCAAGTGTACATTAACTGACTTCCTCTTGGCTCAGGCTGAGGGGCCTATAATTAGAGCAGCCACCATGCCACTTAGTGGGTTTCATTCACACAGGCGGAAAGTGCACTTGCAGAGAGAGAAGCAGCAGCAAACTTGGGAGAGTTGCCACGTGCCGCCGGGGCGATGCGCAGGCTGGCTGCCTCTCTCTGTGATCTCAGCTGGCTGGTCTCGGGTGGGGCCGCCACCTCCACGAGTCCGTAAGCGCTCCGAGCTCGGAACACACCAGGCTCTCGTTCGAAGCCCCGTTCAGCCATAGGGGAGAGCATGGCGACTGAGTCTGCCTCTGCACCTGGGAACGTGGGTGCTGTCAGTCATCAGACTTCCACGGCTGTTAGCGCCACCGTTAAAGCCACGAAACAAGGTGTTTCCTGTTTATTGAGCACTTACTGTGTTCCAGGACGAGTTCCCACACTTTACATGAATTAGTGGTTTGGTGACAATGTCATGTGCTCACTGATGTCAATGCCTCCTTCATACATTTAGGGAAACTGAGTCACAGGAAGTCATGTTACTTACACATGACCACACAAGAAATAGCTTCCTCTTCCTCCTCCTCCTCCTCCCCCTCCTCCTCCTCCTCCTCCTCCTCCTTCTTCTTCTTCTCTCTCTCTCTCTCTCTCTCTCTCTCTCTCTCTCCCCCCCCCCAACTCTCATCTGTTCCACAGCCTTTCTGCCCTTCTCCCAGATTCCTACCTAGTGTCTATCTGGCTCACACTACTTCCTAGTGTTGGCACTGGGGACCGGCCCTTTTCTCCCCTTGGCTGGTGCACATGGGGGCACTGCTGGCTCACCATGTAACCGAAGGTGCCGGACCAGTGTCTTTGCTGAATGATGGGACAGTTGCCCTTGATCCTTGGGCTGGAGGGGAGCCCAGGCTCAGGGATCGCATTTGTCAGCCTCTGCTGCAGTAGGAATCTGTCCCGATGTCTTCATGTTTGGAGATGTTGCCTGTGTTCTATCAGTTCATAGCTGGGTGAAATCTTCCCGCTTCCTCTGGAAGGGACGAAGCTTCCTCCCTTTCTCTGGCTTTTCTAGGCTCCAGGCCACCTAAGATGTAAGGTGACATTGGGCAGTGCCTTAGCATCAGGGTGGACTGCTGGGGTTGTAGATGGAGAAAGAGAGTGGACATAAGGTCAGGAGGGAACTGGGATCTGGCAGGGTCTCCATTATTACCCGTTTCTTAGAGGCATGTTACGTGTGGGATTGGATGGTGCTGGAGGCTGAACTGGTTGGTCCTTTCATATCCCAAAGTCACAACCCCAGGTCTCACAATGTGACTTCAAGTGGAGATAGGGCCCCTGAGCTGTCACTAGTTAGGGTAACTAGCTCCTTACATGAGGGGGCTTGATTAGATGCTTGCATGCACATGGAGAATCTTCGGGGATACTGGCTTTTGGTGCCAAACACCCCAGGAGCTATTACATCACAGCAGGTCCCTCCTCCTCTGTGTCCCCAGAGAGAGCCTAGCCGTGTGACATCTTTTATTTTTTATTTTTTAAAATTACATTTATCCTCTATGTATGTGTGCATGTATGTGTGTATGTATATGTGTGTGTGAGCATGTGTGTGTATGTGTATGTATGCTTGCATGTGTGTGCATGTGTGTGTATGTGCATACACACACATGCCCACGTAGATGTCAGAGATCAACTTGCAAGACTAGGTTCTCTCCTTTTTCTACACAGGGCCCAGGGATTGAACTCGGTTTCTCAGCAACTCCCGTTTTACCTGCTAAGCCACCTGGTTGGCCTCACTATGATGTCCTAACTCAGGCTTCTTCCCTCAGCACCACGAGGTGGTTCATTTCTGCCCTCAGTCCCCCAGACCATGGTACATGTCACAGCAGCCCCAGGGATGTGACCTCAGGGAGATCTCGGCTGCTTCCCGGGCAGGACACAGAGGTGGGAAGCTGGTGCTGACCTTGAAGCTGAGAGTGGAGCGTGTGTGCGCTGGGGCGTGGGGACGGACCTCGGTCTCTTTATTTCTGCACAGCACTGGCTGTAATTCTGGCTCCTCTGTCGTAAGAAGTCACAGCGGCTGCTGCAGTTTGGATGTGGTCTGTCCACAAGGTTCACACATGGAGGCTTTTCAAGAGGTCTGGTTGTTGGTGACTGTCATGAGTGCCCTGGGAAGGGACTACTGCTGGCCCTGGGGAGTGGGTTGGGGCTCACAGGAATGGGTTCCTTCCTAAGAGCGAGCCTGGCTGCTTCTTCCTCTCTCTCTCCACCCCCGCCCCCCCGTCTCTGTCTCTGTCTCTGTCTCTGTCTCTGTCTCTGTCTCTCTCTCTCTCTCTCTCTCTCTCGTGTGTGTGTGTGTGTGTGTGTGTGTGTGTGTGTGTGTGTGTGTGAGAGACATAGGACACCATCTGCTATTCTGGGATCATAGCCAGGCACATGTGACACCATCTGCCATGTTGTGAGGCCGCCAGAACCCAGCACTGTGCAGCCTGGACTTTCCAGCCACCAGCACCGGGCGTTGCCCAGTGTCAGGCATTTGGTTACAGTGACTCAGTAGAGTAAGAAGACACCATTCCTCAGCACTGCTGTGAGATCAAGCAGTGTCCCTCACACAGACACATAGGATCTGCCACATAGTGCACAGCTGGCTTCCTCGTGAGGCTTTGGTGACCCTGGGCAAGCCTCCAGCCTCGGTTTCCCACTCTGTAAAGGTCCTACTAACCCTAAACACATTGCTTCTCTTCTAGACATTTAATAAGGCCTAAAAACATGTGTTTCCATGACAGTGAGATAAATAACCATTAAAGCGCATGCCCCAGTGGTGAGTAACTCACCGTCTTCTACGACGCTCTTTCCATAGAGGATGGGGATGTCGCTCAGTCGTCACTGACGGGAACCTTCCGAAGCCGGTTTGTGTGCAGGCTTTGAAATGAGAGCCCTGAGGTTGAGAGGCCACAGAGAGAGCAGACTCCAGCTTTCCAGTGCCCCTGCCCTGTCCATGCCCTGCCACCATGGATGGGCTTCCCTCTCTCTGTCTCTGTACTTCCTCCTGAGGACCCTAGTGTCTGCAAAGCAGAGGGCTGGGAACAAGCGGGCATATTGTGGTTCATTTCTGGAATATCGGGAGGAATCTCCAGAGGCCCCATGGTGTAGGCTTGGTACTGGACTTGGTGCTGTTGGAAGGCGGTGGGACCTTTGAGAGGTGAGACCTAGTAGATGGTCTCCAAAGGGATCGGGGACCTCTCTGCTGCCTTTCTGCTCATTTTCATGGCTGCCACGAGGGGGACAGCCTGGTTTTGCTCCACCCCACTGTGTGCTACCCCAGGCCCACAAGTGGCAGAGCCCCCCGGGTGGGAACCCCAGGCAGTCTTTTCTTTTTGTAAACGGATGACACCCACGCTGTGGAGATGGATGGGGGCTAATGACTACATGGGGGCTTGGTCCATGGTGGTAGCCTCCTTCCTGGTCTCTCTCTCCTCACACTGGTCTCACTCTCCTAAAACACAACTCGGCTGTCACCACTCCCTGCTTCTAATCTGAAGCGCCATGGTGCACAGAGAGGACCCCACAGGCCCTTGCCTGGCTAATGAACCCACGTGGTCTGATGTTAGCTCTTCTTCCAACCCTGCCTCGGGCCCTTCTTCCTCACTGGCCTCATCCACACTCAGGCCTCTTCATGCCTCAGATTCACTGTCCTCGAGTCTTACCCCAGAGACTCCCTCTGCATGGCCTTCTGCCTGGGCACCACATGGCTTCGTATCTCATCCACCAGGCCTTCACTCCAAGCTGGTCTACACCCAGAACCTCTTGTGTGCATCCCAGTGGCCAGTCTGCACCCACACGTGACCTGTCTCACAGAATCGGACCATTGCAACCATTGTGCATGGCTTCCAGGTGTTTCAGGTGTTTAGGTCTCAGCTCTTGGGTGGATGTCTGTCCTGCTCACAGGCCTGAGAGTTTGGGGACAAGACTGCAGCCAGCCTGCTGCTGTTTCCAGTCAGACCCTATGTGACTAGAGCTGCGGCACCATTGGCTACAGGGAAAACCTTATCTCTGCTGGGTACGGCTTTCCAAATATGACCAGTTGGGGGAAGAGGGCCCACACTCCTGTAAGGAGCCCCACAACTGTGCTCTGTAAGGGAGCCCAGTCACTGCATTGGTTTTTCCAGAGTGAATCTCAGTAGATCTGAGTCTGGGTTTGTCACTGGGACTTTATACGAATAGAGGGAGGGGTAGAAGTTGTTCCTGTCCTCTACTCAGCAACAAGCTAACATTGCAGAGTTTAGGTTTGGTATACAAAAATAAATTCTGTGCTTGTGTACATAGGTGTGTGTGTGTGTGTGTGTGTGTGTGTGTGTGTGTGTGTGTGTGTACACCTGGGTGTATGTTTGTGTATGTATAGGTGCCAGTGTGTATGTGCATATATGCATGTGTACTTATATAGGTGAATATGCATGTATATGTGTGTACGCACGTTTTGTGTAAGTGCACATGTGTGCCCATTTACACTGGGCCAGAGGTCAACCTTGTGTTCTTCAGGGTCATCCATCTTATTTTTTGAGGGACAGTCTCTGGTTGGCCTGGGGATAGCTGATGAGGCCAGGCTGCCTGGGCTGTTAGTCCCAGAGATCCTCCTGGCTCCAGCTCCTGAGCCTGGGGGTTCTGATGTGTGCACCATGCCTGGCTATTTCATCAGGGTTCTGAGGACTGAACTCAGGTCTTGATGCTTGCAAGGCGAGTGCTGAGCCACCTCCCACATCCTCCTTGAGTGTTTTTAATCGACGCATGGTAACTGTCCGTGATGGTCTGGTGTGGTGTGATGGTGTGGTATGGCATGTGGCAATCACCCATCTGTCACCATTCACATTTATCTTTCCTGGGTTGGGGGCATTTAAAACCTCTCAATGAGCCAAAAAGACTCATTGGCCTTCTTGGACGGCTGACGTGTGAACATGTGAGTTCGGGGTGGTCGTCAGAGAAGTGGGACATGATTCCAACTCCAGGCACCTCCTGGTGTGTTGGGGTTTGGTCTTTAAAAGAAGCAACTGAAGAAACAAATGATCGACCTGAGGAGGAACAGTGTGTGAGGGGCGTCAGGCCACCTAGGAAGCCAGGGACTGTGTCCTCCACTGTCCCGTCTCCAGAGCCCAGCGGTCTCCTGTGCACACAGTTCCACTGACTGTGCACCCGGTGACTGTCTAGAGAAAGAACAAGTGTGACAAAACACAGTTTTGGGGGATTTGGATCTTGTTCAGCTAAAACAAACATGTTCCGGGCAGAGCTGACAGTTTGGGGGATGGAGGATTGTCTTCAAAGGGACTCTCCAAGTTCCTTCCAGCTCCGAGACTTAATACCCCAAGGGTTTTTTCTTTAACTGGGCTGAACCAGATACAGCCAGGGTGGTTTCCCCCTTTTCTTATCAGGAGTGTTAAGGTTTAAATATGAACTATTCCCCCACAGGCTCAAGTTTTGAACTCAGGTCCCTGGATCCTGGCACCACTTTGAAGGTGGTGGGAACTTTAGGAGGTGGGGCCTGACTGGTCACCAGGGATGAGCCTGGCTGGGTCTGGTCCTATGTTCTCTGCTTCCCATCCATATGAGGCATCACCCCAATCTCCCGAGGCCACCCTGCCTTCCCCACTGTGGGGGACTGGGAGTGCTCCGCACTGAGCTGCCTCTGTCAGGTGTTAATGTCTTGGTCACTGTTCTATTGCTGTGCAGAGCCACTGTGACCAAGTGAATGTGCAGAAGAAAGCATTTCAGTGGGGGCTGGCTTACCGTTTCAGAGGGTTGATTCATGACCGTCATGGCAGGGAGCATGACGGCAGGCAGGCAGGCATGGTGCTGGAGCAGAAGGTGAGGGCATACATCTGATCCATAGTGGGAAAGGGAGAGAGAGAGAGAGACAGACAGAGAGACAGAGAAAGAGAGAGACAGAGAGAAAGACAGAGAGAGACAAAGAGACAGACACAGAGAAAGACACAGAGAGAGACAGACAGACAGACAGACAGAGAAAGAGAGAGACAGAGAGAGAGAGACAGAGACAGAGAGACAGAGAAAGAGAGAGACAGAGAGAAAGAGAGAGACAGAGAGACAGAGACAGAGAGAGACAGAGAGAAAGACAGAGACAGAGAGACAGACAGACAGAGAGACACAGAGACAGAGAGACAGAGAGAAAGACAGAGAGACAGAGAAAGACAGAGGGAGACAGACAGACAGCCTTGTCTGTCTGGGCCTTTGAAAACTCAGATCTCACCCCCAATGACACACCTCCTCCAACAAGGCCACACTTCCTAATCTTTCCCAACAGTCAACTGGGGACCAAACATTCAACTCTATGAGCCCCAGGGGGTCATTCTCATGTAAACCACCACAGGCATTTGGCTAACAGAGATGCCAAGCTAACTAATACAGGCATTCCAGCCAGGAGGGCTTTCCTCCTCCTCCCTCTGAGTCTTCCAGCCTGAGTCCTGGGCGAGTCCCACCGGAGATGTCCTGGCTCTTGGAGGCCTGTCTCCCACAGCTATCAGCTTACTCACAATAAGCACTCTTACTAAAAGCTGGAATTTAGTCTCTGTGTGGACTGAAACTTGGCATTGCCTGCATTCCAGAAAGAGAAAGAGAAAGAAAAGAGACAGTTGGCACAGGCTTTAGGAAGAAGCTGCTGTCCAGAAACCTTCAGAGAACCACTTCAGAGGGCCTGGAGGGAGTCTTGGTGTGTGCACCAACTCCAGTCAATGTGGCTAAACAGGGAAGATTGTGTATTCAAATGAGCCCCAAGGGGAGATCTGATGTGGGTCATTTGGACCGACATGGCTAGGATTTCTAGTTTCAAGCTCACCTGATGATTTTTTCCCCCCTGAGACAGGGTTTCTCTGTGTAGTCCTGACTGTCCTGGAACTCATTCTGTAGACCAGGATGGCCATGAGTTCAGAGATCCACCTGCCTCCCAAGTTCTGGGATTAAAGGCACTCAAAACCATTGCCTGATGATTTTCTAAAAAGATGGGTCTTATGTAGTCCAGGCTAGCCTTACACTCACTGTGTAGCTGAGGATGACCTTGAACTTTGGGTCCTTCTGTATCTACCTTCCCAGTGAAGGTGTCACAGGCCGGGACCACCATGCCTAGTTTGTGTTGGTGCTGGCAATGGATCCCAGGGCTTCATGCATGCTACCCACCAGGTGACTTTGAATGTGCTGTTTCCTGTCCTTGTTTCTATGTTTCAGATGGAGACAGTTTGGCTTCGTTTGCTGTGTGGGAGTGAGTGATAGAGCAGGGAATTCGGGGCTGGGTGGCCAGCATCGCCTCAGCTTGAGGATGAATTTCCTTCTCTGAGGCGCTCACACCATGAGTGTTCGCTGTGGGCTCTCTAACAGACATTCAGCCAGCCCTTCCAGCCCTTGCAGAGAAAAATGGCTGCAGCATCTCAGAGTGGCGGTCTCTGGGCTCCCTACTGTGCAGTGGGGGTTCCTGAATGGCCACGTGGGAAAGACATTTCTCAACAGCACACGGCCTGAGAACATGGGCGCCGGACTTAAACTTGGCTCTTGTACACTTCCTAGCTGGGGAAGGCGGGAGTGGCCGCCTTGTAGACTGACTGGGGAGAGGGCAGTGTGGCTGCTCAGAGTTGGTAAGCCTGGCACACCGGCCCCGCTCTTCCACCTAAGTCCCAGACAAGAGAACTCCAGCACAGGCATTTGGTCTTCGCGACGCTGCTGCAGGATGTAGGTGGGGTGTGTGTGTGAGGTGGAAGCTGGGACGCTTTAGATGGCCAGAGGAAAACAACTTTCTTTCTTGCTAACTGCAGTTCTGTGAAGACCGAGTCAAGAGAGTGTTCTCTCCACATTGTTTCCGGACTCTCCATATTCAGGACCACGGACAGAGACAACCTCCTTCCCAGCCTGCTCTGGGCTACTGCACCTGTCCTGGCTTTGGGTCTCAGTCTCTCTTATGTCTGAGGAGTGGAATGGCCCTGCTTTCTAATGAGGCCTGAGAGAGGCATTGTTGCCCTCATCAAGAACCCCTGCATGCTCCAGCTTGGGTTCCTTCTACCCTCAGCCAGTTCTGAGTCATAGGTAGGTAATGAGACCGGAAAAAACAAAGGGAGTGTCATTCACAAAGCTACAGACCCCGGTAGGCTATGAGCTCTGTGATTCAGCTCTGTGCCTGAGACACCCAATTACTGGTCAGTGGTCCCTGTGAGATCACCCTGCAGACTGGGAAGAGGTGCCAGGTTATACCCCTGTGGAACCATTAAGAGAGATGCCTCCGTCCACGGCTTCCCCTCAGAGCACGCTCAGTGAATTACAGGGGCAAGTGTTGAATGCATTAATGGATCAGTGTAGCAGAGAGCTAATGGTGCAGGGGGGGGGGGGTCCTTCCCAGGCCAGGATATCAGGGCACAGCTCCCACCCTGCCCCGTTCAAACCTGGCTGGCTGCTCTGAAGTCCACATTCACATGTTGTCTGAAGCTCACATCCCGTAGCCATGCCCCTGATGTCCCGTCCCCCAGCTGGGATGGTCTGAGCAGTGTTCAAGGACAGAGTATTGAGTTCCTGTCCAGCCACTGCCAAGCCCTGTTGTCGGCAGGGTGCCCCTCCCCCAGCCACCCGTCCCCCAGCCTCAGCACCCCCTCAGCACAGCTTCCATCAGACTCTTGTATCATAGCCAAGAAAACGAACCAGTTTCCTGTGGATCAGGGTGAGTTGAGATTCCAACCATGAGAAGAATCAGATTTTAAAAAATGAAGAATGAAGTTGGACTGGAGGAAAATGGACCCCCCCCTTGTCCCCCACACACTCAGAATGTTAGAGGGTGGGCGCTTAGGGACCATCCAGTCCGGCTCAGCTCACTATCGTCACTGTTTGAGACAAGGTCATACGTAGTCCAGGCTGGCCTGAAACTTTCTGTGTAGCTAAGAATGACTTTGAACTCCAGGTCCTCTACCTCCCGAGTGCTGGGATTTCAGAAATGCACTACCATGTTTTGTTTCATTCAGGGCTGGGGAGAGGACCCAGGACTCATGCATGCCAGGCAAGCATTCGACCAACTGAGTCACATTTCCAACTCTTAACCTTTTAATGACAAAGAGGCCTGAAGTTCAGGGAGGGGCGTGCATTTACCCAGAGGCACCCAACACAGGACTTACACCACTGAGTCTTGTACCTGGATCCCCCAACTGCTTTTCCAGAGAGCAGTTTCTCCCTTCATGCCATATGCCCTGAGTTTAAAGGACCCTTAAAATTCCCCCAAAGGAAGGCAGTAGATTTATGGGTTAATAAACATTTCCAAAGAGCTGCTGAAAAACAGACTCAGGTAGATAGGAATTATTTATTCAAATTAACTATAAATTAAGATCAACCTAATTTAGCTCTATTAAAATGGAGCAGATCATCTCCCATTCAGAGGGATTTGTACTAGATGCAAATGGAACAAGTTTCTAAACTTTAACGTAGGTTTTCATCTGCGCGGTTAACCGCCGCAGGATGGCCCCTGTTTTAAAACCGGGAGCAGAAGGAACAGTAATTAGTTATGTAAATAACATGGCATTCTTGTTTATAATTAGTTCAAGAATAAAATAAAATTCACGCATGTCACAGGACTAATTTTCGTATGCAAATGAAGGATCAAAATTATAAGCGGTAATAATGTGGTTTGGGAGAAGCGACACTCTCAATTTATTAGCAGGGTGCAGGTTCCAGCTGATGATGGCTGACGTGGAGGTATTTGAAAGGTGCCAGGCCTGGAAAATCCTTACCCAGAAAGACCAGAAAAACCTACCTGTTCTATACCGCGGACAGCCACAAAGGGAAGCTGGGCTTCCCTGTGGCAGGAGAAGGATTAATCTGGACTAGAGAAACAGATGGGGGACCCAGACAAGGAGGGCCCAGGAGATGGGGGACCCAGACAAGGAGGGCCCAGGAGATGGGGGACCCAGACAAGGAGGGCCCAGGAGATGGGAGATCCCAGACAAGGAGGGCCCAGGAGATGGGAGACCCCAGACAGGGAGGGCCCAGGAGATGGGGGACCCAGACAGGGAGGGCCCAGGAGATGGGGGACCCAGACTAGGAGGGCCCAGGAGATGGGGGACCCAGACTAGGAGGGCCCAGGAGATGGGGGACCCAGACAGGGAGGGCCCAGGAGATGGAGGACCCAGACAGGGAGGGCCCAGGAGATGGGGGACCCAGACAGGGAGGGCCCAGGAGATGGGGGACCCAGACAGGGAGGGCCCAGGAGATGGGGGACCCAGACAAGGAGGGCCCAGGAGATGGGGGACCCAGACAAGGAGGGCCCAGGAGATGGGGGACCCAGACAAGGAGGGCCCAGGAGATGGGGGACCCAGACTAGGAGGGCCCAGGAGATTGGAGACCTTAGGCTAAAGGAGGCCCTGGAGAGACAAAGGGACTAAAGTAGGCTTTGCCTTCTGTGTGCCAACATCCACAATGTACATGACCTTGACTGGGTAAACCATGCCCCATTTCTCAGCCTCCATCCCTTTAGGATAGAATTCTTCCCTGGGTTTCAAACCCTGTTTCTGTGGCTTGTTAGCTGTAGATTTTTCTCCTCACCCCTCTGCCCCCATGTCCCCTCCTCTTTGAAGGGTCAATGACGTCCTCTGTGTGAAGGTTGATGACTTGCTTCACCACAGGAGGGAAGCAGTGCAGGGTCACCCATCGTGTCTGTGACCTGTGCCATGGCCTCAGAGCGGCCTTGAGTCACTCTGGGAAATGATTCCAAGTGGTACCACTGCTCCATGAGTGGTGCATAGAGAGGAGGTGTGTGGGTTAGAGGTCAACGTGCAGGCTCCCCGGGACGCGGTGAGATCGAATGCAGCTAAATGTATAAAGCAGTGGTTCTCAACCTTCCTGCTGCTGCGACCCTTTAATACAGTTCCTCACGTTGTGGTGACCCCCACCATAAATTAGTTTCGTTGCTACTTCAGAACTGCGATTTTGCTACTGCTACCAATCATAATGTAAATACGTATGTTTTCCAAAGGTCTCAGGTGACCCCTGTGAGAAGGTCACTCGACCCTCAAAGGAGTTGTGACCCACGAGTTGAGAACCGATGGTATAAAGCAGTCTGTGCTTCCTGGAAAGTCGAAAGAACCCTTTAAAAGGCTGGAGTTATTGTTCTTAAAGAGAGACCCTGCCCCACAGCCCCCAAGGTTCTTTATTATGGGCCACAGTTCCGCGATTCTTCCCAGAAGGATGAGTTTTGATCCAGATAAGAGATTTGTCAGGGCCAACTCTGTGGATGGGAATTTTCAGAGGGTGGCTGTGTCTATCCCCTGGTTCTTCACTGATCCTTGAAAGGAGGCTTCCAGGTCCAGCCTCCTTGGACTGAAGAGAAGGCGTGTGCTCCCCGTAAGCTGTCTGTGCCTCCTCCTGGGGCACCCTCACCTGGGACACCTCCAGATGTTACACTCAGTGCCCTTGTGGGCTTCCAGATGGGAGTGTGGGCAGCAGTCAGGCTCCATGGCTCCGGGAACCAGTGGCTCTCAGCTGGGAAGCCGTGTCCTAGGCTAGATCCTGAAATATAAACCAGAGCTTATAAGAGAATAGAGGATGGAAGGGTGATGGAGCTGGAGGGAAGAGTAAATGCCAAGTGACCCAAGTGTGAGAATGAATGCCATCAGTCTTGTTTGATACTTGGAGAGATTGATATGGGTACCGGGGACATAGACAGACAGACAGACAGACATCTCAGAATAACACACTTTTATCATTCTTAATGACAGAAGCAGTAACTACATTGACTCCCACAGGGGTGAGCAGAGAGTACCTCCCTAGACGCTGTGCCTGGGTGAGCTGGCCCTGGGTACTGGATGACTTCCTGTCCCACAGGGTGTGAGGACTGGTGGGCGGGTGCTGAGACCCACTCTGCTGGATTCAGGGATACTGCTCTATGTCCCAAGGGCCAACCCGGCTGTGTGTGGGAGAAGTCTAGCAAAGGTCACTCTTCCTCTTCTACACTTCCTTTTTTCCCCTCCAGTCAGATGAGGCTGGGGAATGAAGGATTATCTCTTCATGGCTTTCCAGATGGTGCTCTTCTTGCAGGCAGGGGCTGGCTCCCCTAGCTTGTTTCTGAAGACCCTAGGAAACTCTCAGAGGAGCAGGAGAATGGGCTGGATGGGGAGAGCCCTGGAAGCTGGCACTTCCAGCGTGCCAGGCTTGAGGCAGTCAGGACGGTGCTCCAACATGATGCATCACAGCAGGAGAGAATGCCGCCATGATTGCCAGGGGAACGGCCATGCGGAATGCTGCTTTTCCCTTCTCACCGCCACTTCTCAGGTCCTGGCACCGCCGTGGTCTCTGCAGGAAAGTCATCAGAAACAAGCCCGACCAGCCCCGTCCTTCTAGAGTCTGAACAGTCATTCATCCCCCCTGGAGTCTGTCCACCCAGGTGCAGGATGCACCACTGAGCTGAGAGCAGGTTGTACTAATTTGGCAATAGGACGCACTCTCTCTGGTTCTGACTGTGCCAGAGACCATGACCCAGCAGCGTCACCCAGCCCATGTCCCTGGGCTTCCTTCAGTTCTCATCTGGCAGCTCAGGGCTGCTGTGCTCAGCTTTGCCTGAGCCTTATCTCTCATTGGTTCCTTCCCATCATGTATCCCAGATCAGTTTCCTCCCAAACATGCCTCTCTGACCCTCTCTGGCTGCCCCTTCCCCAGTGCCTCTTAATCATCCTCTGGGCTCTTTCAGTACTTGTTGAACACCCCAGCTCCACAGGGACAGAGTTCTATTTATTTCTTCCTCTCACATCCGGGGGGGGGGGGGGGGGAGAGTCACACAGTTGTGGTCTGGGCTGGGGCTAAGGCTCAGTGAGTCAAGTGTTTGTCTTATAAGCGTGAGGGCCGGAGTTCGAGTCCCGGCACCCATACAAGAAGCTTGGTGGGTGGCATGTGCCTGTCACTGCAGTATTGGAGGCTCCCTGTAGTTCACTGGTGGGCCAGACTAGCAAGTGAGTCCCAGACTAGTGAGAGACCCTGTCTCAAGGACAGCTGCATCACCAAAGCCCACCCCAGTCCGGGTGACAGCTCACAAAGCTGGGAACCTGGAGCACAGTGCACAGCCTGGAGGCGGCTCAATGGGTCAAGAGCGTCTTTTCCTGGTGCCTCAGTTGGTCTGAGCCTCTTCCAGGCAGCTCGGCCTCTCGGAGTGACTCTTAGCTGTCTTTATCACTTGTATCCTCTTGGAGAGGGAGGGGCCTAGTGAATCTGCTCGGTTTCAGGGACTTCCTGGAGCTGTTTTGAGTTGCTTCCTTCTCTGCAGGATGGAGTGTTTCACTGTAAACACCCTGAGTCTTAAGGGGCCTCCCCCCCAAGATGGAGGGGTTGAGTCTGAGAGGAATTCCTACAGGCAGCATGGTGGGTCAGGATGCAGCGACACCCCCACCTCTATTTGCTTCACTTTTCTCCTCTTCCTCTTTTTCTGTCCAGACTCCCAGCCCATGGGATGGCGCCACCTGCATCCAAGGCAGGACTTCCTGCTTCAACTAGTCCTCTCCACGCATCCAGGGTGTGCCTCACAGTTCTCCTAGATGATAGTGCTGAGTAAACTTCTCGGTGAGTCCTTAGAACTTGGCTGTGACAAGACACGTGTTCTCTATTCCCAAGAGAGGTGGCAACCCACTCTCATGCACAAATGCTCCCACCACACGGTGCTCTACCCACCAGAGGCCCAACGTACACTGGAGCTTAGACTGTGAAACTCCAAATCTAGATAAACCCTTTCTCTTTATAAAGTTGGCAGCCTCGGGTATTTTGCGACAGCTGCTGTAAGAACTATCTAACAGAACAACTAATAGACATACCTCCCAGGCTTTGAAAGTTTGCACGGAGACACGACATGATCTTTCCACACACACACTATCTTGGGTATACTGTCCCCATAAGCCAAGAATGCCAAGTGTTGCCAAGAATGCAGGGGTCTGGGGCCACTTTGTATGGCTGGTTTGAGATTGGGTTGGTGCATCTGCTTGAGCACTCTGCGGCCTCCACAAATGCCAAATGCACTCATGTTGTGTGAGCACTAAGGCCACTTCCTGATACCAAGTCAATGAAACCACCCAGATGTTCACAAGGAGACTGGAACTGAACACCGACTGTAGCCCGTGCCCCCCTGGGAATAGAGTAGAAAAGTAAGATTCCCCTAAAGGCCAGCAAACATACACGGAAACATGTCTGAATTGCACAGACGTAGTTTTGAGTAAAAGAAATGAAGACGTAAAAGAGCGCATTGAGAATGGCCACATGGATGAATCCCGAGGGCAGAACACCCCACGGGCTCCTGTCTGAACACCTCGTTCCCAGCAGGTGGCGCTATTTGGGACCTTCAGGAGGTGGAGTCTTATTGGAGGAAGTGGGTTGCTGGGGGCGGGTCTTAGGGTTTGCAGCCCAGCCCAGCTTCCTGTCCCTTCCTGATCTTCCGAGGTGTGAGGAAGCAGGTGCCCCAGGCTCCTGCCGTGATGGGCTGCATCTCCTCAAACCCGAGCCGGAAGCAACAGTTCTTCCCTTTAATTGCTTCTCTCAGGTGTTTTGGGATGACAAACAGGAAGTAACGGGAGCGGGGAGGTGGAGAAGAGGGGGACGGACCCGCACTACCCCAGAGACAAGCGGCTCAGGGGTTGGAGAACACTGGGTGACCGTGCCAGGGCCTCCTGCTCAATGCTGGATCTCCACGCAGTCATCCGTATACACCATGTATGCCTTTTTAAGTGGATGCTGTACCCTGATGGAATTTATTAGAAAATATTTGTGGGGTCCTGCTATGTTCAAGCTTGGCTTGACCCTGGATGTGTACAGACTCAGGAAGGAGACAGTTCTTGCTATATACCTTCCCCAAATCCCTGCTGGTGGCCTCAGGAAGGAGCCCTCCTGCCTTTACCTGGAGACGGGCAGTTCTCTCTCTCTCTGCTCCCCTTGAGCCTCTCTGCATTTCCTCTCTGAGCACTTTCCAGCGCTGGCCCAGCCTCCTGTGACCCTGCTACAAGAGCAGCTGAAATCCTGTGGGTGCCAGGTTGGTGTGCTCTTCACAGCCGGGGACACTGTGGTATGTCTGCCGGTGTCATCAAGGAATTCCCAGCTTTCCAAGCCAGCGAGCAAAACTCCAGCCCAGCACTTTCAGGGAAATTTAACAGTGCTGTGGCGCTGGCGCTGGTGTCTGAGGGTCATTCATTATCACAGGACTTATTTTATGCTGTTTAATGGGACGTAGTCAATTCCCAGGGATAGGGCAGAGCCTCCTGATGGCTTCTGCCAGTGTTTACCTCCACAGCTTCCCCTTACCTCAGCCAACTTCCCACTTAAAGTGGCTGAGACTTCATAAATGATGAGTCTGGCCACCCCTGTGCGTTCACGGCACCATTAATTCTTTGCAAAAAGTCCAAAGTGTCCAGGCTTAATTGTTCTCACTTGGGGGCTGTGGTGGGAAATGGATGCAGGCTCCGTTAGTTCCACCAGAAAATCTGACTTGTGGCATTTGATGCTTCACCTATGACATCATGATCTCAGCCCACAAGAAGGAGAAGGGGCCTGGGGACCCAGAACAAGGGCTGTCCCTCAAAACAGAAAACAGTGGCCGCTGAGGATATGGCGGTTCCAGGGGCTGCTGTGTTTGGAAATCCTTTGATCTCTACTTCCTCAGAGATTTTAAGAATAAATGACTTGGACAGCCCAATAGTCAGAGCCACTCATATGTGGGGTCAGCATTTGAAGGGGTTGACTGTGCTGAGCATTCCAGTGTGTGCGGTGCCTCGTGAATATCCTGCGGCCCAACCTTTGAACAGCATTTTAGAGCTGGGGAAACTGAGCTACAGAGATATTGAGTAATTGCTTAGGGACACAGAGCTGGGAAGAAGGAAGTTATGATCTGAGTCTCTAAGCCAGATGGTGGTGGCAGTGCACACCTTTAATCCCAGCACTCGGGAGGCAGAGGCAGGCGGATCTCTGAATTTGAGCCCAGTGAGTTCCAGGACAGCCAGGGCTACACAGAGAAACCCTGTCTTGAAAAACAAACAAACAAATCCACGTTTCTGAGAAACAGGACCTCGGTGTGCAGGGTCCAGGGACAGTGCCCTTTGCCCCACCTGCCTCACTGTTGATCATGGCATGAGAACTCAAGGGATCTCTCATCATGGTGTGTATATGTGTTACCGGATGGCCTCCCAGTACCCAACTCTGACTGTGTCTGACCTTTGTCTCCACTGGTCCAGACCCACAGATCTTCCCTTCTCAGTCATCCTATTAGGTCCCGTCTGCCTAGATGCATCCAGTTGCAACAGGGTTCCCCTTTGGAAACCCCACAGCTGTGGGGATGGCTCAAGGCACTGACTGGGGTCTGGTACTCTTGAATCTTTCTTCGGCCACTAAGTGAGTAAGCCGAACTTGTGCTGTTCACTCCTCAATTTTCTCCTCTGCAAAATGGGTGGAAGAGCCTCTGCCTCACTTGGCTGTTGTGAGGCTTAAGGGAGGAGCTCAGAGGAGCGTAGCTTATGACTCACCCGTAGGTGATGCTCAGTAGATGCTGGCTGTTGTTCTCATGGCCGGCCATGCACATGTCTATTCCCTGCCCTTAGTGTTTCCTGGTTTGCTTTTCTTGCCAGTAGGATATTCTCAAGGGTTTAGCAACTACTTCATTGGGTAATTCCTGGAAGTACTTATGCTTTTGTTTTTGATTGATGGATTCTTGTTGAATGGTTTTGGGGGAATGTCCGTTGTCTTAGTATGTGTTCCCAGTGCAGAATGGTTACACCCTGCAGACTAACAGATCTGGTCCCTCATGCACTTATTGTTCATGGTGAAAACATCTGTAATAAAATGTATTGTTTTAAGCAACTTTGAAATATCCTGAGATTATTATTGTCATAATCACTACTTCATGCTGTCAGCATTTCCCAGCTCAATCTTGGGTTTCACCAGCTGGTGAGATCCTGTGGTACATGTGCCTATTCTCTGTGTGTGGCTTATCTCACTTAGCACAACACCCTCCAGGATCATCCATGTGGTTGTAAATGGCAGGACTTCTCCCTATTTTAGGGCTGTATAGTATTCCACAGTGTTGTTATGCCATGTTTCTTTCTGTATACATTGATGGATCTGTGGGCTGTTTCTGCATTCTGGATGTTGTAGAGGGGGCAGATTTCTCTTCAGGGTGCCCATGTCTGTGCCTTTGAAAAGGAATCTAAAGTGTCTGGACACGAACTCTGCAGTGGGATGGCTGGGTCATGCAATAATTCTGTTGGAGTGTCTGTGACCTCCATGATGTTTTCCTGGTTGTTTGTATGAATCTGTGTCCCCACCAACAATGTGCAGGACTCACACTTGCGATGACATGTGATCTCTATTTTTTTTTTTTCTGACAGTAGCTCTTTCAACAAGTGTGTTCTTGACTTCACCTTGCAGTTTGGACTTGCATCTATATCCCCGAGGGTAAATGTGTGTGAGAAGCCTCCAGTCTCTGGCCATGTGCCACACGTCTTCCTCGGTGTCCATTCAGGTTTTGCGTGGGCTCCTTTTTCCTCGCTGTTGGCTTGGATTCCTTGTGTAGTTTGCATATGATTTCCCTGGCATGGCTCGTGATGTTTTTCTAGTCCCTGCATTATCCTCTCACTGCCAATTGTGCTGTTGGTGGCACAGTGTGTCAGTGGAACATCCCGCTGTTTATCTTTGCTTTCCCTGTCCGTGAATTTTGGGTTATAAAGAAGACATCTTTGTCTCCACCAGTGGTCGGTCCGGTTCGTTTTCCCTATACTGTCTGTCTTTGAGTCTAACCCTTGCAGCTGCACCCTGTTCGGAACTGACTCCCGTAGGTGGCACGAGACAAGAGTCCAGCTTCTTTCTTCAACCAGTTTTCCCAACGTCATTATTGAAGAGACGCACTTTTTGTTGTGTTTTCATGGGATCTGTTGAGAGTAATTGTCCAGAAATAATGTGTGGTTTGATGTCTGGGCTGTCCATTTTGTACGGTTGATTAACATGTCGATTTTTACACCAAGGCCATGCTGCCTCGGGCACTACAGCTTTGTAGTGTATTTGAAGTCAGGTGTGCAGTAACCACCCCCCTTTGCTGGCCGTGCAGGGTCTCACACTTGCTAGGCAAATGAGCACTTCCCCACTGAGTTCCACCCCAGCCCTGTTTGATTCATTTTATTCCAGACTAGTTTAGCTAGTACAGGTTTTTTCCCTATGGTTCCATACAAATTTTAGGAATGTTTGTTCTATTTCTGTCCATTTTTATAGCAATTGCATCGAATCTGTAGAGCCCTTTGGGCAGTGTGGACTTTTGAGCAGTGTTAACTCTGTCTGTCCATGGACATGGGAAAATTTCCCATGTAAATGTGTTGTCTGCAGTTTTTTTCCAGCCATGCTCTATGCCAAGGGTCCCCATCCCTCCCAAGACAAGGTTTCTCTGTGTAGCTTTGGAGCCTGTCATGAGACTCACTCTGTAGACCAGGCTGGCCTTGAACTTGAACTTGCAGAGATCCACCTGCCTCTGCTTCCCGAGTGCTAGGATTAAAGGCACGTGCCACCACTGCCTGGCTATGCCAAGGGTTCTTAACCTGTAGGGTGTGACTCCTTTGGGGGTTGAGTGACCCTTTCACAGGGGTTGCATATCAGATATTTACATTATGATTCATAACGGTAGCAAAATTACGGTTATGAAGGAGCAAAGAAAGTAGATTTATGGTTCACTACAGCATGAAGAACTGTATTAAAGGGTGGCAGCATTAGGAAGGTTGAGAACTACTGCTCTATACTTTCTGTGATGATGCTCTCACATCTTTGGTTAAATGTACTATGTACTAATTTTCTTTTTACGTGTGTGTGTGTGTGTGTGTGTGTGTGTGTGTGTGTGTGTATGTGTGTGTATGCAGTGCCAGTGTGAGTATACACATGTGGAGGTCAGAGTGTCTTCTGGGGTCTTCCTCAATTGTTCCCTACTTCTTGTTCATGGAGACGGGGTCTCTCTTTGAACCTGGAGCTCACTCATTGGGCTAGGGCAGCTAAGCACTTTGCCCAGGATTCCCGACTCTGCTGGGATTTGAGGCAGCTGCCACACCCACTCAGCATTCCTGTGTGTCCCAGGGATCTGAACTCTGGTTCTCATCCACCGAGGCATCTCCCCAGGCCTCCGGTGCTGTGTTGTTGCCGTTCAAACGGAGCTGATGTTGGGTCTCTTTCCAGGGTGCTCCCTGACAACGTGAGGGAACGGGCCTTGCTTCCGGAGGTTGGTTTTATGCTCTTGAACTCCTCTGAACCCATCTCAGTTCTAACAGATTTTGGAGTTCTCTAGTGTTTTTGTGTTTGTTTGTTTGTTTTTGTTTGTTTCCATGTCATCAGAAGTGATCTTCCCTCTTCCCTCTCTCTTGGGTGTCCTCTAATTTAATTTCCCTTGTCTAATCATTACAGCTAGAACTTCTAGAATGATGTTGCATGAGAGTGGCAGAGATGTGAATCTGAGAGGCTGGAGGCTTTCCTACACAGCCTTTATCTTCTCATTTGTTATTATTTAGTTAATTATGTGCGCGTGTGTGCACATATGCCATGGCCAGCATGTGGAGGTCAGAGGACAACTTGCAAGACTGTTTTCTCCTGCCACCATGTGGATCCCAGGTCAGTCTCGGTGGCAGACGTCCACTGAGTGGTCTTGTGGGTCCCAGACGTGGCCTTTCTTATGCTTGTGGTTTGTTTCTTCTGTGGCCAATTTACTGAGAATTTTTTTTTCACGAAGGGTTATTGTCAGGTGGTACCTGCTGGGATGAGCACGTGGCATCTGTCCGTCCTTGCTAACACAGTTTGTCACATGTATTGATTGTTCTTGGTACTGAAGCCATATGGTTCTGTCGGTCGCCGCTCCATGGCTGCCCTTTGAACCCACTGTGCGAGTGAGGATGCTGAGTCTGAGCAGACACCTGCCATCTCATGGTCCCCAAGCCGGGACAACAAAGCACGGGTTCCTCAGCCTCACGGCAGTCAGGTCTCCTCTTTTGTTGAGGCCCAGTGTGGGTGTGTGGGAGGAGTCCCTGGATTGGGTCCTCCTGTGTTTAGACTTAGCAGGAGGCAGAGGCGTGGTCTGGGGGCAGCAGGAAGTTTTTGGTGGGCTGCTCTGCTTCCGCCTGATGCTCCTCCCCCTTTGCTGTCTCTGTGGATGAAGAGGAAACGGTTTGTGCCTGGAGGACCAGAGGAGTTGCTGCTTGGTTCAGGAGCCTGGGGGTGGGAACAGTAAGGCTGCAAGTTGGGACACGAGCATTGTACTTGGGGCCACACCGTCCACTGGCCTTTGATGACGTCCCGTTCTTTCCCACAGTCCCAGGCTCCCCAGCTGAAGCTGCATGTTTTCAGCAGGTGTCTCAGAGGCTTCCAAGCCTGTGTGACCCTCAGGAGAAGGTTCCACTCTCACATGACATGCAGGCGGGAGGGGGGGGGAGCGCTGGGGATGGAGGGCGGTAGTGATGACTGAGTAGTGTGGCAGAGCTGGTCCATCAGCTCTCAGGAACCTACTGTGGGCGGCATCTCCCAGAGGTGTGGCCACTAACTTCAGATCAATGGCTTGGATTTGGTCCCAGTGGAAATATTTACACCAGGAAACTGGCCGAAGAGGCTCCCCCAGGAGCCTCTGTGCCGGACAGCAAACACGCGTGGACGACAGGTTTGGGAGCCTTGGGGGCTTTTGTTATTATCTGTCCCCACTATTTTGTTTGTTTTTGGGAGCTAAGGCACCTAGAGCAGTTGGTTCCATCTGCAAAAACTTTGCAGTTCTATGCAGCGCTTCCCTGCCCCAGAAACAGCTCTGCCCCAGCTCGGAGTTCTTCGTGCTTTAAAAATATTTTCAGTACATATGTGTCCATAAATAATACATGGCATCGCTTTACATAGCCCGGGGTTGGTATCCACGGCACTGCACCATATGAGTCGTCCCACAACTTTTATTTTTAAATATATTTTATGTTTTTCAAAAGGGTTTTACATGTTGCTGTGTGTGCAATCGGAGTTCATTCATTTTAATTTCTATATGGTGCCCCACTGTACAAATATATCAACAGTCACTTCTTCCTCTCCTATTGATGGGCATGCAGGCTGTTTCCAACTTTGGTTTGCATTTTTTTTTTTTTTTTGGGTGCACATTTGCCAGAGACTTGAGAGAATATACTGAGGAGTTGGATTTCTAGGCACAGGATATGTATGAATGGCGACCTGTTACAGCCGGGGTGCCAAAGTGGTTGCTCACGGCTATTGTCAGGCAGCTTAGTATTTTCCAGTATGGTGGGGGTAAGACGCTGTTTGCGGATTTATTTTTAAAGACTTATTTTCACGGTACTTTAATTGTGTGTGTGTGTGTGTGTGTGTGTGTGCGCGCGTGTGTGTGTATTGCATGTGTGCAGGTGCCCAAGGACGCTAGATCCGCCTGGCTCTGCCTCCCGAGTGCTGGGATTAAAGGCGTGCGCCACCACGGCCCGACCCAGAAGAGGGCATCAGATGCCTGAAGCTGAAGTCACAGGTGGTTGTGAGTCTCCATGTTGGTGCTGGAAACCAAACTCAGGTCCTCTGCAAGAGCATCCAGTGCCCTTTACCTCTGAGGCACTCCGCCAGCCCCTTGGTGGGTTGACTTTACATTTCTCAGCTTGTGTTCTGAGAAGCCCTCCTCATCTCCCAGGCAATCCCCTCCTACGGTGCTGTTTGCTTATGTGTTTGTAAATCAGTGTGATTCTATGAGGCACCCCTTTTTATCTGATCTCACTTGGGGTGTCTGTGAACTGTAGCTCCACCTGTGGGTCTTACTGTATCTGTTGCGCAATTCTGTCCAATGTCACAGAAACAGCTCATCCTGAGGTCATGACCCCCCCATGCTTTGTCATGAACTCTAAGTGTTTTCCTTCCTGCCAGGTCTGAGGTAAACCTGCAGTTTGTTTTTAAATGACATGTGGAAAAGGTCCATTTGTTTCTGCGTGTGCATGAATGTGAATCAGTGCTCCCATGAATGAGTCTCTACCACCTGGCTTCTCTCCTCTGCTTCCTGCTTGTGTTCTGAGATGTGAGCTCTCGGCTGTTCCTGCTGCCATGCCCACTGTCTGCTGCCCCAACATTTATCCCTCTGGAGCCGTAAGCCCACGTAAACGCTCCCTTCTATAAGCCAAGAATCCTCCAGCCTTCGGACCCTCAAAGCCCGCCCTCGTGATGCACTTCCTCCAGCCTGGCCACGCCTCTTCCTCCAGCCTGGCCACGCCCCTTCAGCCACCCACACAGCACCACCAACCAGGACCTGAACAGCCACACATCTGAGCCACTGCATCTGGCATTCTCCGACTGTGGCATGCACGCACCTTCCCCGTTACAAATAGATAAAATGTAACAAAATAAAATAATTTCAGGGATGACAAAGCAGCTCGGTGAGTGAAGCAACTCGCTCTGAAAACACGAGCACGAGATGTTGACATCCCGGTGGTTGGGACAGCCCACCCATGATGTCAGCACCTTGAAGGTGGAGATGGGGGAGCCCCAGAACAAGCTGTCCAGCAAGACTTGTGTCAGTGAGCTCTGGGTTCGATTGAGAGACCCTGCCTCAGTGAATAAGGGGGAGAGCAATCGAGGAAGAACCCCTAGTGTCAGCCTCAGGTTGCCTCGTGTGTGCCCACACACATGTGAATGGTCATACACACGTGTATATACACTATATACATACACACATGCAAGAAATAAGGAAAGTGAGTGTTTGCCATATACTTCCTGTTTAGTAGACTGTCCCAAGCCTATGGAATTTTTCTTACGAATACATGTTGGACTTTCCCCTGTGATTCCCTCTTGGTGTGATTGTG
Source organism: Peromyscus maniculatus bairdii (assembly GCF_049852395.1). Taxonomy (NCBI): domain Eukaryota; kingdom Metazoa; phylum Chordata; class Mammalia; order Rodentia; family Cricetidae; genus Peromyscus; species Peromyscus maniculatus. The sequence goes on along the minus strand of NC_134874.1, from coordinate 2,203,922 downwards.
GAGTTGACCCCTCCTTCCCCCTGAGGTGGGAAGCCACGCCTGCAACCTCTCATCTTGTGTTCCTGGGCACACTTAATTGATCAGCCATGGCATATTTGCGCTTCCATTTTTCATTAGATTTAATTTGCAAAGTTTTGGTTGAGATTTTGACTGTGTCAGCTCACGGGTGAGATCACCTCACATTGTCTTCCTTCTGCTGTTCTGGCCCCAGGAGTGAAGACGGGAATGTTTATTCCTTGACCAGTATGAGGATTAGTTTGTTGTTCTTTTCTTTCCTTTTCCTTTCCTTTTCTTTTCTTTTTTTCAACATGCAGAATCAGCTGTAAACATATCTAGGTTTGGAGTTTTCTTTTAGAAAGTTTAAAATCTATTTCATTTGTCTAACAGACTTGGAGACTTGGGATTCGACCTCTTCTCTATTTCCTCTTTTGCTGATGCAGTTAAAGGCATGTTTTGGAATACTCTATCTATTAGCATTTCAGATTTCTCCATGTATTCATTTAAACTGTTCCCGGGCATACAGTGTTGAGGTGTCTGTAAGATCTGTAGTGTTCTCTCACGGTTGCTGCTATATAGGCAGGGTTTTCTCTGCATTTCATCAGCTTCCCTCCCCAGAATTTATCAGTTTTATCAACCTATTTATAATAACAAGAACAGCAAATTCAGGCTTTCTATTACTTTTCTTTCTTATTGAACACTTCCTGGTTTATTTCTGTATTTATTTATTATTTATTTGAGATAGAAAATGGCATTTGAATCTCAGTCTCATGGCGCTTATGCACTTGGACTGTATCTCTGTGCTGTACCTCACTTGCTCTCGTGTGCCACAGCTTATTACAGTCAATGAAATAACTTCGCTGTTTTCCATTGATTTATTTATTTTTGACCTGGGGGCTAGATACTGCTGTTTAGCTTCTTCCACCCGGAGATCTCCCACTGACTTTTTTTTTTTCTATTAATATATTTCTTCATTCCTCTCTGCTCACGGAGCATGACTGTGTTCACAGTTTTGAAATATCAGGACTTTCCGGTCCTTGGCATGGAGTCGTTTTGGTGAATGTCCCATGGGAAAGAGCAGCTCATCCTTCCTCATGCCTCTCATCTGTCCGTCAGGGCTCCATTGGCTGTCACGTTGGTCTTTGTCACGGCTGCCCTCTGACTTTATTACTATGTCGTCTCCTGACAAGGGTGTGCTGACCTCACATGTTCACACACTCCCTTACGTCCTCCGGAATTTTGTTTACTTTATGTGTTTGAAGCTGTGTTATTGGGTGCGTACAGATTTAGGATTGTAATGTGGCTCTATTCTTCTTCCCTGTCTGCTATTCCTGTGCCCCGTCCACTTCGTGGTTGTTCAAGCTTTCTTTTCTTTTTCCCAGACAGGGTTTCTCTGTGTAGCTTTGGCGCCTGTCCTGGATCTCGCTCTGTAGACCAGGCTGGCCTGGAACTCACAGAGATCCTCCTGGCTCTGCCCTCCAAGTGCTGGGATTCAAGGCGTGTGCCACCACCGCCCGGCCTCAAGTTTTCTTTTTGCTGTCATTTGTTTTGTATTTTTTTTTTTATGTGTTCGTGTGTTCTCCCTCCTTGTATTCACACACTGAAAGCAAGGCTCTCGTGAGCAGCGTGGTTCCTCATCTCAGTCTGTCCATCTTCATCTTTTACCAGGGATGCTTACGTCATTTACATACAACAGTTGCTATGTCAAATCACATCAGCACTGTAAATGTGTGAGACAAATTGCTAGCCTTAAAGATTATATGAATCGGGCTGGAGAGATGGCTCAGTGGTTTAGAACACTGGCTGTTCTTCCAGAGGACTCAGGTTCAATTCCCAGCACCCACATGGCAGCTCACAACTGTCTGTAACTCCAGTTCCAGGTGATCTAACACCCTCACACCAATGCACATAAAATAAAGTTAAACTTAAAAAAAGATTATATGAATCTGTTCATTAACGTGTTTGTAATCCACATATTGATGCTGCATATTACAGATCTTACATTGATTTTTATCAAGTTTAGCTTTTATGGACCATGTCTTCATATACAATTGCATTTTTCTGTAATTCCAGCATTTGGTCATAAGTTCAAGGCCAGTCTAAGGACATACAGGTTTGCCTGGACTACGGTGTGAGGCCCTGTCTCAAAAAAAAAAAAAAAAAAAAATTCTTGGGCTGAAGAGATGGTTCAGTGGATAGAACACTTGCTTTATCCCTAGAACCCATGGAAAACTTCACACTCTGTAGTCCTTGTGTGCCCCCACTGCTAGGTGGGGAGAGAAGAACCCATGGAAGCTTGTGGGCTAGCCTGGTGTACTCTAGAGTAATAATGAAACCCTGCCTTAAACAAGGTGGAAGGTAAGGATGACACCTGAGGCTGACCTGTGACCTTTACACATGTGCCAGCACACACACACACTCACACACAAACACATGCACACACACACACTCACACACAAACACATGCACACACACACACACACACACACACACACACACACAAAACCATTTTTATTGTCTTTTATTGTCATGGGTTCATTTTATTGTCATGGGTTCTCAACCTGTGGGCCACAGCCCCCTTGGTAAACCTCTGTCTCCAACAATATTTGCGTTACAGTTCATAACAGTAGCAAAACTACAGTTATGAAGTCGCAACAAAAAATCATTTTATGGTTGGGGTAGTGACAACACACACAGGGAACGGCGTTGAAGGTCGAAGGCTGAGAACCGCGGTATTCGTTCAAGCGTGTAATATATAAATGAATACTGTTTTTGGCTAAATTCACTCGCCACAATGATAGCAAATGAAGTCAGCTTCCTCTGCCATGTACCCCTTCCTTATTCCTGCTCTGACTGGGGCTGGCGTGATGCAGAGGCCAGCCAGAGGCAGGAAGCTGTGAGAGGGTGTCCGGCTGCTGTCTTTCCCAGTCTTGGGGCATGTGACACCCACGTCACCAGCAGCTTTGTGTGTTTTCTTACACTTTTGGTAGACTTGAGACAGCCTGCGTTTCCTGTGGGTTCTGGTCATGAGTTCTGTTAAGTTTTTTGTTTTTGTTTTTGTTTTTTGTTTTTCGAGACAGGGTTTCTCTGTGAAGCTTGGTGCCTGTCCTGGAACTCACTCTGTAGACCAGGCTGGCCTCGAACTCACAGAGATCCACCTGGCTCTGCCCTCCGAGTGCTGGGATTAAAGGCATGCACCACCACTGCCCAGCGAGTTCTATTAACTTTCCAAACAGCGCATTTCTCCCTTAGTGTCGGAACGACGGCGTGAGCTCTCATCTCCCTCGGTCACTGCCATCAGAATGGACTCACGGAGCAGCCTGTGCGCTCTCAGGTTAGGCCTCCCGGGACGTGTCACCTCCTCGGATGCGTCTTCACTTTGTTAGGAGTTTGCATGCCTGTGTCCACGGGGCGTGTGGCCTCTTGCCTGTAGCCTGTTAGCGTCTGGAGCCAGGCCAGGTGGCCCTGGCTAAGATTGCTTTTCTGGCGGTTGCCTTCTGAAGGAGGGCGCTGTCTGGCGCTGTCACTCTCTTCCGTGCCTGAGAATCCTCCCTCCTGGAGCTGTTGTGTGAGAAGGGTTTAAATTTTAAATCAAATTTCTTTAGTGTACCCGCAACTATTCATATTTCCTGCCCCCCTTTTTCCTAATGCCAACTTTGGCAATTTAAATCTTTAAAAAAAAACCAAAAAAGCAAACCTCTTTTGCAGTTTATCTAAATTTCAAAACAGGCTGGCATCAACTTGACTGTGTGGATGGCTTTCCCAGGGCTCCTCAGCCCAGGACATCCTGTCAGATTGGGAGCCGCACTCCCCAGCACTCCCTCTGGGTCCCTCTGCTCTCCTCCCTTCCACCACAGGGTCCTTTTCTCAGCTCTGCAGTTCTGAGGGAGGAGGCAGCAGGCTGCCTTTTCAGAGGCTTTGGTCTCCCACTTTCCTCCCGCATAGTTCCAGGCAGCATTAAAAATGCCCGTGGGGTGCAGAACTGGCCTTTTGCATTTCAGATGCTACCACCGTTGCCCCACAGCAGCCATGAGCTTGCTCCTTTCTCCAGGGCCGCTCTGAGATGCTGGCTGCCCAGAGGGACTCACCAACCCACGCAATCTCTTGGTTTCATGTGACAAAATCATTTTGAATGACAGCCACGTAATAATCAGAAATCATTACCGTTTCCTTGATTTGTCCCTTGGCTTCATAATAAACACGAATATGGAATAAAATTCAATTAGAAACTTTCACGTGGCTGACAATATAGCTGAGCTGGTAAAATACTCACTCGGCAAGCTGAAGAACCCGAGTTCGGATCCCCAGTACCCCTGTGAAATCCAGGTGCATCCGTGTATACCTATAATCCCATAGGTTGTTGGGGAAAATAGGAGGATCCTGGGGCTCAGTGGCTACCACTCAAGCAAAAAAGGCAATGTCCAAAAAAATAAGGTGGACAGAGACAGTGGAAGACATCAGACATCCATCTCTGGCCTCTATGTGCACACCCATGGGTGCACACACCCACACATGCATTACATCCCCTCCCACACACATCAGTGTCTCATGAACCTGGCATAGAAAAACACAGGAGTGCATGTCCTCACTCCTCTGTGGGAGCTGCAGTACGATCTCATAGAAACAGAGAGCCATGGAGATGCCACCTGAGGCTGCACCTGACGCTGAGAAGAAGAGAGCCCCGGGTGAATAGGGGTCCAAGCCACAGATGGGGGGAAGTGTGCAGCAGGGGACTGAGGTCCGCAAGTGTGGGTCATACGGAGCTATCCAGCCAGGAGGCAGCTTCAGAAGGTTCTGAACACACAGGAAACAGTCTGTGAAGATGGAACCTGCCTCCCATCACACAGGCCTGAAGGATGCTCAGTGATACCTATCGGAAGTCAGTACAGATGACACGTGCCAATCAAAACGAGTTCAGTTTAAAAATTCAGTGCCCTACTTATGAAACAAAACTGTCACGTCTTACGGCTCATCGTCTACTGTACTTTTTGAAAATGACACATAAATGAAAAGCACCCTCCCAGTGGCCCATGTTTATATGACCAGGCATGATTTCCCCTCCCATGGATCAGGCCTCCAAGTCAAACAAGTGAGCAGTTGGTTATCCCAATAGACAGTCCTGCCACATTTGCCCCAGCGAACGCATCTTGCCTGGGAGGTTGGTATGCAGCATTCAGGGTGCAGCACCGGATAAGGTAATTGACATCTTCCTCCCCTAGTGACCTGCATAGCAATTTCAGCACCATGAAAGTCGCTAGCAGGGAGGGTTTCCTAGTCAGTTCAAGACGGACGTCTCCAAGTACATGGTGTCTTCAGCAACAGGGTCTTACCATCCAGTTGTGGTGGGCAACTGATCTATGGCAATAGCCTGTGTTGTTTCAGGTGCTTTTGGGTCACCTACGTCCACTGGTTCATAGAGAGGCACCCAACCCCGCCTGCCTGGCACTGAGATGTTCATTTATTTGCTCACATCTTCTGGGACGGGTACTGTTCACCAAAGTTCTGTTCAAACTCCTTTTTTTTTTTTTCCCAAAATAACATTTTTAATTAGTTTACAAACTGATGGGGTTTCATCCATGAGAGCCATAGTAACCCACCCTTTACTTCCCTACCCCTGTCCTATGCTGGCTTCAATCTTTAGCTCCCAGTATTCTCCCCCTATTCTTTCAGATCACATACACTGTTCTATTCTATATATGTGTGTGTAATCATATATATATATATGTGTGTGTGTGTGTGTGTGTGTGATCATAAACGTGTGTGCATATATGTGTATATATATGTGTGTGTGCATATATGTATATATGTGTATAATCATATGTGTGTGATCATAAACATGTGTGTGCATATATGTATATATATATGTGTGTGCATATATGTGTATATATATTGTGTAGTCATATATTTGTGTGTGATCATAAACATGTGTGCATATATGTGTGTGTGCATATATGTGCATATATATGTGTGTGTGTGATCATAAACGTGTGTGCATATGTGTGTGTGTGCATACATGTGCAGATATATATATGTATGTGTGTGTGTTACAGGACCACAGGCTCCCGAGCAGCTTCTTCATGTACACTTCATTTTGTTCTAGACTCACCTGGCCGTTCGTTTCCCCGTCCTCAGCACCACGCAACTGCTCGATGCCCATATTCACTTCACTTATATTCCACTATCCCGCTCCCTCTCACATCCGCTACACTCTGCCCACTTATAATTTCCTGGCCTCCACATGTACTCCACGTTCAACACACAATCAGGCTGGCACCTCGGAGGAGAGCACACGTATGTGAGAGATCACACTGTGTTTGTCCTTGGGGCCTTAGCGACTCAGTCAGTGTAACCGTTTTCCAGTTCTGTGCATTACCTGCAGGTTTCACGTCTCTTTTCAGCGAATAGTCCACACTTTCCTTACCCAGTGCTTCGCTGACAGATGTCTAGGCCGACTCCGGGTCACTGCCAATGTGAATAGGATGTGGCGGTGAACGTGAAAGCCTGGTGGTGAACGTGGAAGATTAGCAGTGAGTGTGGAAGTGAAAGAGGAAGCATAGCGGTGGACGTGAAAGAGTGACAGTGAACGTGGAAGTGTGAATGTGGAAGTGTGAACGTGGACGTGTGAACGTGGACGTGTGAACGTGGAAGTGTGAACGTGGAAGTGTGAACGTGGAAGTGTGAACATGGAAGTGTGAACGTGGAAGTGTGAACATGGAAGTGCGGTGGCTCTGTTGCAGGCAGTGCCCAGGGGTGGGAGTGCTGTGTTGTGTAGACCCTAGTTCTAGATTTTGAGCAAACTCCACACTGACATCCAGAGTGCCTGCTCTAGGTCTCTGTCTCTGTCTGTCTGTCTGTCTCTGTCTCTCTGTCTTTCTCTCTCTGTCTCTCTCTGTCTCTCTCTGTCTCTCTCTGTCTCTGTCTCTCTCTCTCTCTCTCTCTCTCTCTCTCTCTCTCTCTCACACACACACACACACACACACACACACACACACGTCCAGCTGGAGTGAGGTGGGATTTTGATGTAGTTTTGTAGTTTTAATCTGCCTGTCAAGGGATGGCTGAGGATGGTGATGACTCTAAGTGTCTGCTGGCAATTCTCTTTCTTCTGTGAGGACTCTCTGTCCCGTTCCAGAGCCCAGAGCCCATTTAAAATTGTGTTGTTTGTTTTCTCAGTGTTCAGGGTGTGTGTGTGTGTGTGTGTGTGTGTGTGTGTGTGTGTGTGTGTGTGTGTGCTATAGCTATAGATATATAATGTTCTAGACACCAATCCTCCATCAGATGTACGGCAAACAAAGACTTCCCCCTCTCGGTGGGTGGCCTTTTCACGCCACTGAATGTTTCCTTGACTGTATGGAAAGAAGTGTGTTAATCTCACCTGCCAGCTGTCACTCTTATTTCCTGAACTAGTGGGTCCCAACTAGAAAGTCCAGAAGAGAGATAAACTCTTTCAACAAAGTGGCAGGACATAAAATGAACTTACAGAATCATTGGCCTCTGTGTGCCAGGAACAGACGTGCTGGGGAAGAAGAATCAGGGAAATTAGGGAAAACACACATCACACACACACACACACACACACACACAGAGAGAGATGCACACACATGTGCACACACATACACACATGCACACATACACAGCACATGTGCACACACAGGCACACATCATGCATACATACATACATGTGCACATACACATACAATACCCGGGAACAAACCTAATTAAGGAAACAAAAGACCTCTACAGTGAAACCTTTAAGACAAAGAAAGAACTTGAAGACACCAGAAGATGGAAAGACCTCCCATGCTCATGGATAGGCTGGATTAAAATTATGAAAATAGTCATCCTACTGAAGGCAATCTACAGATTCAACACAATTCCCATAAAAATACCAGGACTCCCCCTCCCATAGATATGAAAAAATAAATCTCAAAATGCACATGGAGGCACAAAATGTGAAGAATCGCTAAGGCAGGCCTAAACAAAAAGAACATTGCAGGAGGCATCACCACCCTGGATTTCAAAGTATACTACAGAGCCACAGTAATAAAAACAGCATGGTCCCTGCACAAAACAGTCTCACAGTCCAATGGGACAGAATCGAGGGGCAGCTGCAGCCGCCTGATATAATACACGTTGGCTAAGTGACAGACTCTCCAGCAAATAGTGCCAGGGAAACTGGACGCAACATGCAGCAAATGAAACTGGATTCCTGCCTCTCACTCAGCTTAAAATTCCCGCTGCAAGTGGCTGGAGGCTTCAACAGAAAACTGATGCCCCCAGACCCTGAACCCGCTGTGAACTTAACTCTAAAAAAGGCTTTCAGCTATTCCAGCATCCAGCGGAGCATCCTGTGGAACGGGAAGGGCAGGCAGCCTAGGCGCCACACCACTCAGCTGTCTGGGAGGAGCGGTTACCTGGGGAGGGGAGACACAGAGAAAGTGCCTCACGAGAGTGGAGGAGCAGCAAAGAGAGTTGAGCCACCTTACGCTCCTGCCACCGTGCCTCCCCCGCTGCGAAGGGCCTGGGAAACCCTTCCTCCTTCCTTCCTTCCTTCCTTCCTTCCTTCCTTCCTTCCTTCCTTCCTTCCTTCCTTCCTTCCTTCCTTCCTTCGTCAAGCATTTTGTCACAGCCGCGTGAGAGCAGCGACCCACACTTTTAACTTTTCTCGCTAAGCTGATAGTAAGTTTTGGAGTCAAACTGAGCCATTTCTAGCCTTAAAAATTAACCTGTAAACTCCCTTTAAAACGTCTCTTCAGCTCCTCTTTTAATGAAAATTAGAATTGGAAATGAGGGTTGAACTTTCAAAAGAGTTTTTAGAATGTATTTGTCTAATTATTCCAGCTTTGCCTTTCAGATGTTACACAGCTTCCTGATGGGAGCCGGCCCCATGTTCCCGACATGCACCTGGCAGGCTGTCGTGTGTTTTTAATGATGTCACTGACTCTGCTCGCTCGCCCCAGTTCATATTTAACATCTAGTTTTGTTATGTTTATTGTGTGTGTGCGTGTGTGCATGTGTGTGTGTGTGTGTGCGTGTGTGCGTGCGCACACACATGTGCACACAGCTGTGTGGAAGTTAGAGGGCAACTTGGAGGAATCGGTTTTCTCCTTGCACCACAAGGGCCCACGGATTGGGCACAGTTCAGCCGGTGTGGACCAGGCATCCTTACCTGCTGGGCTGGCCCTAGCTCCTAATATCTAGGTTCATGATTTTCTTATCGGTTCTGGTGCACGGGTGTGACTAGTCTAAAGTGAACTTGAACTTGGTCCCCCACTTACCAGTCTTTAAATAACATGTTTGACAGACAGCCACGGTGGCTCAGCCTCTCATCCCAGCACTTGGGAAGGAGACAGGAGGGTCAGGAGTTTAAGGCCAGCCTCAGCTACATGGTGAGTTCAAGGCCAGCCTGGACTACTCGAAACCCCGCCTCAAAACACCAATAAAATAAAATAATGCATAGACTGTTGGGTTTGTCTGCTCCTGAAAACTTTGGTGTAACTGAAATGATCATTTCCCAGGGATGAGGGTGGGCCATCCATCAGGAGAGGAGATGGGATATTTTCAACACAATTGGTCATATGAAATTTTTCTGAACTCTCCAGTTCATTTAAATTCCAAATGCTTGGTGATACGCCACCTTCGTTGAAATCTTATGTCGTTCATCAGACGCCTCTGTCCCCATACTGAGAGTCTGTCTTGCTCCTCTTCTGCTGTCTACATCCCCCTCACCAGGCACAACAGATTTCTGTTTTACTTGTTTCCTTCAGAGGTGAGGTGTATGTTTCCAACACTCTCTGCCCGTCCAAGACCATAGGGGTCCGAGTTCTGGTACTTGCCCGGCAGGAGGGAAGATTTTAAGATGAGGTTTTGCTGAGGGGGATGATGGTTCAGTGGACATCTGTTTGTCCTCCAGAATCCCTTAAGGACAGGAGAATACTGGCTATTGTCATTTGATCTTCAGTACCCAGCATGCAACAGGACAAGAAGAAGCATCATGATTCCGGCACATGGATGGCTGGAGTCAGACCAGCCGTGGTGGTCACCACTGAGGTGCCCACTCCTGTCCTCCTTGCCACCCCCAGGGGAAAAGCCAGCCCAGGGAGGCACAGTCTTCTTTGGATCATTTGTTCCCCATCATCATGGTGGAGTTTTTCAGAGCAATGCTAGCTGTTGGG